>NC_137891.1:167895130-168467062 GCF_963455335.1 Martes martes | reverse complement strand
TTTTTTAAATGAGAAAATTGAGGCTCTGGGAGATTAAGGAACCAAATTAGCATATATCCAAATGTGTTATCTAGGGCTATTTGCTGAGAGTTGTCTGGTCAGCAGGATGTCAAAATCATCCCCCAAACTTGGGACTCTCCACAATTCATCTGGTTAAATCCGTATATAATAGATAATATAATCAATCTCTGGAAGTTTTCAAAAACCAAGTCTAGGGGCACCTGGGTGGCTCAGTTGGTTAAGCGTCTGCCTTCCACTCAGGTCATGATCTCCAGGTCCTGGGATCAAGCCCCAGGCAGGTTCCCGGCTCAGCAGGGAGTCTGCTTCTCCCCCTGCTTGTGCGGGCGCTCTCTCTCTCTCTCTCTCTCTCTCATGAATAAATAAAATATTTTTTTATTTCCTTTTTTTTTAAAGATTTTATTTATTTATTTGACAGAGAGAGAGAGATCACAAGTAGGCAGAGAGGCAGGCAGAGAGAGAGAGGGAAGCAGGCTCCCTGCTGAGCAGAGAGCCCGATGCAGGGCTCGGTCCCAGGACCCCGAGATCATGACCCGAGCCGAAGGCAGAGGCCTCAACCCACTGAGCCACCCAGGCACCCCATGAATAAATAAAATCTTTAAAAAAAAAAAGTTCTAATCAAGCTGGCCTTGGGTGAAGATTAGGGTAGATTTGAGAAGAGTTCTTTGGTCTAATCAGTAGAAACCTAATCCATTCCATTGTAACCTAATCAGAGAAAGACAGAGATCTCAGGACAGAAACGTTTAGTGAAGGCCATTCAAAAAAGCCTTGGTTCAAGGATTTCAAACAGTTGCCTCTTCCTTCGTCCAGTAGTGGTTCTCAAAGTATGGGCTGAGGCTCACTGGTGAGTCAGCCAACCTGGCCATGCTGACAGCTGAGAACAAATTCCAGAACGTAAATGATTTTCAATTCCACAGAACTTTATCCTCTCTCCCAGCCAACTACTATTGGCTAGTAAAGGTTGCTATAACACGGTATTTCTAAACTGAATATAAAGCATTCTCAAGCAGAGTTGGGATACTCCGGTTTCTGGAAACATAATTTGTTAGCAGTCAGTGTTGGTTTGAGTTGCTTTTTTAGACTACGTTACACTTGTGTTTTTGTATATTTGTGGAATCTCCCTTAGGTGGCACTTCCTCTCATTGTTTTGGGGCTTGGGTAATGGTTACAGTGTTAACATCCCCATTGTCATTTTGTTTCTTAGCAAATCTTGGTCATTACAACACTTTTTCCATAAGAAGGTAAGAGGCGGGGTTGGTTTGGGCTTCCGGGATCAGTGACCAGGTAATTCTGACCAACTCTCCCACTGAGGAAAACTAGCAAAACTGGAAAAATTGAAAAATCTCATCTTGAAATCATTGGAAAGTTAACAAGTTAGTGAAGAACCCCTGAGCCAGGATCTGGGAAGAGAGAAATTAAGGACTGTAAGCCCCACATTTAGGACTACAATTCCAGGTGGGGCATTTCCTGAGATGTAGCGAAGAAACGGAGTTGTGCTTTTAGCATCCTTGAGGGGTTAAACAGGCAGAGACTGCTGTCCAGACCCCACTGAGAGAGAAAGCACCTAGTAAATAACTCTCAGTTTGGATCTGGATCCCAACAGACACCACTTTAAAGATTTATTTATGATTTCAGAGAGAGAGTGTGTGTGTGAGTGCACATGTTGGTGGGGGAGGGAGAGAGAGAGAGAATCTCAAGCAGACTCCCTGTTGAGCACGGAGCCCCATGCAGGGCTCGATCTCACAGCCCTGGGATCATGACTTGAGCCAAGATCAAGAGCTGGCCACTCAACCCACTGAGCCATCCAGGCACCCCAGTTTTTGTTTTTGTTTTTTAAGATTTTATTTATTTATTTATTTGACAGAGCGAGAGAGTACGTACAACAGGGGGAGTAGCGAATAGAGAGGGAGGAGCAGACCCCCACTGAGCAGAGAGACTGATGTGGGGCTCCATCCCAAGACCTATGACCTGAGCTGAAGGCAGACGCTTAACCGACTGAGCCACCCAGGTACCCCATTCCCAGTTTGTTTTGTTTTGTTTTGTTTGTTTAAAGATTTATTTATTTATTTATTTATTTGACAGAGATCACAAGTAGGCAGAGAGGCAGGTTGCGGGGTGGGGGAAGCCGGCTCCCTGCTGAGCAGAGAGCCCGATGCAGGACTCCATCCCAGGACCCTGGGATCATGACCTGAGCCAAAGGCAGACACTTAACAACTGAGCCACCAGGCGCCCCTTGTTTGTTTGTTTGTTTTTAAGATTTTATTTATTTATTTGACAGAGATCACAAATAGGCAGAAAGGCAGGTGGGGGGGGAAGCAGGCTCCCTGCTGAGCACAGAGCCTGATGCAGGACTCGATCCCAGGACCCTGGGATCATGACCTGAGCCAAAGGTAGAGGCTTAACCCACTGAGCCACCCAGGCACCCCTGTTTTGTTTTGTTTTAAGATTTATTTATTGATTGATGGACTCCACTTTTGTTTTTTATTTTAAGATTTTATTTAATTGGGAGAAAGAGAGAGCATGAACGGTTGTGGGAGAGGGGGACAGAGGGAGAAGCAGACTCCCTGCTGAGTGGGGCTGGATCCCAGAATCCTGAGATCATGACCTGAGCTGAAAGCAGATGCTTTACCAAGTGTACCACCCAGGCACCCCCCAGTTTTCTCTGAAAGTAGAGACCATTAGGGGAACCTGAGTGGCTCAGTCAATTAAGAGTCTGACTCTTGGTTTTCAATCATGTTGTGATCTCAGGGTCATGATATCAAGCCTCAAGTTGGGCTCAGTGCTCAGCGTGGAGTCTGCTTGGGATTCTTTTTTCCTCACCCCTCCCCACCTCTTAAATAAATAAATAAATCTTTAGAAAAAAAATCAAAGCAAAAGTGAGTAGAATAGACAAGCTCTCACAGAGATCAAAACTCAACTTCAAACCATCTCAAATTCTGAATTATGTATCAAGGTGATCCCAGAGTGCCAAGGCCTCCAGGGACCCGGCAGAAAACAAGGTGAATTCTCTCTGCTTAAAAGAGATGACCATCCTAGGCCTCCAGTGGTTTCTATGAACAATTACGCATGTATCATATTCAGTCCACAAACCAAAATAGTCACACGTACTGGAGGGCAAGATAACGTGAACAAAACCCAGGAGCAACAAAGGACAACTGAAAAGGACGCCAAAGGACCACAGATACAGTAGTCATCAAATTACTTAATATGTTCAAGAAGATAAATAGGCTGATTACTTTAGCAGAAAAGTAGGAAATGTATGAACGCCCAAGTGGAAATGCTATAACTAAAAAATATGATAGGGAAATTAAAAACCAACAGTAAATTACACACTGCTGAAGGCAGAAGTAGTCAATATAGAGACAGGAAGCAACATCCAGAATGAAACATAAAGAGGCAAAAAGATAGAAAAGAGACAAAGGATAAGAGTTACAGAGGTAGGGGCACCTGGGTGGCTCAGTGGGTTGAGCCTGTGCCTTGGGCTCAGGTCATGATCTCAGGGTCCTGGGATTGAGCCCCGCATCAGGCTCTCTGCTCGGCGGGGAGCCTGCTTCCCCCTCTCTCTCTGCCTGCCTCTCTGCCTACTTGTGATCTCTCTCTCTCTCTCTCTGTCAAATAAATAAATAAATAAAATCTTAAAAAAAAAAAAAAAGTTACAGAGATAGGGCACCTGGGTAGCTCAGTGGGTTAAGCATCTGCCTTCGGCTCAGGTCATGATCCTGGAGTCCCCTGATCTACTCTCACCTCTCACTCCCTGCTCAGTGGGGAGTCTGCTTCTCCTTCTGACCCTCCACACTCTCATGCTTTCTCTCTCTCTTTCAAGTAAATAAAATCTTTAAAAAAAAAAAAAAGAATTCCACACTGCACTGACTGAGCTAACCAGGTGCCCCAGAATTACAAAGCTTATTCAACCCAGAACTAAAATTTTAGAAAATATGACCATAAATAATCTCACAGAGGAATCCAATGGCACATGAAAAAGATACAAAAGTATGGACTTATTAGGGAAAGATAAGGTATGGAGAGATTTTAGGAATTGATAGGAACTAAATAAACCTGAGTATGGGTTTTAGGATAAAGGCAATTACCAAAAAATAAAAATAGCATTTACAACTTTTAAACCAACAGAAGAAAACATCATCCTGAAAGTGGGTGAGGAAGAAAGAAAAGAAGAGAAAAGAAAAGAAAAAAGGAAAAGGGTCATCTGGCTGACTCAGTTTGTTGAGCTCACAACTCTTGATCTCAGGACAGTGAATTGGAGCCCCACATTGGATGTAGAGATTACCTAAAAAAAAAAAGAGTAATTCCAATAAATATAAAAAGGTTATACTTGCCAATAAAAGACAAGAACTCTATGATATGGATGAAATTATAAGACACACACTTAAATATAAATACCAGCTAAATATGAACCTAAATGGTAAAGAAGTATGTTACATATTGGTAAAAACATCAATAGATCATGAATTGTAAATATCAGACCTTTGTAAATCAACATCACAGCCTCCATCTACAGTAGTGTAACTGACAGAACAACAGGAAGAAATAGCAATATCAATCAAAAAAAAAGGAAAGATTTTAAAATAACTTCCTTCAAAATACAAATAATAAGTAAAAATATAAAGAAATCTGAACAACACAATTAATAAGCTCAACCTACTGGTTGTATGTAAAAGTCTATTTCCAGCCAAGAGAAAATTGCAAAATATTTATAGTACGTGTTCAAAAATGGAATATGCATAATAGTGTAAAAGAAGCCTCAATAAATTCAAAAAAAAATCAGTATCACATAGACCATGTTCTCTAGCTATAAAATGAGAAATTGAAAGCCTTGTTTTCTAAATTGCTGAAAAGTACACATCCTGTCTACTTGGAAACTAAACTACATTATTAAGTAACCATTGCACTTCCAATGTGTAAAGGAAATCACTTAGAAATGAATCATAAGGAAAACACTACATGTCAAATTTGTGGAACCAAGCAAAAAACAATATTTGGAGGAAGTACATAATTTTAAATAGACTTTATTTACAACATATTTTTTGGAGTTAGAATTGTTCCAAGCAAATGGACCAACCACTCCAAATTCAAGAAGTTAGAAGAAGTCACAGGACAAACCGAAAGGAAAAAGAAAGGAGAGCAATGTGGATCCTATGAGAGAAAATTAAGGGTATGCTAACACAAAAATCCAACGGGAAAAGACCTGTTGGCTCCTATACTCTGTGGAGAGACCCAAGGTCAATTGCATGATCTTGCAGGACTTTTCAAAAAATGATGGAAAATCACCAGACAAAACCATCTATTCATAGGCAAATATTTGGATAAATACATTTAGTCAATGGACACGAGCAGAGAGTCTGCTTGTGACCCTGAAGGTATATTGTCTGGAATGCATTACGATATTGTGAGGAAATGATGAAAACTGAAAAATTACCCAAGTACTTGACTTTTTGTTTTTATTTTTTTTAAAGATCTATTTACTTATTTTAGAGAGAGAGAGAGAAAGTGCAAGTGGGAGGGGCAGAGGGGGAGAGAGAGAGAATCCTAAGCAGACTCCGTGTCCAGCACAGACCCTTCACCTGTCCAGATCCCACAACCCCAAAATCACAGCCCAAGTGGCAGCCAAGAGTCAGATGCTCAACCGACTGAGCCACCCAGGAGCCCCAATACTTGACTTTTTAAATGAATGTAATAACACATGGGGATACCAATGTTTAGAAATGCTTTAAGCATGGGGCACCTGACTGGCTGAGTTGGTAAAGCGTATAGCTCCTGACTCTAGAGTTGTGAGTTCAAGTCCCACATTGGGTAGAGATTACTTTAAAAAAATAAATAAAATTTAGGGGTGCCTGGGTGGCTCAGTCAGGTAAGCATCTGCCTTCAGCTTGGGCGGATTATGATCCCAGGGTCCTGGCATATAGCTCTGTATCAGATTCCCTGCCTGGAGGGGCATCTGCTTCTCCCTCTCTTGCTCCCCCTGCTTGTGCGCGCTCTCTCTCTCTCTGTCAGGTGAACAACTAAAATCTTTAAAAAATAAATAAATATGGGGCACCTGGGTGGCTCAGTGGGTTAAAGCCTCTGCTTTCGGCTCAGGTCATGGTCCCAGGGTCCTGGGATCGAGCCCCACATCAGGCTCTCTGCTCAGCAGGGAGCCTGCTTCCCTCTCTCTATGCCTGCCTCTCTGCCTACTTGTGATCTCTGTCTGTCAAATAAATAAAATCTTTAAAAAAAAAATAGAAAATAAAAATAAAAAATAAATAAATAGAAATAAAATTTAATGCATCACATCTGAGATAAATCAATTCCACAGTCCATTTGTGTGATGTATTTGAGTTAACCCTTTACTTCTGGATTGTTTGAAAAGAAAAGGTAAATCATCCCCTCTTTTTAAATTTATTTATAAATTTTAGTTATATTATTAAACTGGCAAGATTAAAGAGAAGTTTGAAAATATATTTAAGTGAAACATAATCTAACTTCCACTTCTATTTTATTTTATTGGAATGTATGAGTAACTTAAGAGGAGAGCAAAAAGATCCCTCTTGCAGCTATGTTGTCAAAACATTTAAAGAGAATTCCGTATTTAGGATGAAATGATGTCATGTCTGGGATCTGATTCAAAATAATCTGGAGTGGGGGAAATAGATTAGAGTATAAATGAAACAAGATGGTACAGGAACTGATAATTGTTGAAATTGAATGAGTATACGAGAGTTTTATTATAATACAGGAAGACGAAAAGACAAAGGACAGACAAGATTTTTAAAAATCTTCACTGTAGAAAATTTCAAATATATATCATAAGTTTAAAACTAAAATTTAGTCTTCACCATTCTTGGTCTATTCTTACATATACATTTCAGAATCATCTTATCAATCCAATACTGATTTTGAGTAAAAATCTATTGAATCTATAGATCAACCTGCAGAAAATTATCTTTTTCTGCCATTAAGTCTTCTACTGTTAATATGGAGTAGCTGTCACTTTTTCAGGTTTTTGTCACCTTTTAGTACAGTTGTATAATTTTCTAGGTACAGATCTTACACCTCATTTGTCAGGTTTATTTCTGAGCATATCATAGTCTTGTTGCTATTTTAATAACTTCTTTGTATAATTACATGATATGATTGTATAGAATTGTAATCAGATTTGTATATGAACCTTATAATCAGCTACCATACTATGTTATTTTAATACTTTAATAACATCTATAGATTGTTCTGGTTTTTTTCTTAAGATTTTTTAATTCATTTGACACAGAGAGAGATCACAAGTAGGCAGAGAGACAGGCAGAGAGAGAGGAAGGGAAGCAGGCTCCCTGCTGAGCAGAGAGCCCGATGCGAGGCTCGATCCCAGGACCCTGAGATCATGACCTGAGCCCAAGGCAGAGGCTTAACCCACTGAGCCACCCAGGCATCCCTATTCTGTGTTATTTTTAATGAAAATAATCATATTGGGGCACCTGGGTGGCTTAATCAGCTGAGCATCTATCTGCCTTTGGCTCAGGTCATGATGACTGAGCCCCGAGCTTGGCTCCCTGCTCAGCCAGGAGTTTACTTTTCACTCCCTCTGCCCCTCCTCCCGCTTGTGCTCTCTCTCTCTCTCTCTCAAATAAATACATAAAATCTTATTGAAAAAAAAAAAGAATCATATCATCTGAGTATAATGGCAATTTCACTTCTTCCTTTTCTGTAGTTATGCCATGGATTTCTTATTATAATCTTATTGCTCTGACTAAGACCTCCATCATATTTTTGAATAGAAATAATGATGGGTGCTTGCGTGGCTCATTCAGTTAAGCGTCTGCCTTAAGCTCAGGTCATGATCCTGGTGCTTGGGGATGGAGCCCTATTTCAGGCTTCCTGCTCAGTAGGGGGCCTGCTTCTCCCTCTCCCTCTGCTCCCTATCCCCCACCCTCCCGGCTCCCACTCGTGCTCTATCTCACTCTCTCTCTCCCTCTCAAATAAATAAATAAAATCTTTAGAAAAAAAGAAATAAGGATAGTTGGCATGCATATCAGGGTTTTGTTTTTGTTTTAAGATTTTATTTATTTGAGGGGCGCCTGGGTGGCTCAGTGGGTTGAGGCCTCTGCCTTCGGCTCAGGTCATGATCCCAGGGTCCTGGGATTGAGCCCCGAATCAGGCTCTCTGCTCAGCAGGGAGCCTGCTTCCTCCTCTCTCTCTGCCTGCCTCTCTGCCTACTTGTGATCTCTCTGTCAAATAAATAAATAAAAATCTTAAAAAAAAAAACCAAAACATTTTATTTATTTGAGAGAGAGAGCATGAGAAAGGGAGCAGGGCAGAGGGAGAAGCAGATTCCCCGCTGAGCAGGGCACCCAACATGGGGTTTGGTCCCAGGACCCTAGGATCATGACCTGAGCCAAAGGCAGATGCTTGACCACCTGAGCCACTCAAGCACCCTGCATATCAGGTTTATAACTTTAAAGCAGATGCTTTTAAAGTTTTCAAACTTTAACAATTATTGTAAGTTTTTGTAGGTCTTTTTGGTTACCATTCTATTTTTAATTTATGCTGGCTTTTGTCAAATAATTTCCTACACTTTTTGAAATGTTTATATGATTTTTTCTCCTTAATCTTTTATTATACCTTAATCTTTTATTATACCTTAATCTCTTTTTAAAGATTTTATTTATTCATTTAAGAAAGAGAGAGAGAGACAGAGAGAGCACAGGCAGGCAAAGAGGCAGAGGGAGAGGGAGAAGCAGACTCCCCACTGAGCTGGGAACCCCACACGGAGCTCAAACTCAGGACCTGGAGATCATGACCTCAGTCGAAGGCAGACGCTTAACCATCTGAGCCACCCAGGCATCCCCATCTACAGATATTCTAACTTGGAGATACATTATTCCTGGGATAATCCCAAACTGGTCATGGTATATTGTTTCTTTTATTTCATTATTAGATATTATTCACTAATATTTTGTTTAGGATATTCGCACCTATATTCACAAGTGAAATAAGCCTATAATATCATTTTCCTGTTCTTCCTTTAGCTGAAGTTATATGGACCTCATGGAATTGGCAGGAGGGAGATATCCCCTCTTTTTCCACACTCAAACACTACAAGAGTTTGTATATGATGAGAATGATCTCTGCCTTGAAAGCTGAAAGAATTTGCCTGTAAAACCATCAGGGCCTGGTGTTTTCCTTGCTCGACATTGTTTTTACTGCTTATGTTTAAAAACTTTTTTTTTTTGAAGGAATTATAGACTCATAGGATGTTGCAAAAATGTATTGGAATGTCCAGTATAGGCTACACCCAAATTTCCCCAAAGGCAATACCTTGCGCAACTCAAGTACAATATCAAAGCCAGAAATTGGCCTTGGTGCAGCCCACAAGGCTTATTCAGATTTCGTCAGTTTTGCTTGCACTCACTGGTGGGTCGGTGTGTGTACACTTCTGTGCAGTTCTACTCACATGGAGAGTTGTGTAAACATGCCATAATCATGATCTAGAATTGTTTTATCATCACAAGGATCCTTCCTACTACCCCTTTATAGCCATAAACATCGCTTCCCCCATTTCTAACTCCTATCAACCACAAATCTGCTCTTCATCTTCATAATTTTGCTATTTCAATAGCAAATGTTGTAGGGGCCCTTGGCTGGTTCAACAGGTGAAGCACGCGACTCTTGATCTTGGGGTTGTGGGTTCGAGCCCCATGGTGGATGAAGAGATTGCTTACAAATAAAATCTCTCACGGTTTTGGTTTCTGTTTTTGTTATTCATTTACTTATTTGTTTGTTTATTTGTTTATTTATTTAAAAGATTTTATTTATTTATTTGACACAGAGAGAAAGGGAACACAAGCAGGGGGAGTGGGAGAGGGAGAAGCAGGCTTCCTGCTGAGCAGGGAGCCCGATACAGGGCTTGATCCCAGGACTCTGGGATCATGACCTGAGCCAAAGGCAGACGGTTAACGACTAAGCCACCCAGGTGCCCCTGTTTTTGTTTTTTAAAAGACTTTATTTATTTGACAGAGTGAGAGAGACAGAGAGAGAGGGAACACAAGCAGGGGGAGCGGGAGAGGGAGAAGCAGGCTTCCCACTGAGCAGAGAGAGCCCAACGTGGGACTCAATCCCAGGACCCTGGGATCATGACCTGAGCCAAAGGCAGACACTTAACAACTGAGCCACCAGGCGCCCCTTGTTTGTTTGTTTGTTTGTTTGTTTTTAAAATTTTATTTATTTATTTGACAGAGATCACAAATAGGCAGAAAGGCAGGTGGGGGGGGTGGGGGAAGCAGGCTCCCTGCTGAGCAGAGAGCCCGATGTGGGGCTTGATCCCAGGACCCTGAGATCATGACCCGAGCTGAAGGCAGAGGCTTTAACCCACTGAGCCACCCAGGCACCCCTAGTTTGTTCCTTTTCTTGCAGAACAAGTAGGAGTCCTCGCTAGGGATGAACCACAGATGTAAGCATTGAAGGACATTTTGGTTCTTTCCAGGTTGGGGCTCTTACAAGTAAAGCTGCTATGAACAATCGTATATAGGTGCTTTGTTTTGTGAAGACGATTTTCTTTCTTTCTTCCTTTCTTTTTTTTTTTTTTAAGGTAAGCTCTATGGCCAACATCAGGCTCAATCTCACAACCTTGAGATCAGGAATCACATGCTCTACAGACTGAGCCAGCCAGGTGCCCCTCTCTTATTATCTTTTAAATCTATCTTGGAGCACCTGGGTGGCTTAGTCAGTTAAGCATCTGCCCTTGGCTCTGGTCATGATTTTGGGGTCCTGGGATCAAGCCCCACACTGGGCTCTCTGCTTAGCGGGGAACCTGCTTCTCCCTCTCCCTCTGGGCTTCCTCTTCTTCTGTGCTCTCCCTCCTTCTCTCCTTCTCTCTCAAATAAATAAATAAAATATTTTTTTAAAAAGATTTTATTTATTTATTTGACAGAGAAAGAGAGATCACAAGCAGGCAGAGAGGCAGGCAAAGAGAGGGGAAGCAGGCTCCCCGCCGAGCAGAGAGCCCGATGTGGGACTTGATCCCAGGACCCTGAGATCATGACCTGAGCTGAAGGCAGAGGCTTAACACACTGAGCCACCCAGGTGCCCCAAATAAATAAAACCTTTTTTAAAAAATCTCCTTTTTCTGTTTTTATATCCCCTTTTTAATTTCTAATGTTATTTGTGTTTCTTTTTGTTGTTGTTGTTCTCATTAAGTCTTACCAGAGATGTGTTTTCTGTTAGCTTTAAAAAAAAATTTTTTTTTCTTCCTCTTTTCCAGCTGGAAACATGGGGTGTACAGAAGAGGAGAAAAAGAAGGTTCTTGCTGTGCCAGAAACTCTTAACAAAGAGGGAAGGAATTTCATCAAGCTGAAAATCAAGCATCTTGGGGAAGAATTTGACCAAAAGATGCTTTGAAAGACAAGGAGAAAGTTTCTTTCTACCAGGTACACCCTACTGAAAAATATAATTTAAAGATTTTTATCTCACCACCCTGAGATCATGACCTGAGCAGAAATTAAGAATCCGACACTTAAGCAACTGAGCCACCCAGGCACCCCAAATTTAAAAATATAAGAAACATATCACATATGGCAACAAAAATCTTAATGTGGGGCACCTGGGTGGCTCAGTCATTAAGTGTCTGCTTTAGGCTCCGATCATGACCCCAGAGTCCTGGGATCAAGCCCTGCATAGGGCTCCCTGCTCATTGGGGAGCCTGCTTCTCCCTCCCCTTCTGATGCTCCCCCTGCTGTGCTCTCTCTCTCTCTGTCAAATAAATAAATAAAATATTTAAAAACAAAAAACAAGGGATACCTGGGTGGCTCAGTCAGCTGGGCATCTATCTGCCTTCGGCTTGGGTCGTGATCCCGCTGTCCTGGGATAGAGCCCAACGTTGGGCTCTCTGTTCAGTGGGAGCCTGCTTCTCCCTCTCCCTGCTGCTCCCCCTGCTTGTACTCTCTCTCTCTGTCAAATAAATAAGTAAAATCTTTAAAAATAAAATAAAAACAAAAAAAAACACAAAAGCACTTAATGTATTTAAGAACTTAGAAAGGCTATGCAGATATCTGCATAGAAAACTTTTTTTAAAACGTTAAGACCCTAGCAATGAACACTGATGATGATTCAAGTAAATGAAGAGAAATGTCTTTGATGAAATAACTCAAAATTAGATAGATGTCGATCTCCCCAATGTTCTATAAATTAATTGCAATCTCAATAATTTCAGATTCATAGTTCACCTTGAAAATGCTGAATAAAGGGAAGACTAGCTGTCCCAGATATTAAGACACACTGCAAAACCATCAGAATGAAATATATTGTAGCATTTCTCAAGAACACATTTTTATTTTTTTATTTTTATTTTTATTTTTTTAAGTGTTACTCTACCCTCCCAAATCATTTCTGTTCTTTTTTTTTTTTTAATTCATTTATTTGACAGAGAGAGATCACAAGTAGACAGAGAGGCAGCCAGAGAGAGAGGAAGGGAAGCAAGCTCCCTGCTGAGCAGAGAGCCTGATGTGGGACTCGATCCCAGGACCCTGAGATCATGACCTGAGCCGAAGGCAGCGGCTTAACCCACTGAGCCACCCAGGCGCCCCTATTTTTATTTTTTTTAAGAACACATTTTTATTCATGAACAAATAGACCAACGGAATACAATAGGAAACATGGAGACAAACTCATGTAGATATGAGTACTTAACGTACAATGTTAGCACCTTCATTAATGTGGAAGGGCTAATTCATTTAGTAAGTGTAATTGGGAAAATTGACTCACAATAAACGTGATGACTACTTACCACTATATAGAAAGACAGACTCCAGGTGAAATAAAGACCTAACCATGAAAAGCAAAAGTCTTGAGTTAATAGGAGAGCATATATGTGACCTAGGATTGGGTAAGTATTCTTTAAATAAAACTTAAATCTGGGGGCTCCTGGCTTGCTCAGTCAGTAGAACATGTGACTCCTGATCTGAGGGTTGTGAGTTCAAGCCCTACATTGGGTATAGAACTTAGTTTAAAAAAAAAAAAATTAAGGGGCTCCTGGCTGACTCAGTTGGTAGAGCATATGACTCATGATCTCGGGGTTATGAGTTTGAGCCCCATGCTGGGTTATAGAGACTGCTTAAAAATAAAATTTTTAAAAAAATAATTAAGAAAAAAAAACACTTAAATGTTTCTGGGGTGTCGGGACGGCTCAGTCAGTTGAGCATCCCACTCTTGATTTCAGCCCAGGTCATGATCTCAGCGTCCTGAGTTTGAGCCGCACATCAGGCTCTGCACTCAGTGGGCTCTGCACTCATTTTGCCTGAGATTCATTCTTTCCCTCTCCCTCTGCCCCTCCCCCCTTTCTAAAATAAACACATCTTTAAAATTAAGGATTTCTATTCAAAGCATGATACAATGGACAAAGTTACAACAAGGAAGACAGAGTGGAAGAAGGTACTTGCAATCATTAAAACCAACAATGACTAAAAACCAAGGCATTCTTGCAAATCAATATTGGCAAAGGATATATGAGCAGATAATATGCAGCAAAGGAAAAGCAAAAGACTAACAAATAGGTGAAGAGACACTCATTAGTCATCAGAAAAATGCAAATTACAACCACGGTGAAAAGCTAGATAATCCGAACATTATTCAGAAGAGAGACAGACATAGAAGATCCCTCGGGCCCTGCAGCCATTTAGGGATCAACGTATCTGAACTTGATCAGATTAATACCTCCTATGATGAACACCTCCTATGATGCAGCCATTCACCTCCTGACCTCCATTCCAAAGAAATGTGTGTAAGGGTCCTAAGAGCAGCTTGTATAAGGATGTCCATCAAGGCCTTGTTTGTGGCAGCAGAGACCATGAGGCTGGTGGTCATCACCAGGACCTTGAAAGAATGAAATGGAGTGGACGTCCGTAGGGAAGTGTTATGCTTCGGGGCCCATAGCACCATGAATGGATCTTTAAACCGTTGTTACAGAGGCCCCTGACAGGGCTCAGTCACTAGAGCACGCGTGACTCCTGATCTCAGTCAGGAGTTTCCCCCACGTTGGGAAAACAATTTATTAAAAAAAAAAATATGTGTGTATGTAAATATTTATATATAAAATATATGTAAATATATATAAAATATATATGTAAATATATATAAAATATATATGTAAATATATATTTACAGAAAAAAATTTTTTAAGATTTTATTTATTTGTCACGGAGAGAGAGAGAACAAGCAGGGGGAGCAGGAGGCAGAGGCAGGAGGCAGAGGGAGAAGCAGACTCCCTGCTGAGCGGGGAGCCTGATGCAGCACTCGATCCCTGGACCTTGGGACTGTGACCTGAGCCAAAGGCAGATGCTTAACTGACTGAGCTACCCGAGCTCAGTCCCAAAAAGGAAAATTTATGTTTTTATTTTTTAAGATTTTGTTTATGTATTTGAGAGAGAGAACAAGCAGAGGGAGAGAGAAGCAAACTCACTGAGGAGCAGGACGCTTGATGTGAGACTCGATCCCAGGACCTAGAAATCATGACCTGAGCCGAAGGCAGACACTTGACCAACTGAGCCACTCAGGTGCCCCAGGGAAAATAAAAAGTTTTAAAAAACACAGTCCCATTCTCATAAATTAAATTCAAACCCACAAAAATGCTAGTATTAAAATATAATTTATAATTTTACTTCATTATAATTCTAAGTATACACATTACATGATTGTCCTTGAGGGGAGAGGAGAGTTAAGGGAATGGAAATAGGGAAAGAGAGATGTATTCAGCCGGCAGTGGAGAGACTGTATCATAAAAGGTTCAGAATGAAAGCAAAGAGGTGAGAAGTGTGATGGAAAATTATGGATGGGGAACACTCTGCTGGCAATTATATATTTGAATCCCTTTGAGGTAGAAAAGATGAAAGAACTCTATTTTCTCTTATTTTATTTAATAAATCAATTTTTAGGGGTGCCCGGGTGGCTCGGTGGGTTAAGACTCTGTCTTTGGCTCAGGTCATGATCTCAGGGTCCTGGAATCGAGCCCCGCATAGGGCTCTCTGCTCTGCTTTTTTATAAAAAAAGATTTATTTATTTGTTTGAGGGGAAGAGAGAGAAAGAGAGAACATGTGCGTGTGCACTTTGGCAGGGGAGGGAGGGGCAGAGGGAGTGGGAAAGAATCGCAAGCAGACTCCCCGTGGGTACGAAGCCCAGGCGGCTGGATCTCACCACCCTGAGATCAAGACCTAAGCCAAAAACAAGAGTCGACACTTAAGCAACTGAACCACCCAGGCACCCCATCTTATTTCATTTTTTATTTATGTATTTATTTATTTAGGATTTTATTTATCAGAGAGAGGGAGAGGGCATGCTGGCGGGGCGGGGTAGTGGGGGGCAGGTAGAGGGAGAAGCAGTTTCCCCACTGAGCAGGGAGCCTGATGTGGGACTCAATCCCAGGACCCTGGGATCATGACCTATGCTGAAGGCAGACGCTTAATCGACTGAGCCACCCAGGTGCTCCTATCTTATTTTATTTTTTATTTATTATTTACTTTTTAAAGTAATCTCTCTGCCCAACGTGGGGCTCGAACTCAAAACCCCAAGATCAGAGTCGCAGGCTGTGTGGGCTGAGGGCGCCGGGCGCCCAGGGGCCCCGTTTTAGAAAGGCTCAGTCTCAGTTGCTTTTCTGTTGGGCCCCATTTACTCCTGTTCCATATTTGCCTCTGAATTAGCCGAAGAAACAGTGTTCCCATTCCAAGCAGGAGACAAGAAAGTTAATCACTGTCTAAGTTTTTTCCTAGGCGGCAAACACCTGATAATATCTAAGAGGAGCCAGAGCCCAAACCTGTTCGGAGCATTAGCTCCAAACACACCTCCGCTGACGCTGAGGTCAGTACCCTTCACCTTCGATGATTTACGAAATAGCACCGAGTGTTCACCTGATGCTCTCCTTCGATTGGGACATCCCCTGGATTCCAGAAGGAACACGAACCCTAGCCCCCTTCCTGTACAAACCCCTACCCCGAAGCAACAAAGAGATGCCTTATCCTTTCCTTTCTGAGTCCCCCAGACACTCCATCTGCCTTCCTCCACCTGTCACTCAATTAAATAAATCCTGCTCTCACTATCCCCAGCTCCCGTTTGATTTCTACCCTGCACAAAGGCAAGGACCGTCCTCTGTGTCCTCGGACCCAGTGTGCAACAACTTCAAAGTTTTTCAGATAAGCAGGTGAAAAATTTGCCTCTATCTGTGCCTTCGGGTAGGATGATCTTATGCCAGTGTCATGGGGAAAAGTCTCTACACCCAAGATATCACAGAGAATAACCCCTTCTTTCACTCCCAGCAGAGATGGTAAATGTGATGATTACCATACCTTTGGGAACCTCAGTGAATAAACAAAGATCTTTGCCCTCCGGGAGTTTACATTCTAGTCTGGAGAGAAAGACAAGAAATAATAAACATAGTAAGCAAATTATGTAGCACATTAGACAGGGAAAGTGCTAAAGAAAAAGGGAAAACAAAACAGAGATGAAGGTAAAGGGATTCACACCACCCCTTCCCCAGCCTGGGGAATCTGTCAAGAATTTGCCAGGGAGGGGCGCCTGGATGGCTCAGTGGGTTAAAGTGGGTTAAAGCCTCTGCCTTTGCTCAGGTCGTGATCCCAGAGTCCTGGGATCGAGCCCCATATCCGGCTCTCTGCTCAGCAGGGAGCCTGCTTCTGCCACCCCCCCCCCCACCTCTCTGCCTACTTGTGATCTCTGTCTGTCAAATAAATAAATAAAATCTTAAAAAAAAAAAAAAAAAGAACTTGCCAGGGAGCGTCCGTGAGTCTGTCACTCAGCCATCTTCATTCCCCAAAAGAAGATGAGGTCATCTGCATGATGGGGACCCCTGTCCTGCCCCCTGAGAAAAAGTGATCTTGCCTGGAATTATCCTTTCTTGTCCCAAAGTAAGTTGTAGGCCCAACGTGGGGCTTGAACTCATGACTCTGAGATCAAGAGTCAGGGGACCTAGGTACCCTAATTCTTTCTTTTCTTTTGCTTAAAACTTTCTTGCTCCACCTTCTTTCCTATAAACACCTTCCATTTTGAGGGTTCCTGGCTGGCTCAGTTGGTAGAACATGTGGCTCTTGATCTCAGGGTCATGAGTTCAAGCCCCATGTTGGGTATGGAGCCCACTTAAAAACAAACAAAGAAACAAACCCAAAAAACCTATTTTGTACACCTCCTCCTTAAAGGGTCCTTCTACTTGCTAGATAGGATGCTGCTTAATTCACCAATCATTTAGTAAAGCCAACTATGTCTTCAAATTAAAATAAGATAAGAGGATTCACACAGGTTCCTGGTGGGGGAGGCAGCAAGGATGCAAGGTTGGCAGCTTTGCAGGAGTGTGGTCGGGTAGGTGGGGCTCACGGAGAAGGTGACCCAAGAACAAACACTTGAGGGAACTAAGGGAGCTGGCCAAGCTGACAGCTGGGGGAAGAGCAGTCCAGGCAACCGAGACAGCTCTTGCAAAGGCCCTGGGGTTGGAGAAACAAGAGCCAGGGAGGGAGATGCAAGAGTAGAAGAGGATGAGACTGAGGGGCTAGACTGACTGCAGGACTCAAAGGCCATTGCAAGATACTGAGCGGGGGGACTCCACACGGCGTGACTCATGCTTCTTAAAAAAAAAAAAAAACCATCACTCTGGCTGTTGTGTCAGGAATGACTGAGAGGGGCACGGGTGGAGGCACAGACCTCGTTGGAGGCTACTTATAATAGATGTGAACAAGGGGTGATGGTGGCTCAGACAAAGCAGCATCAGTGGAGGTGGCAGAGGGTGGATTCTGGATTCTGGAAATTTCTGAAGGTAGAGCTAATAGAATTTCTTAAATGGAAGAATGAAGACGATACAAGAACAGGCAGGACTCAAGACGGTGGTAGCCCACCAAGAGAGGGGTGAGATGCGTGGCCATGAGACAGTTCTAGAATATCTGGACTTAGGTAAGAAGGATTAAGGGGGATGTCTCGTCTGCAGAGAATTTTAAAATCATAATAAAATGGACTAGATGTTGTCCTGCTGTTCATTATTATAAATAATGGCAGTGAGGGGCTCTATCATAAATAATGGCAATAATGGGGTTCTCAGTAAGCCCCACCTACCCAACCACACTCCTGCAAAGCTGCCATCCTTGCATCCTTGCTGCCTCATGCACCACCAACTTTATTGAATTATTATTTTTTAAAGATTTTATTTTTAAGTCATCCCTACACCCAACATAGGGTTCAAACTCATGACCCTGAGATCAAAAGTCGCATGTCCCACCAACTGAGCCGTCCCCATGCACCACCAATATCAAATATTGTCCCAAAAGTTATAAAATACTCCCTCCCCACTGCGGCAGGCCATTGTCACTGTCTGTCCCAACCCCCCGCCCCCAACCCCGGCATGTTACTTAGATGACTTGAGGATTGGAGGCCTGAGTACTAGACAGTTGTCCTCAGTTTTGTCAGGGAAGGCTATGGAATGAGGAAGTCAGTGGGGGAGAGATTAGCAGTTCAGTTTCAAACTTTTTACATTTGCAATAGCTAGTCAAAATTCAAGGAGATTTGAACAGTATTGTTGTCTAGACAGATAAGGAAGTCTGGAGTTCGGGAATGGGGTCTGGGCTAGAAATACACATTTGGAAGTTGATGGCACACAACTAGCATTCAAACCCTGAGACTGGATGAGCCAGGGGTGGGGGTGGAGGGGGAGTGACAGTAGATCCAGAAGGAGAATGAGATCAAACCTGGGGCCCTGGGGCATTGCTACACTGAGGTCTGGGAGAAGTGCACAGTTCCACTGAGACACAGAGAAGGAATGGAGGTAAATGGTGGAGTGTCCTGGAACCAAGAGAGGAAAGTGTATGAAGGGAGAATGAGCAGACAGTCAAACTAGACAAAGAAGGAGCATTAACCACTGAACTTAAGGAAGTGACGGTGACGGTGACTGGCGACCTTGGCCAGAGCAGAGTCTGTGGAATGCTGGAGGCAAAAACAAGACTGGAGAAGAAGGGTTAACAGAGAACACGAGAGGTCAGAGACGGTGGGTAGGTCAACTCTTTGGGGGAGACTGGCTTTGAAGAAACTTTGACTGGTTGGGAGGTAGAGTGAAGATGAGTTTCTTCTAAGATGGGAGAAAGAGCAGAATGTTTGTAAGCTGGTGGGAATGAGCCAGCAGAGAACTAAAGCAGATGATGTGGAGGAGAGAGGACGATGGCTGTCACTGATGTGGCTGGTGGCTCAGAGGAGAGATGATTGGCAGTAGACAGGAACAAAGAAATTTAATCTACTATGGCCAGTGGGAAGGCATGTGCGTGGGTGCAGATTCTGAAGTTTCCATGGTTTACTAGATCTTTCTTTTTTAAAGATTTTAAGTAGTCTCTACAGCCAATGCAGGGCTTGAACCCACAACCCCAAGGTCAAGAGTCATGTGCTCTACTGACTGAGCCAGCCAGGCACCCCAATCTTGGATTCTCTTTTCTTCATCAGTCTTTTCCTTGAGTGATTCTATCCTTGCAGCTACAATTTAAGGGGTTAGTACAGATTTCCCTCATGGCCACCAACTGTTTATAGACTCTCCTGCACGGATGGCCCACACATATATTGAAAACCAGTTTGTCTGGACTCTCGCCCACCATCTTGCTCCTTCTCTCCAAACCTACTACTTATCCCTATGTCTGTAAGTGACACCACTATTCACCCAGTTGCTCCCCCAAAGTATACTAGACTTCTCTCTGTTTCATCCAATCAGCCCGAAAACCTTAGGTCACTGCACCTTCTTCTTCCCACATTCTTTCCTCCAATCCACTACTGAGAGGGTGGCAAGGATTAAATGAGATAACCCCTGTAAAGTATTGAGAACAGGGTCCGAAATATAGTCTACCTGTTTGTGTCTTCCATTAGGCCCAAAGGCCAGGCACCATGATGGGTCCATTTTCAAACCTCCAGGGTCTAGCATGAGGCCTGATATGCTTATTGGATGAATGAGTGAGTGAGTGAATGAATGAATGAGAAGATGGCATAGAGAGAAAGACTACAGTAACAGTCAAAGGGAACATCACTGTGGTCTTGGGGAAGGCAGGAAGAAGAAGCAGTCAAAAAGCTTCAACAGGGAATATGTGAACCAAGATGGTGCTACATTTCAGAAAGCTGAGCAGGAACAAGCTTGAGTAGGGACTAAGTTGCTGATAGGGGCCAGTTCTTCAGGTCAGAGAAATAAGGGGGAAGCCACACTGTAGGATAATTGGGGGTAACCTTCACAGGGAGTGAGCCATTTCAGGCTCTATCTGTAGCTCTCCTCTTATCTCCCCTTTTACCCTCTGCTGGCAGTTGTGGTCATGGGGTTAGGATAAAATAATGCCCCCCATCTGAGATCAGTGTCCCTTCCCACGGCATTAATCACCATTCTCATCTTATCACTCCCACAGCAGAGCCTCTGGGGATTGTTAAGGTTGTATACTGCACAAGGCCACCTTATCTAAGGGAGTGTCATTCAACTGGTAGATAGCTTTGTTATTTCGAATTTTAAGGAGTATTTCATTCTAGGGGCGCCTGGCTGGCTCAGTCGGTAAAGCATGTGACTCTTAATCTCAGGGTTGTAAGTTTGAGCCCCACGTTGGGTGTAGAGATTACTGAAAATCTTAAATTTTGCTGACTCAAAAGACTAGTGATTTGTATCATGAATGCAACAATTTTCAAGCATATACTAAAATATCTTTTTATAACAAAGTCACCATATGTCATTCCATTTTGACAATAATAAAAAATCTTGTGCAAAAAAAAAAAAAAACCTTGTTGCTCTAATATCATCTAATATAAACAAGAGGTACTTGACTCTTCTGCACAGTTGAAAATCCCCATATAACTTAGACTCTCCCCAAAACACAACTACTAATACAACACCGTTGACGGAAGCCTTCCTGATAACATTAACAGTCTTATATGTCGTATGTATCAGATACTGTTTTCTTACAGCAAGCTAGAGGAAAGAAAACAATGAAAATGTTAATTTTTTTTAAAGATTTAAGTTTCAATAATTTCTACATCCAACATGGGGCTTGAACTCATGACCCTGAGATCAAGAGTCACGTGCCCCACCAGCAGAGCCAGCGCGCCCTAGTACTGTACTATGTTTATCAAAAATAATCCATATAGGGGCACCTGGGTGGCTCAGTGGGTTAAGCCTCTGCCTTCGGCTCAGGTCATGATCTCAGGGTCCTGGGATCAAGCCCCGCATCGGACTTTCTGCTCAGCAGGGAGCCTGCTTCCCTTCCTCTCTCTCTGCCTGCCTCTCTGCCTGCTTGTGATCTCTGTCTGTCAAATAAAAAAATAAAGTCTTTAAAAAAAAAAAATAAAAAAAAAAAATAATCCATATATTACTGGACCTATAAAGTTCAAACCCATGTTATCCAGGGCCAGCTGTATTTTATCTTATAGTTCATACCATCTGCTACTATGTATCTATACCATGAGGTTATTATTGAGTTTCCAATTAAATTTACCAGAATTTTTATTGTGACAAACTTACATAATAATGAGTATGAGTCTACCATTAAAAATCTACAAAGCAGGGGCGCCTGGGTGGCTCCGTGGGTTAAAGCCTCTGCGTTCGGCTCAGGACGTGATCCCAGTGTCCTGGGATCGAGCCCTGCATCGGGCTCTCTGCACAGCGGGGAGCCTGCTTCCTCCTCTCTCTCTCTCTCTGCCTGCCTCTGCCTACTTGTGATCTCTCTCTGTCAAATAAATAAAAATAAAATCTTTTTAAAAAAAATCTACAAAGTAGGGGTGCCTGGGTGGTTCTGTCGGTTAAAGCCTCTGACTCTTGGTTGAGGCTCAGGTCAAAATCTCCCAGTTACGGTGCGGGACTTTGTGCTCACTGTGCCGTTGGCTTGGCCTTCTCCCTCTGCCTCTCCCCTCCACTCACGCTCTCCCTCTCTCAAGTAAATAAATTTTAAAAAATAAATAAAAAGGCACAAACATCCTAAGCAGGACAAAGCATTCTTCTTCCTCCTCCTCGTCCAGCAGGGACTCTAAAACACAGGGCCTGGACGCTTCCGTCTAGCCTCTCTGGTTCTGCTCCTCATCACGCTTCAGATGCCAACTCGTACCGGGGAAAATTAGCCCTCGTGCCCCTTCTCCCTCAATCCCACAATCTGAGCCTCACTCTGCTATTCACCCCTAAGTGGCTAGGGAAAATGGAAATTACCATGGGCTTACAAACACCAGCTTCTTACTACTTGGGTAGAACTTCTAGCTGATGAGTTTACCAGGTGAACTGTTTTTTGAGGATGGTGAGACTTAAATACCAAAAACGAGTCTAAGATCTGTAAAATGTGATTTTTTAAACTTTCTTTTTTCTTTCCCTTTTTTTTTTTAAAAAGATTTTATTTATTTATTTGAGAGAGAGAATGAGAGGTAAGAGGGTCAGAGGGAGAAGCAAACTCCCCCGCAAGCAGACAGCCCAACATGGGACTCTGTCCTATGACTCCAGGATCAAGACCTGAAGCAAAGGCAGTCCCTTAACCAACTGAGTCACCCAGACACCCTTAACTTTCTGTTGTATTACTTGTGGTTGGGAGATGTTGCAGAAATTGAATTATGGACAAAGATACTGTACCTTTTTTGTAATGGTGGCTGGCACATTTTGGTGATTTAGTGACAAATACATTTCCCTGCAGCCTTTATTGATTATACTAACCGGAAGGCTGCTGGGAGGTGGAGTCCATTTGGTTGATTAGCTCTGCCTGCCATTTTGGAACCTCCTTAGCTGGCTCAAGTCTTTTCTCCTTCTCCAACGCTCAGTCCAAATAAAGCTGTTTTTCCTGGAAAAAAAATAAAAGAAATAAAATATATTACCTGTCAACTGTACTTAAAAAAAAATTTTTTTAAATAATCTCTACACCCATGTGGGGCTGGAACTTATGATCCCAAGATCAAGAATCTCGTGTTCTACCGACTGAGCCAGCCAGGGGCACCATAAAAAATTTTTTAATTCAAAAAATATATATAGGTGTGGATATTTGCTTACAGTGATCTAGGCACTCTCTTACTCATTTGGGTTCCAGTGGCCAAACTTATGACTCCTCTAGATGATTGGATTTCTGGAGAAATTAGTACGATTGCTAGAAGAAAAGGAAACACTCCAGAGGTACAAGTTTTAGCAAATGTAGCACTAACACAACTCACAGGTTGTGAGTTTACCTTTGACTTCAATACCCTGTAACAGATGGAATTCGAGAAACACTGTAAGAGAGAACAAAGCAAAACAAACAAAACAACACCCTCAAAAAATCCATTAAACCCAGTTCTCTTTCCGCCTGTCAGGCACCTGACCATATAACTTCGCATATTAAATGAGCAAACCTGGTTGACATGATCTATCTCAGGTAAGCAATGTGAAATTTCCAGATAATGTCTCAGGTAGAAAGCTCTGGAAACTTAATATGCATACTTCTGGGTCACCTGGCTGGCTCAGTCGGTGGAACATGGGACTCTTGATCTTGGGGTTGTAAGTTCAAGCCCCACTTTGGGTATAGAGATGCCTTAAAAATAAAATTTGTGGGAAAAAAAGACTTGCAGTTCTTCCAGAAAAAAAAAAAATCACTAGATCTTGGTTACTTTATTCTACAAAGGAGTCTATATTTTGTCTACATTGTAAAATCATCAGGATGGAAAGAATCAAATCAACATGAAAACGGAATGAAAGCAAAGACTGGCAGCGTTGACTGCATATTCCTAATAAACACGAAATGAAATGCACACCAACCAAATTGAAATCAGATTCCAAAAATATATAATATCCTTGTGAAAATGAGGGGAAAAAATGGGTGCTGTTTTTGAGCATATGATACTTATGATTCAGTTTTTGGTGAGGGACTATCTAAGCTCGGCCAAGAAAGTTAATGAGGGTGATAATGAGAAATGTTCTTTATTTGGCAGGAATCACAGCAAAATTGGATACAATCATGTCAGAACATTTATGCAAAATATAAACATTGACACAAAATAATATTACACATTGTTTAGGGACTAAAAGACAAAACTAAATAATTAAAATGAGAGATGCAATGAATGAGATCGTGTTGAATACAGAAATGTTAGACATTACTCAATTATTTTAAGTACAACTCCAGGAACAAGCTATGCAGAATACATGACAATTATTTTAGATTTGTTGATTTCCAAAATGCAAATATATCTATGTGTGAACATCTTGGGGGATTTTGTTTAGCAGATGACTCGACTAGGGAAAGGTTTTATAGTCTCAGTAGACGACTTATAAAAACTGAATTGAGAGGAAGACAAAAATAGCCCAAAGGGCCAGGAATGTGACAATGCAACAAAAAATGCATGGAAAACTATGACGGATTGTAACAAAGGAGCCTTGAAAAATAATTCTAGGGAAATCTATTTTATATTGTCTTGTGTATTCTTTAAACTTGATAGTGACTGATGTGTTAAAAAAATTCCTTTGACATCACTGAAATTTTTTTTAAAGAATTTATTTATTTGTGAGAGAGAGAGTACAAGCAGGGAGAGAAGCAGGATCCCCACTGAACAAGGAATCCAACAGGGGACTCGACCCCAGGACCCTGGGATCATGACCTGAGCTGAAGGCAGATGTTTAACCCACTGAACCACCCAAGCATCGTGATATCGTTGAATTTTTAAAGAGTGTCTAGGAACTACACAGCAAAATTACAGTTTTGATGAAATGTTGGAGTGTTTTGAACAAGTATTTTCTTTTTTTTTAGATTGTATTTATTTATTAATTTATTAGAGAGAGAGAGAGGGAGAGAGAACATGAGCGAGCACACAAGAGGAGGGAGGTCAAAGTGGGGGGAGGGAGGGAGAAAGAATCTCAGATTCCCTGCTGAGCACGGACCACTGAACATGGATGCAGGCATTGATCTTATAACCCTGAGATCATGACCTGAACCAAAATCAAGGGTTGGATACTGGGGCGCCTGGGTGGCTTAGTGGGTTAAGCCTCTGCCTTCGGCTCAGGTCATGATCTCAGGGTCCTGGGATCGAGCCCTGCATCAGGCTCTCCCCTCAGCAGGGAGCCTGCTTCCCCCTCTGCCTCTGCCTGCCTCTCTGCCTAATTGTGATCTCTCTCTCTATATCAAATAAATAAAATCTTAAAAAAAAAAAAAAAAAGAGAGAGCTCAATGCTTAACTGACTGAGCCACCCTGGTGCCCCTTGGACAAATATTTTCAAACAGAAATTTTCAAATGTTGAATGTCAATGTTGAATCCACAATGAGAAAGTCAAGTGGAGGTCATCGTGTCACTAAAAACTTAAAAGGCAAGCAAGATACCTTTTAGGAACAGTTAATTGCATTAATAAAGAGATAGATTCTAGAATGCAAAGGACACTCGAGCAAATTCCAACTTTTAAATGTATTAGCTAATATGAAGAGGCGTTAGGGTGAAATCTTCTAAGTCAATCGATCATGCAAGAGCCAAAATTTAGCACACAGACAGCCCCTGAAAACATTAAAAGAATTAAGATGCTCTTTAAGAGCTTTTTTTCTGCTCGCAAGAGATGCTGCCCAATTCATGAATCACTTTTTTAAAAAGATTTTATTTATTTATTTGACAGAGAGAGATCACAAGAGGCAGACAGAGGGACGGGGGAAGCAGGCTCCCCGCTGAGCAGAGAGCCCCATGCAGGGCTCCATCCCAGGACCCCGAGATCATGACCTGAGCCAAAGACAGAGGCTTAACCCATTGAGCCACCCAGGCACCCTTCGTGAATCACTTAATAAAGCCAATTAGATCCTCAAAATAAAATAAAAAGATATTCTTTGTTTTAAAAAGAAAGCAAACACACACACACACACACAAACACAAAACCACAAGGAAGCAAGAGTTATGAAAAGTAGGTTAGTGATGCCAAATTATAGAATTTCAATCTTGGTGCCTTTACTCATGTAGACAATGCTAAGAAAAAAGGAGGAAGATTCATTTTATTGTGATTTCCAAGATCCAAAACTAAATTTCAAAATTATTTCATTTTATTTTGCTAAAAGAAATTCTGTGATTCTGAAAGAACAGAAAGAACATCATGGCCTTTTGGGGCGCCTGGGTGGCTCAGTGGGTGAAGCCTCTGTCTTTGGCTCAGGTCATGATCTCGGGGTCCTGGGATCAAGCCCCGCATCGGGCTCTCTGCTCAGCAGGGAGCCTGCTTCCCCCCTCTCTCTCTACCTGCCTCTCTGCCTACTTGTGATCTCTTTCTCTGTGTCAAATAAATAAATAAAATATTTTAAAAAGGGGCGCCTGGGTGGCTCAGTCGGTTAAGCGGCTGCCTTCAGGTCAGGTCATGATTCCACGGTCTGGTTTGGAGTCCCACATCGAGCTCCTTGCTCAGCAGGGAGTCTGCTTCTCCCTCTGCCCCTCCCCCTGCTTGTGCTCTCCCTCGTGCTCTCCTCTCTCTCTCTCTGAAATGGATAAATAAAATCTTTAAAAAAAAAAAAATCTTAAAAAAAAAAAAAACATCATGGCCTTTCTACACCAGGCAACATACACAATTGAAAGGATTATGATAAATACGGACCATTGCCACTCTGTAAAAGTTTACAATTGAAATCAGCCATATACATAGAAAGAAGTGATTTTTTTTAAAGACTTTATATTTTCCTAAAGTAATCTCTGCACCCAGTGTGGGGCTCAAAACCACAACCCCCCGAGATCAAGAGTCACAGGCTCTTGACTGAGCCAGCCAGGAGCCCCAAGAAGGAAGTGATTTTGATGGGATATTCATGTATTAAGAACCAAAAATCTTGTTCTTCTCTAAACCCTGGTATGATTACTGTTGGAAAACCGCAATATATTTGCAACAATGATACGTTTCTATTATTGTCACCAACAGTTGATTTGTATAATTTATACAAAGTGATTTAATATTTGTCATAGTTGTTGTTACTGAGAAATAATTAACTAAATCATGCAATGTCTTACTGGAGGTTGGGGCTACTTTCCTTTCTTTCTTTTTTTTATTTTATTTACTTATTTGTCAGAGAAAGAGAAAGAGAGAGCACAAGCAGGGGGAGCGGCAGGCAGCAGAAAAGCAGGCTCCCTGCTGAGCACGGAGCCATCCCAAGACCCTGGGATCCTGACCTGAACCAAAGGCAGTTGCTTAACCAGCTGAGCCACGCAGGCTCAGTCCCTGGGGCTACTTTTCTAATTCTCCACACAAGGATCAGCAAAGTACAGTGTGAGACCCAAATTCTCCCCCTGTTCCCTGTTTTTATATGATCCCCCTAAGCTAAGAATGGGTTTAATGTTTTTAAAACGGTTGACAAAAAAATCCAAAGAAGAATTCTATTTCTTGACACCTAAAGATGATATGAAATTCACATTGCAGTGTCCCTAAATAAAATTTTGTTGGAATACAGTCACATCCATTTGTTTAAGTATTGTCTGTGGCTGCTCTCATGCTCCAACAGCAGAACTGAGTACTTTCAACAGAGACCGTATGACCTACCAAGCCTAAAATATATACCATCTGGTCCTCTACAGAAAATTATTGCCAACCCCTACTCCAAAAACCACCCTATGGGCTTCAAGCAGCCCCGTGGAAACTTGAATCCAAGCAAAGGTCCCTCTCGGTCTCTCAAACACCCAGCCACCCAAGCATCTCACTTTGATGGCCCGCAGACAGCTTGAATCCAGCATGGCCCCATGTTTGCTCCTTTGGCATCCTCATCAACCCAGTTGCTCAACCAGAGATTTGGAATTTTTCTTGATTTCCCTCCACTTGAACTTCTTTGCTTCTCTATCCTACTAATCATCTCTCGTTATCTTTTTTTAAAAGATTTTATTTATTTATTTATTTATTTATTTATTTATTTATTTGACAGAAAGAGAGAGACAGTGAGAGAGGGAACACAAGCAGGGGGAGTGGGAGAGGGAGAAGCAGGCTTCCTCCCGATGAGCAGGGAGCCTGATGTGGGGCTCGATACCAGGACCCTGGGATCATGACCTGAGCCGAAGGCAGACACTTAATCAACTGAGCCATCCAGGCACCCCATCTCTTGTATCTTCTAAATTCATCCCTTCACCACACACCTCCTGCCATCACCATGGCTGAAGTCATGGGCATTTCCTGAAAGATGGCTGGACGGGTGTCCTTGGTAGGGCTCCTGGCGCCTGCTCTTGAGCCCTCTCACACATCCTCCACAGTACCCAGAGTGGTTCTCCTAGAATACAAATCTGACCTCATCAGTCCCTGCATGGTGGAGAACTAGACCATGTGTCCATTCATGGTCTCCTCCTGTCATGGCACCATCTTTTTTCTAAGGCCTCTTTTTTTTTTTTTTAAAGATTATTTATTTATTTATTTGACAGACAGAGATCACAAGTAGGCAGAGAGGCAGGCAGAAAGAGAGGAAGGGAAGCAGGCTCCCTGCTGAGCAGAGAGCCTGATGTGGGGCTCGATCCCAGGACTCTGGGATCACGACCTGAGCCGAAGGCAGAGGCTTTAACCCACTGAGCCACCCAGGTGCCCTGTAAGGCCTCTTTCTGTGTGGGGATGATGACATTGATAATCCTGGCATCTGGTCCCAAGGACCACTTCTCGCTGGGAATGCATCCTCCCACATTGGGCCAGTCATGCTCTCTTTCTTGGGAATTTCCATCTTGAGTGAAGATGCCTAGATGCTGAATTAATCAACACGAGATGCAGCTTGAGAGGGTAGGGGTTTGGGTATGGGCTCTAGAGCCATACTGCTCAGATTTTAATTGTAGCTCCACTGTTCCCTCAGCTGTGACTTTGGGCATGTCACATAACCCCTCTCACCTGTGCAGCAGGGGTCAGAACAACAGGTCATACTTACTGAGGCCTTACCACTTGAGGATTAATTAGGTTCACACATGTGAAGGACTGAAAGCAATGCTTGGCTTTGCTTTCAAAGTGGGAACCCAGTAAAAGAAGCTATCCTTACTACCCAGAGAGTTAGCACACACATTCCCACAGCTGGGACATCCCTTTTCTCTTCCCTCAGTTTGGCCATCATCTCTTTAGTTCTCTTTAAGAGATCCCTTTGTTGGGTCAGGACGCCTGGGTGGCTCAGTCAGGTAAGCATCTGACTCTTGATCTCAGCTCAGGCCCTGATCTCAGAGTCTTGAGTTCAAGCCCTACGACATGAAGCCTACTTAAAAATAATAATTAGAACAAAAAAAAAAAAAAAAGAGGTTTCTTTGTCTTTTTTAACATAGTTCCAGGGGAATTTTGTCCCCTTTAACCAAAGAACTCTAGCCAACACCCCCTGTGGCTTCCCATTGCCCTGGGAACACAGGGCAGAAACTTTGTCCTAAGTGTCACCTCCTGCGACTACCCTTTGAGCACCTCCCCCCTCCAGCTACTACTGTGTCCCAGAATTTGCCAAGCTCTCCCTTTGACCCCCAGGGCTCAGATCCCTGCTCCCTATTCAGGACTGTCCTCTAACCTTCCATTTAGCAACCCTCCCCCATCCATCTGGAATTCACCTTTTTAAGTCCTCCTCATTCTGGTAAATAAAAACAGATCATACTTACCCATTCCTGATCAGCCTCTGGAAATGTCAAGGCCCTGCGCCCCCTCCAGTCCCACCATGTTCAGGGGCACGGTATTAGACTTGTGATAACCCCAAGACCAGATTTCTTTACCAGATTTCCTCCCGCTTTACTTTCCATAGTCTGTATTAAGAAAAAATTTTGTTTTGCATTTTCCAAATTTATTTGGAAATCAAGGATCAGCAAAGTACAGCTTGAGGGCCAAATTCTCCCCCTGTTCCCTGTTTTTAAAGATTTTTATTTATTTATTTATTTGACAGACAGAGCTCACAAGTAAGCAGAGAGGCAGGCAGAGAGAGAGAGGGAAGCAGGGTTCCAGCTGAGCAGAGAGCCCAAAGTGGGACCCTGGGATCATGACCTGAGCCAAAGGCAGACGCTTTAACCCACTGAGCCACCCAGGCACTCCTGTTCCCTGTTTTTATATGATCCCCCTAAGCTAAGAATGGTTTTAATGTTTTTAAAATGGTTGACAAAAAATCAAAGAAGAATACTATTTCTTTTTTTTTTTTTTAAGATTTTATTCATTCATTTGACAGACAGAGATCACAAGTAGGCAGAGAGGCAGCCAGAGAGAGAGGAAGAGAAGCAGGCTCCCCGCTGAGCAGAGAGCCCGATGCGGGACTCGATCCCAGGATCCTGGGATCATGACCTGAGCCGAAGGCAGAGGCTTAACCCACTGAGCCACCCAGGTGCCCCAAGAATACTATTTCTTGACACATAAAGATGATATGAAATTCACATTTCAGTGTCCCTAAATAAAATTTTGTTGGAATACAGTAAATGCTGTTACATAATATTTTTTTTTAAAAATGGTCCATACACATTTTAGGTTCTGCTACGGGCCCTGCTTTCTCCCCTTTCCCCTGTCCCACCCACATCCCTGGGGTTCCCCCTTGGTCATCTTCATTGTCTCTTACTTCCCCCCCTGTCCCCAGCAGGCAGAGAGTTCTTGGAAGGCCGGGAAGGGCACTTCTCACAGCCTGACGGGTGGGGTCAGTGAATGTTTCATGAGTGAGTGAATACATATCTGTTAAAGGAAGACGGAGGAAAAAGGAGTCTTTGCTTTACCCCCTGGGAGCCCTTCTGCTGAGTCAAGGGACCCAGATGGAATCTGTAGTCAATTTGCTCTTTCCCAAACCCACACCCACAATGGCAAAGGCACAAATGCACTGGGGTTCCTGCCCGGTCCTCAGCTCTAGCCACCCACTTCCCAGAGCCGTGCCCCCGACTCTGCCCTCTCCATGCTGGAGGGGGGAAGGAAGAGGTGGGGTGCGGTGACAGGTGGCTGTGTCTTCCCCAGCCCGGGGTCAATACACATCACAGGTGTCCTATAACCCAAAGAGAAGAAGCCAACTGTTAACACGAAAAGGTTGGCTTGCTCTTGGTGCCAGGAGGAGCTGTGTTTTCCCTTTTGCACTGTCAAGAACATGATTACCTTTCAAAGCAAAAGCAAAACCAGAATAAATATTGCTTTCTAAGTTGCCTTTTTGTGTATGTGTTTTGATTTTGTGGTTTATTATTCTTTATTTGCAGTGGAGTAGAAGCCAGACTCCTTTCCACAAGGCACACACAGACTTAGCACACATACAAACCCCAGGAATTAAATTCTTATACAAAATTATAAAGAGGAAGAAGGGGGTGGAGGAGGAGTCCAGGTCCTGGAGAGGTCAGAGTGTGGACAGGCTTTTGGGTAAGAAAAGACCTGTTCAGAACCAAAGGCTCTGTCCCCTCCCACATACACACACCCCTCATAGGGGGAGATGGAGGGGGTGTGGGGCCAGCCTGGGTAGGGGCAGCCCAAAGTAAGCCTTGGATTTTGCCACATTCCCTTCATGACCTCAGTTTTCTTTTTCTTTTCTTTTCTTTCTTTCTTTTTTTCTTTTTTCTTTTTTTTTTTTTTTTTTTTTTTTTTTTTTTGATGGGCAGCAAGGCAAGGTTTATTGAGTGATAGCAAAGTGATAGTACAAAACTCCCAAGGAGGGAGGGGACAGGAAGGGGTTGCCCAACCTCAGTTCTTTTTTTTTTTTTTTTTTTAAGATTTTATTTATTTACTTGACAAACAGAGATCACAAGTAGGCAGAGAGGCAGACAGAGAGAGAGAGGGGGAAGCAGGCTCCCCGTGCAGCAGAGAGCCCAATGTGGGGCTCGATCGATCCCAGGACTCTGGGATCATGACCTGAGCCAAAGGCAGAGGTTTTAACCCACTGAGCCACCCAGGCACCCCACCTCAGTTCTCTTAAAAAGAAATCATTTCACATCGACTTTTTTTTCTGTAAACATCTAAAAATTTTCAATGCAAAGCAAAATATTTTCAAAAGATGATTTTGCAAAACAACCTTCTGCAGGGACCTCTCTCTCACTTATTTCACTGAGCGGGGGCCACACAGGGTCACCAGGGATGGGGTGGGGGGCTGACCAGGGCCTAACCTGTGGGAGCAGCGACTGATCCCCTCAGGCCAGTGAGGAAAGAACCACCCCGGCCCAATATACATACACACACACACCAGGCAGCACTCCAGCCCCTCCCAGGGACTTGTACAAATTCCCTTTACAACCATCATAGAAATTCTGAGGGTTTGGGAGTACGGAGGACTTGCTGCTGGTTTTCCCAAAGCGGCCTCCTGCTTCATTGAGGAAATCACTGCTGTGCTCCCCAGCTGAAGAAACACAGGAAGGAGCGAGAAGGGAACTCCTCCCGACTCCACCTCCCCATGCTGCCTCCGCGTCCAAGTGAAAGGTTGGCTCCCAAAATAGGGCTGAGTGGAAGGACCCAGCAGGCGCCTAGCACTCAGGCTCTGGAACCAGGCCAAGGGATGTGGGCACCCAGCCGCGCTGGCTTACCTCAGTTTCCTCATCTGTGGACTTGGGCCAGGCCCTGCTCTAGAAATCTGATGCAGAGCCGTTCACTACGACCTGACCACAGCCCCGTGAGGGGACTGCTGTTCTCTTCATTTTACTGAGACACGTAAGGGTAAGAATGTAACTAAAGCTCCACAGCTCGTGGGTGGCACAGGGGAGCCTGCAATGCAAGAGCGTGACACCACTGAGCTCTCCTGGCCGCATGCGGGAGTCACCTTCACCAGCACCTGCCTCAGAGACTCCGTGTTAGGGGTAAAGGAGACAGGGAGTGGGAAGTGTTTCCCACAGCACCTGCTCTGAGGAACCTCCCCAGTAAACACAAGCCCACCGCCAGGAACCCCCAGCAAACACCAGCCTGCTGCCATCCACCCTCGTCAGGCAGCCTTCTGAACCAGCTCCAACGTTGGCCCCAGCTGCACAAACATGATAGTCTTTCTGTGCTTAAAACAAGAACAAAACAAAACAAAATGAAAAACAAAAATAAAGATACTGACTCTAAAAGGAGGAGAAGGAAGGGATGCCCGGCTAGCCCAGGAAGAAGAACATAGGATTGAATCTCAGGGCCATGAGTTAAAGTCCCACACTGGGTGTAGAGATTGCTTAAATAAACATCTTCTTCTTCTTCTTCTTTTTTTTTTTTTTAAGATTTTATTTGTTCATTTGACAGACAGAGATCACAAGTAGGCAGAGAGGCAGGCAGAGAGAGAGAAGGGAAGCAGGTTCCCTGCTGAGCAGAGAGCCCGATGCGGGGCTCGATCCCAGGACCCTGAGATCATGACCTGAGCCGAAGGCAGAGGCTTTAACCCACTGAACCACCCAGGCGCCCCTAAATAAACATCTTCTTAAAAAATAATAAGAGAGGAGTAAGAAGAGAAGGAGGAGAACTGGCAAAGAAGGAGGGAAAGGAGAAGATGAGAAAAACCAAAAACCCAAAATCCAGCCTTCAGGGATTCAGACAGGCTGTTGATTTTTTTCTCTTTAGTCCTTTTGTTCTAAAATAATATTTATGTCTCATTAGCTTTCCTTTATTCTTCAGTTATAATTCTAATATGTGCTTATGATAAACATTTCAAACAAGACCAAAAAGTCACAGCCATTATGGAAAACAGTATGGAGATTCCGCAAAACGTTAAAAATAGAACTACTGCTATGATCCAGCCATCCCACTTCTGGGTACATCGAAAGGAAATTAAATCAGGATTTTGGAGAGATATCCACACTCATTGCATAGTACCCCATGGTGAAAAATTATTTTCGTGTATCCTCCTTATTGAGGCACATTTATTTTGCTTGTCATCGTCTTTTCACCATTTCATATAATGCTTCGATGAATTTTTTTCTGAAGATTTTATTTTTAAGTAATCCTTATTTTAATTTTAAGGACTTAATTTTCAGCCCCCAACATGGGGCTCAAACTCACAACCCCAAGATCAAGAGTCGCACTGTCTACTGACTGAACTCCTTCAATAAATATTTTTATAGGAATATCTTTGTCCCCTCATGAAAATATTTTTCTTTTCTTTTTCTTTTTTTTTTAATTTTAGTTAACATACAGTGCAGTATTGGAATTTCTGGAGTGAAAGTAGTTTCAACAAGAGATTCGCTGGAATATGGGGCACCTGGGTGGCTCAGTGAGTTAAGCTTCTGCCTTCTGCTCAGGTCATGATCCCAGGGTCCTGGGATGGAGTCTTCTATCAGGCTTCCTCTACAGCGGGGAACCTGCTTCTCCCTCTGCCTCTGCCACTCCCCCTGCTTGTGTTCTCTCTCTTGCTCTCTTTCTTTCTCTCAAACAAATAAATAAAATCTTTTTTTTTTAAAGATTTTATTTATTTACTTGACAGACAGAGATCACAAGCAGGAAGAGAGGCAGGCAGAGAGAGAGGAGGGGAAGCAGGCTCCCCACCAAGCAGAGAGCCCAATGCGGTGCTCGATCCCAGGACCCTGGGATCATGACCTGAGCTGAAGGCAGAGGCTTTAACCCACTGAGCCACTTAGGCGCCCCTAAAATCTTTTATTTTTTTTAAGAGATTCTCTGGAATAGAATTTCCACACATAGAGAAACATGAATTTTTTTTTATTTTTATTTTTTAAATATTTTATTTATTTATTTGACAGAGAGGCAGGCAGAGAGAGAGAGGGAAGCAGGCTCCCTGCTGAGCAGAAAGCCCGATGCAGGGCTCGATCCCAGGACCCTGGAATCATGACCTGAGCCAAAGGCAGAGGCTTTAACCCACTGAGCCACCCAGGTGCCCCGAGAAACGTGAATTTAAACTCATGCCTCCAATGAGTGAGTTAAATATCTATCAAAGGTGTATTGTGCCATGCCTATACTCTTCCAGGTGCTGGGAACACAACAGTGGGGATGGTAGATGAGGTCCTTGGACCCCCCCATGGATCTTACGTTCTTGGAGGGCGAAAGGAGAGGGAGAGAGCAAATCATTTAAGTGTTGATACATATAGTCAAACGGCTCTCCAAAATCATTGTTCAATTTCAAAACCATTATCAGAAAGGGTATGCAGGGGCGCCTGGCTGGCTCAATCCGTGGAACATGACTCTTAGTCTTAGGGTTATGAGTTCAAGTCCCACATTGAGGGTAGAGTTTACATTTTTTTTTAAGATTTTATTTATTTATTTGACAGACAGAGATCACAAGTAGGCAGAGAGGCAGGCAGAGAGAGGAAGGGAAGCAGGCTCCCTGCTGAGCAGAGAGCCTGATGCAGGGCTTGATCCCCTGAGCCGAAGGCAGAAGCTTAACCCACTGAACCATCCAGGTGCCCAGGGTAGAGTTTACATTAAAAAAAAAAAAAAAGTACACAAATACACACAGACGCACCACTACCAACACAGGCTGTCATTAACCTTCATGAAGTTTGTCAATCTGATAGATAAAAAAGATTGTATTCCTTTGTTGGATTTTTCATAAATAGTAGGAATTTTAAACACCTTTTTACATTCCTCAGCCATTTCTTTTGTGAACAGTGTATTTTCTTTGTCTTTCTGTTGCTTACTTATAGATGCCCCATGCTTATACTATGCATATGTTATATTTGTTAGAAATATTTACCCCCAAACTGTCATGTGCCTTTTAACTTGCTTTTGGACTCTTGCTGTTCTTATGGTTAGATTTTTTCTCCCTATTAGGTTTTTTTGTTTGTTTTTTTTTAAGATTTTATTTATTTATTTGACAGAGAGACACAGAGAGAGAGGGAACACAAGCAGGGGGAGTGGGAAAGGAGAAGCAGGTTTCCCGCTAGGCAGGGAGCCCGATGCGGGGCTCGATCCCAGGATCCTGGGATCATTACCTGAGGCAAAGGCAGACGCTTTTAACAACTGAGCCACCCAGGCGTCCCTTTCCCCATCAAATTAATTAGTCTTTTACATCCTGGCTTCTGGCTCTGTGTACAAGAGGAACACCTTTCTCAACCCTGTGTTGTAAACTCACTCACATATTTTTTTCCTGAACTTTGATGGTTCTATGTGTAATATTTAAATCTGCAAGGGAGCTAGACTCCATCTGGATGACAACCAGCCTCTCTCAGGGAACTGTCCCCAAGCACGAGCGACCTGTGGGTCCTTAAATCTTGTGGCCCTGTCTTCCCTGCTACAAAGATTGACATACACTGAGCCATCCTCAAACAAAGAACTCTTTTCCTTATAATCCTGCAAAAAAATCATTGCTGCTGTGGGAAAGTACCTTTCCAATCTGCCCTCCGGCAAAGCTCGACTAATCCATAAAACCTACCCTTTGTTCTGTGTGCCCGCCTCCCCCAGTGTCTCCGTCACCCCTAACCGGCAATTAGAGGCTCACACTCCCTGGCCTTGTCACCTCTACACAGCAGATGCCTCCCACCCTCATCCCGTGTGAATCATACTGGGAACTTCTTCAGGGCTCAGATCCCACATACAAATTCTCATAGCCAGGACCTTGTAGACAGCAGACGCTCCCTAAATGTTTGTTGAATAAATACACACATAAGCGAGTGAACTGAGCGCTTACTGTATGTACTTAGCTTGTATATATACATATGACATAGTCATCTATAAAAATTTTTATTTACAAAATAATACATGGTTATTATAAAATATTTACAAGTATAGAAGTCTACGAAACATGTCTCCCATAGCCCTGTCCCTTAGTGATAACCACTGAGAACAATCTGACATACAAATCCCAATTTGGGGGTACCTGGCTGGCTCAGTTGGTAGAGCATGTGGCTCTTGATCTCGGGTTGTTGAGTTCAAGCCCCATGTTGGGTATAGAGATTATTTAAAAATAAAATCCTTAAAAGAACCGCAAATGTTAATTTGAATTTTTACAACAGCTGTGCAAGATCGGTTTTATTTTCCCAGTTTTCCAGTCGAGGAAACTGAGGCTCAGAGTGGTAAAACAACTTAACTGGGGTCGCAGACATGGCCAATGGTTGAGCCAGGAGACTCTCGTGAGATTGAAGGAAATAATGGGTGCCAAGCTGCCAGGGACGCCTGGTACACTGAAGACTACTGGAGTAGGAGGACCCCTGATCGTCTTTCATGGACTTGCCCCTTTTGATCTTCCAGAGGTTTGAACATTCTGGGGTTTAGAACATAACCCAGGATCACACATGGTGTTCTCTGGAAGAACCAGATCCTGGAAAACCTATTCCCCAACAGGGTAGGTTGCAGACACGCACAGGGTCTGAAAGACAGTGTGATGGGGTGGGGGGGGTGCACCTAGACAAGCCCCAAGAGACTGGAGCCCTAATCCTGGCTCTGCCACATACTTGCCGTGTGAACTTGGACAAGTGGCTTTACGTCTCTGAGTTTCTCCTTCATGTTTGTAAAACAGAGATCATTAAATCTGCCCTCACTGAGTCGTCACGGGGTTATCAGTGGTGATGGGCATGGAACTGGAAATGTTGGGGACTCTTCTCCTCCTAAAGCCCCTTGCATGTCCTTCTTTCCGTGTACTTATCATTCTGCAGTAGAAATGTCTTTTTTTTCCCGGGGCGCCTGGGTGGCTCAGTGGGTTAAGCCTCTGCTTTCGGCTGAGGTCATGATCTCAGAGTCCTGGGATCGAGTCCCACATTGGGTTCCCTGCTGAGCAGGGAGCCTGCTTCCCCCTCTCCCTCTGCTGCTCCCCCTGCTTGTGCTCTCTCTCCTCTCACTCTCTGTCAAATCAATAAATTCTTTAAAAAAAAATATTTTCCTCAATCTGGCACCCTTTAGAGGAAAAAGGGAAGCAATCACAGATAAATAAATATTTTAGGGAACAAGTCCTACGTGGGCCTTAGGTTTGTTGCACAATGAGTTGGTTAAGTTTGCAGACTCCAGAAGTGAACTAACTGCCTTGGTTCAAGTCCGGCTCCATCACTGAAGAATTATGTGAATTTGGGGGGCACCTGGCTGGCTAAAGTATGTGATTCTAGATCTCGGGACTGTGAGTTCAAGCCCCACGCTGGGTATAGAGATTATCTAAAAAAATAAAATCTTAAAAAAAAAAAGAATTATGTGAATTTGGGCAAGTTATTCAAACTCTCTTGGGGGTACCTGGGTGGCTGAGTCAGTTAAGCATCTGCCTTCAGCTCAGGTCATGATCCTGGGGTTCTGGGATCGAGTCCCGCATCAGACTCCCTGCTCAGCGGGTGCCTGCTTCTCCCTCTTCCTCCGCCTGCTGCTCCTTCTGCTTGTGCTCTCTCTCTCTGTCAAATAAATAAATAAAATCTTTTTGGGAGAAAAAAAAAAAACCTCTCTGGGATTCTCTGTTTCCTTGTCCGCAAAACAAGGACAAAGACCGCATATCCCTCATCAACAGACATTGCTGTTGATGTGAAGATTAATTGAGCCATTACACCCAATGCAATGAACAGGGATAAGCAAACTAAGGTCCATGGGCCAAATCTGGCCTGCTGCCTATGTTTACACAACTCACGAGCTGAAAGTGATGCTTGTAGTTTTAATATCATCAAAAAAAATTAGTGGAAATTTGTTTTTCTCTCTCGTCATACGCATACCTACGTGATGGCCTCAATTTTGGCTCTTTGCCTACAAATCTTAAAATATTTACCATCTGACCCTTTACAGAAAATGTTTGCCAGTCCCTGGTTTAGTACAGTTCCTCATCCTTACAAAGAGTTCAATGACTATTTTTTTTAAAGATTTTATACATTTATTTGACAGACAGAGATCACAAGTAGGCAGAGAGAGAGAGTAAGGGAAGCAGGCTCCCCGCCAAGTGGAGAGCCCGACGCGGGGCTCGATTCCAGGACCCTGGGATCATGACCTGAGCCGAAGGCAGAAGCCTTAGCCTTAACCCAGCTGAGCCATCCAGGTGCCCCGAGATCAATGACTATTAGCTATTATTACAATGGTAACAGATCAGTAGTTTTATCTCTATCTTTACAGATGGTGAAATTGAAGTCAGAAATGAGAAGTGAGAAGTGCTTTGCGGGCTCAGTCAGTGGAATATGTGACTCTTGATCTCAGGGTTGTGAGTTTGATCCCCATGTCAGGTATGGAGATTACTTAAAAAAATAAATAAAATCTTGGGGCACCTGGGTGGCTCAGTTATTGAGTATCTACCTTTGGCTCAAGCCATGATCTCAGGGTCCTGAGATTGAGCCCCGCATCGGGCTCCCTGCTCAGCGGGAAGTCTGCTTCTCCTTCTCCTACTCCCCCTGCTTGTGTTCCCTCTCCCCGTCTCTCTCTGTCAAAAAATAGATAAAAATAATTTTAAAATAAAATAAATCAAGTCAAAAGGAAGGAAGGAAGGAAAGAGAAAGAAAGAAAGAAATGAAGGAAGGAAGGAAGAGGAGAAGGAAGGAAGGAAGGTACCTGGGTGGCTCAGTTGTTAAGCATTAAGCATCTGCCTTCGGCTCAGGTCATGATCCCAGGATCCTGGGATCAAGCCCCTCATCTGCCTCCTTGCTCTGCGGGAAGACAGCTTTTCTCTCTGCCCCACTCCCCCTGCTTGTATTCCCTCTCTCGCTCTCTCTCTCTGTAAAATAAATCAAATCTTAAAAAAAAAAAAAAAGAAAGAAAGAAAGCATTTTAAGAAAGAAAGAAAGAAAGAGAAAGAGACACTAGCCATTCTTGTGATTCTTCAGCATTGTTCTGGGGTGTTTGAGACTTCGAGGCAGTGCCCTGTATGGGGACCACCCACACACGTGTCTCTCCACTTATCACCCACACCACACACTCCTTGTGTACCATGTTGGAAAAATCCCAGAGGCTTCCCGGCCTCAGCCCAGGAGGCAAGATGCCAATTCCCCTCACTGAGGATTTCTCCTCAACCATTCTGGGGATTGTAGCAACCCAACCCCATCCTCCCATCACACATTCACAAGACAAATATTTATGGAGAAGCTCTGGGCTTCCCTGTTTCCCTGCTGGGGCAGGGGGTGGGACATGTGATAGCGGGTGAGCTCCTGCCCACGGCCTCACGGCTGCAGCTCAGGCTGGGACAGAAAACTCAGCTGGAGGAGTGAGGGCTCAGGGTGAGCACAGCTGCAGAGACAAGAGACATGGCGGGCATGTTGACCCTGGAACCGAGGTCTGTGTGTCCGTGAAATTGAAGGCCCCCTCCCTATGAACTGGGCACCGTCAATCTGTACTGGTTTAAAAGTTCAGGGTCTGGAGTCAGGCCGACCTGGATGTGATTCCCCGCTCCAGCCACTATCTCTGTGGCCTTGGGCCCACTACTTCCCGTCCCTGGGTACGGAGGCACAGAACGACTACCCAGGCTGAGGCTTTCACTGTGCTGTTGAGAGACTGTTCCGGGGTTAAGTCGTATCCCCCTAAAATTCATTTGTGGACGCCCAACCCCCAGCACCTCAAAACGTGTTGTTATTTGGACATAGCGTCTTTCTTTTTTTTTAAAGATTTTTATTTATTTATTTGACACAGAGAGAGAGAGATCACAAGTAGGCAGAGAGGCAGGCAGAGAAAGTGGGAGGAAGCAGGCTCCCCGCTGAGCAGAGAGCCCAACACGGGGCTTGATCCCAGGACCCTGAGATCATGACCTGAGCCGAAGGCAGAGGCTTAACCCACTGAGCCACCCAGGTGCCCCTGGACATAGCGTCTTTTCAAAAATAATCAAGTTAAAATGAGATCATTAGTGTGGGTGCTAATCCGATAGGACTAGTCGGGGAGATCTGGGGACAGACACACACACAGGGAGAACAGGGTATGATGATGAAGGAAGAGTTTGGGATGATGATTCTACAAGCCAGATCTCTGCAAAGATTGCCTGCAAACCCCCAGAAGCTAGGGGAGAGGCACGGAATAGATATTTCCTCATAGCACGGAGAATGAATAAGGAAGGAAATGAAATATAATTGCTACTATTAATAATAATCATCATCTATCTTAAAAGGTGGGGTTGGTTTTTTTTTTCCTTTTAAAGATTTTATTTGTTTATTTGACAGAGAAAGAGAGCACAAGCAGGGGTAGCGACCGGCAGAGGGAAAAGGAGAAGCAGGCTCCTCACTGAGCAGAAAGCCAGATGCAGGGCTCCTATGACCCTAGGTTCATGACCTGAGCCAAGGGCAGATGCTTAACCAACTGATCCACCCAGGCATCCCTATAAAAAGGTTTTTGTAAGTAATCTCTACCGCGATGTGAGACCCTTTCACTTCTTCGTTCCTTTCTAGAATGTGGATCTGGCTTTTTGCAACATGAAGTTAAGATCAAGTGTGGTAGAGCCACAAAAATAGAGGAAACCTATTTCCTGACAACAGAATGACACAAAGCCCTGGACCACCATCCAGATACAGCTGGTCGGGGCGTCATTGCATTTGCAGCTAGCCTGGTCATAACAAACACAGCTCGTTTTGTAGTTCATCCCTCCCAGAGCTCTGTCTCTCCAGGAGGGCAAGTACCCGTCAGCCCAGACTGCCCTGTTCACCTCTGTATTATGAACATCTAGCCCAGGGCCCAGCACGAAGTTAGCGTTCAATAGTCAGATGAATGAATAAATGAGGAAATTTAGGGCCAGAGCAGTTGATTAACTTTCCCAAGGTCATACTGTGTCCCTGACAGGAGGCAGTTTGAGTCCAGGTCTGTCTGCCTTGAGAGTCTGGACCCCTTACACTCTACTCCATGGACCAGGCTAATTCTCGAGGGCAGCCTTACTTTCTATTTCTCTACTTTTTTTTTTTTTTTTCTTTCGGCGGTTCCTGGATGGCTCTGTTGGGTAAGCGGCTGACTCTTGATTTCAGCTCAGGTCATGATCTCGGGGTCCTAGGATTGGTCACGGATCACCGTGTCTACCTCTGCTCTCAGCAGGGAGTCTGCTCCCTCTCCCTCTGCCCCTCTCCATGCTCACTCTCTCTTTCTCTCAGAAAAATAAATAAATCTTAGGGGCGCCTGGGTGGCTCAGTGGGTTAAAGCCTCTGCCTTCTGCTCAGGTCATGATCCCAGAATCTTGGGATCGAGCCCCACAACGGGCTCTCTGCTCAGCTGCAAGCCTGCTTCCCTTCCTCTCTCTGTCTGCCTCTCTGCCTACTTGTGATCTCTGTCTGTCAGTTAATAAATAAAATCTTTAAGATAAATAAATAAATGAATAAATCTTTTTAAAAAAAAGTAAGATTTTATTTTTAAGTAATATCTACACCTAGTGTGGGGAATAGAACTTCCAACCCTGAGACCAAGAATCACAGGCTCCACTGACGGAGCCGGCCGGGCACCTCAAGCTAAGGGATCATGATTTTTATTCTAAGGGTAAGAAGGAAACCTTGAACAGATTTAAGGATTTAAGAGCTACTTTTCAAAAGGATCACTCTTGCTGCGCAGACACCCTCATCTATAAAATGGAAAAGTAATATCAATGAAATACAATTATGTTCACGAATTACTTAGCACAATGCCTAATAGTAAATACACAATAAAATTGTCACCAGCAGTAGAAGTAATAAAAGGGTCCCACAAATCCGATGTGATTAAATACCTACGGGATTAAATTAGAAGTAATACATGTGGTCTTAAAGCATGTTTTCTTTGGCCAGAACAAAGTTTTATTAAATTTTTAAAAACTGGTTGCCAGGGCACCTGGGTGGCTCAGTCCATTAAGCGTCCAGCTCTTGATTTGTCTCAGGTCATGATCCATGGCCCTGGAATTGAGCGCTGTTTTCATCTCCTTTAGATTCTCTGTCCCCATATGGGGCTCCTGGGTGGCTCAGGTAAGCATCTGACTTGGGCTCAGGTCAGGATCCCAGAGTTTGGGGATCGAGCCCAAAATCAAAAGATGCTCTCTCTCCCTCTTTGTCTAGCCCTCCCCACACTTGTGCACGTGCACGCTCTCTCTCTAAAATAAAGACATGAAATCTTTATTTTTTTTAAGATTTTATTCATTTATTTGACAGATAGAGATCACAAGTAGGCAGAGAGGCAGGCAGAGAGAGAGGAGGAAGCAGGCTCCCTGCGGAGCAGAGAACACAATGTGGGGCTTGATCCCAGGACCCTGGGATCATGACCTGAGCTGAAGGCAGAGGCTTTAACCCACTGAGCCACGCAGGCGCCCTTTATTTTATTTTTTAAAAAGATTTTATTTATTTATTTGACAGACAGAGAAACAGCAAGAGAGGGAACACAAGCAGGGGGAGTGGGAGAAACAGGCTTCCTGCTGAGCAGGGAGCCCAACGCAAGACCCAAGACCCCAGGACCCCAGGATTATGACCTGAGCCAAAGGCAGACATTTAATGACTGAGCCACCCGGAGGTCCCTAAATGGAATCTTTAAAAAATTAGTTGCCAAGATTTAAAGATCTGGAATTTTTACATAAATTTTAGATTCCCAATTTCTCTCAAAAATCAGAAGATCTGGCAACTCTGGCCACATGTCCACCAGACAAAGACCTTGAGTGGTCCAGTGGCCCCTGTCGCTCTATGGTGCACAAACCCTCGGTTTGCCCCAGTTCCCACGATAGCCCATATCATTCACTGGCGACACCTGTCTGGGTCCTCCAGGTATTTGGGTGTGAGAATCAGAGAGGAAATTAACTGTGTTGGAGGATTTAGGGAGCAACCAAAACTCTGATCCAAGGTGACCTGGGAGAGCTCTCCTGCAACAAGCCAGGCCTGGAGTCAATCGCATTGTAATGTATTTGCAGAAAGGCTAAGGGAATGGGTGAGGATCCTAAGCCAGTGCGGAGAGATACAAACTGACCATGATCCTCTCTCTTCAAAATGTTTGGGTTACAAGTAACAGATGCAAATTTCAGCTATTTCAGTAAAGGGAATTTTATGCCAAGGTAACAGTGGAGGGAGGCTGTGGTTCCAGGCAGCAACCTCATCCTTGCATCATGTTCAGGCTGGAGAGCCGACTAAAATGATAGCACAATATTTTTAAATTGTATACATCTGCACCTAAAAAAGGAGAATGATCTACCAGTGAACTAGAGGTTTCAACCAATTTCAGGATGATGGAAAATGGCAAAGTATATTGACAAAGGCAGCAAATTAGAGAATGTGGAGAGGGGGCTGCAGGAAAAGAGGGAATCTATTTTTCAGCAGAATTCTAGAGAAGTGCCTGATGGGGAAATGAGAAGTGGGGTAAAGTGGTAGAGTCAGAAATGGGCTGTAAATGTACGTACTGATTGCACACCTCGCCCAGAAGCCCTTCCACCGCACAAAATAGCAGGCATTTGATGGGGTCTCTTCTCCACGCAATTAAACTCTCTGGGGATGATGAAGACAGCTGGAGAAGAGCTACTGTCTGAATAAATCTCTCCTTGAGGTCCTCCAGCACTGTAAGCTTCCCTCCCGTGCCTCCGAAAATGAAGTCTTCAGTTAGCCTCTAGCAAGTTCATGCAAGGCCCCCCAAGAACCTTCGTGTTCCCTCCTTCTTAGAAATGCACACCAGGGGGGCGTCTGGGTGGCTCAGTGGGTTAAAGCCTCTGCCTTCGGCTCAGGTCATGATCCCAGGGTCCTGGGATCGAGCCCCACATTGGGCTCTCTGCTCAGCGGGGAGCCTGCTTCCCCCTCTCTCTCTGCCTGCCTCTGCCTACTTGCAATCTCTGTCTGTCAAATAAATAAAATCTTAAAAAAAAAAAATGCACACCAGGGCACCTGATTGGTTCAGTCAGTTAAGCATCTGTCTTCGGCTCACGTCATGATCCTGGGGTCCTGGGATGGAGTCCCATATTAGTGGGGAGTCTGCTTCTCCCTCTCCTTCTGCCTCTTCTCCCTGCTCGTACCCTCTCTCTCTCTCAAATAAATAAATAAAATCTTTTAAAAAAAGATCTTTTAAAAATGATTTTATTTATTTCTTTTATTTTATTTATTTTATTTATTTATTTGACAGAAAATTTGAGAGCTGACCCAAGAATAAATAGAAAAGTTGGAACATTGGTCATCAAGAAGCAATTGGAAAGTGAGGAAAGCTCTATTATTTTTCTAAAAGGTGTGAGGCCAGATGTTGGATGAGGAAAAGGATATTTAAGTGGACTCAAAGTCATGTCCCATAAATATTTATTAATTACAAAGAGAAAAATGGGGACTTTGCAATGAAGACACTTGGAGGACACCAATTTAACCAAATGGCCAAAATTAGCATCCCCATGACCGGGACAATCTGAGAGTTGACGAGGGTCCTATGAACCGAGAAGGACACAGCTCACTTCTGCCATATTCCTTGCTAAGTGCGCAACTTGGATCTAATCACGAAGAAGCATCAGACAAACCCAACTGATGGGCATTCTACAAGATAATTGACTTGGACATTTCCAAAATGCCAAGTCAGAGGAACTATTCCCCAGATTAAAAGACACTGAAGAGTGGACAATTAAATGCAATTTGTGATTTTGGAATTAGATCCTGGACCTGAAAAAAAATAGCTCTAAGGGGCATTATTGCAACAATTGATAAACTTTGAATATGGACTGTATATTAAGCAATAGTCATGCACTAATACTAAATGTTCTGATTTTTTATCATTGTACTGTGGTTATATAAGAGAATGTTCTTGTTTTATATACACAGAGAAAGAGAGAGAAAGGAAGAGAGGAACAGAAGGATGAGCGAATTATGTAGGGCAAAATGTAAATATTTATTGAATCTGATATCCTTGTATGGTTCTTATGACTTTTCTCCAAGCCTAAGATTATATCAAAATAAATAAAAAATCATTAAAAAATAGCAGATCAGATACTTTCCATAGCTGAATTTTCTCTAATCATTAAAAATCAGGTATATCTAATGCTATTTTATTTCTCTTTTTTTAAATCTTTTTTTTTTAAGATTTTATTTATTTACTTGACAGAGAGAGATCACAAGTAGGCAGAGAGGCAGGCAGAGAGAGAGGGGGAAGCAGGGTCCCGGCTGAGCAGAGAGCCCAATGCAGGGCTTGATCCCAGGATGCTGGGATCATAAGCTGACCTGAAGGCAGAGGCTTAACCCACGGAGCCCTCCAGGAGCTCCTTTCATTTTTCTTAAATCTGCTCCAGTCTGGCTTCTGTTCCCACTTCTTCATGAAACAAGGTCACTTGATGACCTTCCTGCTGCAAGTCCCATGGTCAATCTCAGCTCCCTTTTATTTGCCTGAATAGCAGCCCCTGATCTGGCCTACAACTTCCTCTTCCTAGAAACTGTTTCTTGTCTTTAATTTTTTTTTTTAAGATTGTATTTATTTGAGAGAGAGCGCCGAGGAGGGGGGAGAGGGAGAAGCAGACTCCCCGCTGAGCAGGGAGCCCAATGCAGAACTGTATCCCAAGACCCTGGGATCATGACGTGAGCCAAAGGCAGATGCTTAACCAACTGAGCCACCCAGGCAACCCCAGAAATATTTTCTTAAATTGAATTCTAGAACATCAGTCTCTTGGTCCTCCTACCTCCCTGGTTTCTCTTCCTCTGTATTCTTTGCAGAATCCTTCCCACTTTTCCAACCTCTACATGTTAGAGTTCCCCAGGACACAGTCCTTGGACCTCTCTTATCTACCTTCTCCTCCTAGGTGAGGTCTTCCAATTCCATGGCTTTTAATTCTCTTTCTATCCTGAAAACCCCAGATTTGGATCACCTGCTCTGACCTCTCCACTGCCTGCTAACCTCTTCCACTTGGTGGCCCCAACAGGCATCTCAAACGCAACCTAATCAAAATGGAATCAATTTTCCCTGCAAAGCCTCCATTCATCTAGTTGTTCAGGCCAAAAATATTGTGTCCTTCTAGAATCTTCTCTCTCTCATGTGTCGCTTCTTCAATCTATCAGCAATGATGTCAGCTCTGTCTTCAAAATATATCCCTAATTTGGACACTTCTACACCCCACCATGACCAATCTAGTCCAAGCCATATTCCTCTCCCTCTGGATTGTTCAGTTTGGTTCCTAACTGCTTCTGCACTTGACCCCTGCAGTCTACTTGCCACTCAGCAGCCAGAGTGATGCTTGTAAAACTTCTCACTGCTCTTCTTAACTCTATCCCCAAATCACATCAAGCATTTGCTCACCTCAGGACCTTTACCTCTGCCAAGAATATTCTTCCAGCAGTTCGCCCAATTCAAGTCACTACCCAAATGTCACCTGATTAGAGTGGTCTTCCCTAATCAATGTATCTAAAATAGCCCTTCTAGGGGTGCCTGGCTGGCTCAGTCAGTGAAGCCTGTGACTCCTGATCTCAGGTTTAGTCTTGGGGTTGTAAGTTCAAGCCCTATATTGAGTGTAGAGATTACTTTTAAAAAATATTTAAATAGATAAATAAAAATAAAATACCCTTTCTAGTCACTCTCTATCCCAAAGCCTGCCTGACTTTTCTTAAAACAGTAATAATCCCTTGATACATTTTATATTATTCGTATATGATCATCTACCTCTCTCCATTAGTTTGTTAGCTCTGTAAGGACAAGAACTTTTTATTTATTTATTTATTTACTAAATTTTTTTTTAAGATTTTATTTATTTATTTGACAGAGAGAGAGAGATCACAAGTAGGCAGAGAGGCAGGCAGAGAGAGAGGGGGAAGCAGGCTCTCTGCTGAGCAGAGAGCCCCATGCAGGGCTCAATCCCAGGACCCTGGGATCACGACCTGAGCTGAAGGCAGAGGCTTAACCCACTGAGCCACCCAGGTGCTCCAAAAACTTTTTTTTTTTTTAAAGTAAGCTGTACTACACCCAGCGTGGGGCTTGACCTCATGACCCCGAGATCAAGAGTCACGTGCTCCATCGACTGAGCTAGCCAGGCACCCCAGGACAAGGACTTTTTTTAAAAAATATTTTATTTTTATTTATTTATTTGAGAGAGAGAGATAGTGAGAGAGAGCATGAGCGAGGAGAAGGTCAGAGGAAGAAGCAGACTCCCCGTGGAACTGGGACCCGATGTAGGACTCGATCTCAGGACTCCAGGATCATGACCTGAGCTGAAGGCAGTCGCTTAACCAACTGAGCCACCCAGGCGCCCCCCAGGACAGGGACTTTTATGTTTGTTTGTTTGTTTTTTTAATTTTATTTATTTATTTGACAGAGAGAGAGAGAGAGAGATCACAAGTAGGCAGAGAGAGAGAGTGGGGAAGCAGGCTCCCCGCCCGATGCGGGCCTTGATCCCAGGACCGTGAGATCATGACCTGAGCTGAAGGCAGAGGCTTAACCCACTGCGCCACACAGGTGCCCCTATGTTTGTTTATTAATGGTATCCCAGCACCTAGAACCTTGGGCCCATTATAGTTGTTCAATAAATATTTGTTGAATTAATGAATGCTGCGCGATATATTTATTCACTTAGGGAAAACCCAGTTAACCCCAGGTACAAAAAAACTAACAAAATAAAAAACAAAAAGAAACACCGAACTACCTGCAGTAGGTTGAAGGGTGGCTCCTGAAGAAGATGTGTCTACCTCCTGGGACCCATGAATGTGACTTAGTTGGGAAAAGAGTCTTTGTAGATGTAATCAGGTTAAAGATGTTGGTGGGGCACCTAGCTGGCTCAGTCTATAGAGCATGTGACTCTTGATCTTGGGGTCATGAGTTCAAGCCCCATGTTGGGTGTAGAGATTACTTAAAAATAAAATTTTTTTTAAAAAAGGACATAGGGGCACCTGGGTGGTTCAGTGGGTTAAGGCCTCTGCCTTCAGCTCAGGTCATGATCCCAGGGTCCTGGGATCGAGCCCCGCATCAGGCTCTCTGCTCAGCGGGGAGCCTGCTTTCTCCTCTCTCTCTGCCTGCCTCTCTGCCTAGTTGTGATCTCTGTCTGTCAAATAAATAAAATCTTTAAAAAAAAAACTTTATAAAAAAAATAAAAATTAAAAAGGACATAGAGACCAGATCATCCTGGATTATCTGTGTAGACTCTAAATCCCATGCCAACTGCCATTTTAAGAGAAAAGCAATACAGAGATGGACAGAGAAGAGAAGGCCATATGAAGACAGAGGCAGAGATTGGTCTTAGCTACAAGCCAAGGAAAACCGGGAGCCATCAGAAGCTGGAAGAGGCAAGGAAGGACCCTTCCCTATGGAGCACGGCCCTGCCACCTTGATTTTGGACTTCTGGCCTCTGGTGAGAAAGAAGGTATCTGTTCCTTTAAGCCACCAAGTTTACCATAGTTTGTTGTCAGCCTTAGGAAAGTAATTTGGCAAGGAGGATGACTACAAGACAAATATGACTAAATCAAAGAGTTTTTCTTTGTGCTTTCAATAAGCAATTAAAAATGTATTTTAGGAGAGCCACGCAATTAAAAAAAAGTTACCGCACCTAATTGTAGAAAAGTATAAAATCTTATGACATAAATGACATAAAACAAGAGCTAGACACAGGGGGGAATATGCAATTATTTCAGACTTCATGCAGAGGAATAACGTTTGAGACCAGCCAAGAAAATTGTACAGGAGGAAAAGTTGGGGTCCTGCCATACCAGCTAATAGGACTTACAGGGGAGAAGTGAGCAAATATTACAATATTGTAACCATAAATATATTAAAATGATAAAATTAAAAGAAATAAATGGAATCCAGGGGTGCCTGGCTGGCTCAGTCAGTAGAACATGTGACTCTTGATCTCAGGGTTGTGAGTTCAAGCCCCAGGCTGGGTGTAGAAATTAATTAAAAATAAAATCTTAGGGGGTGCCTGGGTGGCTCAGTGGGTTAAAGCCTCTGTCTTCGGCTCAGGTCATGATCCCAGGGTCCTGGGATTGAGCCCCGCATCGGGCGGGAGCCTGCTTCCTCCTCTCTCTCTGCCTGCCTCTCTGCCTACTTGTGATCTCTGTCTGACTTGTGATCTCTGTCTGTGAATTAAATAAAATCTTAAAAAAAAAAAAAAAAAGACTCTTTCTCTTGGGGCGCCTGGGTAGCTCAGTGGGTTAAAGCCTCTGTCTTTGGCTCAGGTCATGATCCCAGGGTCCTGGGATTAAGCCCCACATCGGGCTCTCTGCTCATCAGGGAGCCTGCTTCCTCCTCTCTCTCTGCCTGCCTCTCTGCCACCTGTGATCTCTGTTTGTCAAATAAATAAATAAAATCTTTAAAAAAAAAAAAAAAAAGACTCTTTCTCTCTCTCTCCCTCTGTGCCTCCCCTCCAGGTCCCTTTTCTAAATAAATAAAATCTGTTCTTAAATGTGAATTCCAGATGAGTTAAGGATTTAAATATGAAAATAAGGGCACTTGGTCAGTCAGTCAAGGGCCTTCAGCTCAGGTCATGATCCCGGGGTCCTGGGATAGAGTGGGGCTCCCTGCTGAGCAGGGAGTCTGCTCCTCCCTCTCCTTCTGCCTCCCCCCCTGCTTGTGCTCTCTCTCACTCACTCTCTCAAATAAATAAATAAAATCTTTAAAAATATATATGAAAATAAAACAAGATTTTTAGAAGAAAAATTGAAAGAATACGTGAACGACTCTGAGTTCAGGGAGATTCTTTTATGCAAGATTGGAAATAAAGAAGCTTTAAATAAAAGATAGATTTGTCCCATGAAAATTTTAGAAGAAAGCAAAAGCAAAGCCAAAGGACAAATATCTAACCAATAAAACTACCCGTAACACAGATGACAGGTAGAAGAGCTCCCACAGTTTGATTACATAAAGAGCTCTTACAAATTGATAAGGAAGGCAGACTCTCTAAAACAATTTGGCAGAGAATGTGAACAACCAATTTACAAGAGACTCCAAATGGCCGATAAGCATATGAAAAGATGCTCATCCTCCTTAGTAATCAAATAAATGAAAATCTAAATAACAATGAAATACTCTATTTTGTCTCTCACCTGGTGAAAATTAAAGACAGTGATAACCTTGGCTCTTAGCAAGAGCTGTGAGAATGTGAATTTTAAATTTAAATTTACAATTTAAACTTGTCCATTTGGAAAGTATTAGAATCGAAGACATAGTAAAAGGACAGATGCATAAGAATGTTAATCACAATATTGTTTGGAGAGTCAGGAAAAAAAAAAAGCAAAACGCAATCTGCTTTTTAAGAAAAAAAACAAACAGGGGCACCTGGGTGGCTCAGGGGGTTAAAGCCTCTGCCTTCAGCTCAGTTCATGATCCCAGGGTCCTGGGATTGAGCCCCGCATCGGCTCTCTGCTCCGCAGGGAGCCTGCTTTCTCCTCTCTCTCTCTCTGCCTGCCTCTCTGCCTACTTGTGATCTGTCAAATAAATAAATAAATAAAATCTTAAAAAAAAAAAAAAAACGCAATCTGCAAACCACCTGAATGCCCATGGGTAGGAGAATGGTGGGGCCAGTGGTGGCTCATCACCACTATGGAACATCTTGTAGCTGCTAAAAGAAAAAATGAAGTAATTCCATCCATTGACTGGTAAGATCCTCCAGGTCAAGTTGTCAGGTGAGAAAAAGAAGTTGCATGGAAATGTACATAACACGATCCTATTGTGGACAAAAAGCCATGATAAAGTATGTGTATAAATAATAACTGGACGAGTTCGAAGAAAGACGCGGAAGGATATACATCATCATGTTCAGAAGGTTCGAACGGATTACTTTTGGGCAGGGGTGCTTGGAAGGAGAGGAGGAGAGAAGAGGTTGAAAAAAGTTTTCTTAAAAAGTTTTAAGTTAGTGAAACAAGGACAATAATATGGTTGTTCTTAAACAAGTACAAGAAATACATTAGTTGCAAAAATTAGAGGGAACAACCTCATTGTTAGCTTCAGGGGCTTGATGAAATTAATAATGGGATGGAAATAACTCAGAAGAATAAAATGATAACGATTAGACAACAGTGCTGCACTGGTACATTTCTATAATGAAAACGTCCGGTGGAAACAGAGGCTGCAATGCACACATGTAGGGAGATCTCTTCTCCGTGTGTATTTGTTTGTCTGTTTGTTTTTAAGGATTTTATTTATTTATTTGACAGAGATCACAAGTAGGCAGAGACGCTGGCAGAGAGAGAGGAGGAAGCAGGCTCCCTGCTCAGCAGAGAGCCCGATGTAGGGCTCAATCCCAGGACCCTGGGATCATGACCTGAGCCGAAGGCAGAGGCTTTAACCCACTGAGCCACCCAGGCGCCCCGTCTGTGTGTATTTGAATGGAAATGAAAGGCAGCCTGAATGGGTGAGAAAGTTTGCAGCAGTATCTGCGTTTGTGGGATCCAGGGGCTGCCATTCCCTTTCCCCATGCCTGCCTTAATTTCATGTACATGCATTTTCTAAGCTTTCTTTTCTTTTCCTTTTTTTTTTTTTTAAGATTTTATTTATTTATTTGTCAGAGAGAGCGAGAGCACACAAGCAGGGGGAGCTGCAGAGGGAGAAGGAGAAGCAGGCTCCCTGCTCAGCAGGGAGCTCGATGTGGGTCTTGATCCCAGGACCCTGGAATCATGACCTGAGCCGAAGGCAGATGTTTAACCAACTGAGCCACCCAGGCACCTCTCTAATTTTTCTAAGTTAACTTGAAATCTGAGGGGGATAAAGAGAAGTGAGTTCGGAAGAACAGCGTCTAACGAGGAATTCCAGAAAGAATGGAAAGAGAGAAGACATGTTAGTCCGACAGAAATGGTCTAAAAACACTGACCCTCAAAGTGACGGCGTCTCGGGGTCTCCAGCTGGTCATTCCCACAATGCAAATTTCCTTCCTTCCTTCCTCTGTCTCCATCAAGACTCCAGTTGGAGAAGCAGCCTCTGTCAGGCTACAAAGTGTGTCTGTCCCCTGACCAACACACACGCACACGCACATGGAGACAGACAGACAGACAAAGAGATAGGGAGCAACCAGCCTTATGTTACATACCTAATAGGGGTCACTCCAGGAATCCTTGCCTAGACAACTCAGCCCCTAGGTGACTTTCTATGTCCTTCCAGGGTGCCAAGCAAGCAATCATTTTAAAATAGCAGCTTCTCTTGCCAAACCAAAAATGAAGGCCTGTCTCGCCAGGCGGCCTTCTACATTATTAATGGCTAAGAGACCATTAAAACCTGCCTAGTCCTGCCCGGTCTCTGCTTGGGCCCTGTGGCCTGGGAGATTCAGAAAGTCCCAGGTAGAGGACCTATCAGGACCCTGACTCCATACGCCTCGGCTTGCTCCCTCCATCATTGTCAGAGGATCAACCTGAAACTCAAGGGTGAGCAATGAGCTCAAGGTCACTCACCTAGCAGACTGCCAAGCTCAGCTCAGATGCTGGTCTCCCGGGCCTTTTCCACTTGGCTGTTTAGGAAGGCCGATCTGACAGTGGACCATTCTGCGCGGGCAAGGGCAATCGGCATGACAGGTGTCACCATCAGCGTGCCATTCAGTGCCCACCAACGAGCCCCGGAGTGAAAAGACAGCTTGGGCTTGCAGTGTTTGCCGCTTTCCTCACGCTGGTTTCCAACTCTGTGTCAGCTTGCTTAAATGGTCTGCTCAGGTGAGCCGACTCCAGCATACCTTCCCGAGGGCCTGCGGACCCACGGTTCTAGCACCTTCTAGGTCAAATCTGGCCTCCATCCCACCTCAGCAGTGCCCTGTTATTAAAAAAAAAAAAAAAAAAAGTTACTTGTAAGGCTGCATGTGGAGGCAACATGAGCAGAATGGGACAGAAGCTTGGGAGTCTCATAGCCTGGTTTCCCAACAGCGGTCCAACCACTTAGGACCAGGCTACTAATTAAGCAGCTCCACTGACTTGGGCTTCAGTCGCCTCACCTGTAAAATTGGGCTATTGACACCTGACGGGGTTGTTGTGAGACATAAATGAAGTAATATTCATGAAGTCCCAGACAGTGAGTCGCTCTAAGTTCCATTTATGCATTACCGCGAATCCTTACTTATGCTGTAACACAATCTGCGAAAATCAGAACACCAAACCCCTCCTGTCCTTTTTTTATCAGGAATGTACCAGGTGCCTGGGATGGAGGTGGGGGAGATTAACAGAGGAGAGCTGAGGAACCTTTATAGGATGATGAAAATATTCTTTATCTTGAGAAGGGTTACTGGGTGTATGCCTTTGTCAGAACCCCTCTGGCTGCATACTTATGACCTGAGGATTTCATGCTAAGGAAATTTGATTCTATTAAGAATTGAAGGGGTGCCTGGGTGGTGCAGTCAGTTAAGCACCTTGATTTCGGCTCAGGTCATGATCTCAGGGTCGTGGGATCAAGCCCTGAATCAGGCTCTGCACTCAGCATGGAGTCAGCTTGTCCCACCCTCTCTGTCCCTCCCCCTGCTCGCTCGCTCTCAAATAAATAAATAAAATCTTAAAAATAAAAAAAAGAAGTGAGGAGCGCCTGGGTGGCTCAGTGGGTTAAAGCCTCTGCCTTCGGCTCAGGTCACGATCCCGGGGTCCTGGGATCGAGCCCCGCATCGGGCTCTCTGCTCCGTGGAGAGCCTGCTTTCTCCTCTCTCTCTGCCTGCCTCTCTGCCTACTTGTGATCTCTGTCTGTCAAATAAATTTTTAAAAAATGTAAAAAAAAACAACAAAAAATAAGTGAAACAAAAGTGGGGACATGGCCATGATTATGATTACAACTGACTTTCAAAAGCATAGAAATTAACAAGTGGACGCGAGGAAGAGCTGGGTGAGCAGCCTCACTGGGCCAGGCCAAAAGCCTCCTCTCATCCCACCCCAGAGGTGGCCCTAATGTCCCTCTCCAGCATGGAGGTGTCCAGGCAGCTGTGGATCACAGAGACCAGGAGGGCCCTGGATTTAGGCAAAGGTACTACTGTATTATGGGGCATCACCCCAACACCAGCTCCCATGTCTCCATCAGGTCACTGTTCCAAGACCACACACCGAGGGGACCACAAATCAGTGTGCAGTCAAGACTTTCATCGTGCATGGGATACCCACCCCAGGCAGTGCAACTCAGTTGAAAAATCTCACCCCGTGGAGTAGGCTGTTGGACTAAGTTTATCCGACAGAGATAGTTATCAACCTGTGCATGCCTTTCAAAGACCATGAAGCAATGCCTTCCTACTTCCTGGGTTCCTAGAGCCAGTGTCCTGAGTCCCGGGCTGAATCCACCCCTCCCCCACCCACTGGCATCTCTGATCTGACCAGAAACTGTTGCCAAGAGACCGAAGGCTTAGGAAGCCCAAGAAATCCTGTCCTGCAGGCCTCAATATTAAGGGGGGGGGGGGGGGGGGAGGATGTGAGAAACATTCTCCTGATAAGAAACCAATAAGATCTGGCCTTATTCATATCCTTTCCTACAAAAAAGCAGCAAGCAAACAGAAGTGCCACAAAGAAGGTAGAAAGCAGGAGTTATTTCAATGAAAAATGAGTAATTAGTCAAACGAGCAGAACTTCTCTTTCCTGTTGTTCAGAAGACACTAGGCCTAAGACCCCAGCAGATAACCATGCTTTCCTATCTCTGATCATGTTCCCATTTCATTTCCACAGATTTTAATCTGGGTGCCAAAAGATGGGCAAAATAATTCAGCATTAAGATATAGCTTTTAGGGGCACCTGGGTGGCTCAGTGGGTTAAGGCCTCTGCCTTCAGCTTAGGTCAGGATCCCAGGGTCCTGGAATCGAGCCCCGCATCGGGCTCTCTGCTCAGTGGGGAGCCTGCTTCTTCCTCTCTCTCTCCCTGCCTCTCTGCCTACTTGTGATCTCTGTCAAATAAATAAAACCTTAAAAAAAAAAAATTTAGCTTTTAGGGGCACCTGGGTGGCTCAGTTGGTTAAGCATCTGCCTTTGGTTCAGGTCATGATCCCAGGGTCCTGGAATCAAGTCCCGCATTAGGCTCCTTCCTCTGCGGGGAGTCTGCTTCCCCCTCTGCCTGCTCTGCCTGCTCTGCCTGCAGCTCTCTGTGCTTCTGCTCTCTCTCTCTGACAAATGAATAAATAAAACCTTAAAAAAAAAAAAAGAGCACACTTAGCATGACAAGCACTGAGTATAGAATTGGTGAATCACTATATTGTACATCTGAAACTAATATAACACTGTATGTTAACTGTACCAGAATTAAAACAAAAAAACTGAATAAAATTTTGAAAAAAAGGTTTAGCTTTTTCTGGTTTACTTAGTTATCTCCTATGAATGAACAATTAACAGAAATGTCTAGACATTATACTGAACTTAAAAAAATGTTTACAGTAAAGAATAATAGAGCGAGGGGTTGTTACCTCTTTTTATCTATAAGAGTAATGTGTTTTATAGTGTTTCCCTGTTTTTTTTCTGGGAAAGTAATAAAAAATTACATCCTACTAATTTGGGAAAGTATCTCAACAAGGGTTTTTGTGTAGATTCCTGTCAAAACCCCACATTTCTTACCCTAGGACACAGTCTGTAATGCTCTGTTATCTATAAAATGCAATTCTGAGTAAAAATAACCTGATTTGCAGATTGGATATTGCCGAATATAAATTCCCTACTGCCTTTAAATAAGAAACCCGTAAACAAGTTGGCTACGTGTACTGAATTTATTCCATTGGTGAACACATTTCAGTTTATCTGTTTCAAAAATAACTCAAGCTTGAGTTTTAGATACTCAGATCTGCTCTAAAAATCCAACAAGTGACATTTAAGAAAACATTTTTAAATGGCTTGCTTTTATTTTTCTTTTGAAGGTACATGTGTGTTGAGAGCTGTGATTTATGCTAGAAAGTGACACCACGGTCTGAATGTTTGAATAAGCACCAAAGTTGCTTGAATTTTCTCCAGGGACAAGCTAAATTAGATCTTGTGTTACCAGAGGTTACTCAGTTTCGGAAATGTGTGTGTTGTGACTGACTTCCCCATTTTTCTTTCTGCCCCAACACACCTCGATGGGGAACAAATCAAAATACAATAAAAGGGGCAAAAGATAGCAAAAGGTATTACCATAAGAGGGGCAAAAGATTGGCCCTGTGTACCGCCCGTGTTCTGTGTCATCAGGAAGCAGAAAGACGGCAGGCATATCTGAGGGAAAAAAAATCTCTAGACACAAATTGCAGTCATCACGAGTAAACAGGAATAGCAATAAAAAGACTTCGCATGGCGAAGGTCACAGGTTAAAGAGGTCTTGGAAAGTAATTCAGTTGCAGAGGGATCTTTGTTCCCGCTGGAAGCAGGTGATACCGGCTGGTTTTCAGGGCCCTCCAGCCTCCCGGCTACTGAGTGTAACCTGAGCGGCCATTTTGTAATCATTATGGCGCCGGATTCCCAAGTGAGGCAAAGAGGGTTGCTTGCTTGTGCCAGGCGCCGGGGACTGTGGAACAGTGTATCACAGACCGATGGGTGACTTGGCTATTTCTAAATGGCACATTTCACCCTTACTTCGTTTTGGGCTAAATCCAATTAACATTCACAAACTGAATTGTTCCACCTCCTAATATTTTACTCAAGGCACCTAAAAGACAAATATTAGTCAGTGGTTCTTGAAATTATTTGGTGAAAAATATTTTTTCCATATTTCAATTTTTTTAAAAGATTATTTGTTTATTATTGTGGGGGGAGGGGAGGGAGAGAGAGAATCTCAAGCAAGACTCCCCACTGAGGGGCGCCTGGGTGGCTCAGTGGGTTAAAGCCTCTGCCTTTAGCTCAGGTCATGATCCCAGGATCCTGGGATCGAGTCCCTCATCAGGCTCTCTGTTTAGCAGGGAGCCTGCTTCCCTTCCTCTCTCTCTGCCAGCCTCTCTGCCTACTTGTGATTTCTGTCAAATAAATAAATAAAATCATTAAAAATAGGAGAAAATGTTAAAAAAAAAAAAAAAAGACTCCCCACTGAGTGTGCAGAGCCTGGCACCGGGTTCGATTTCTCAACCCTCAGATCATGACCTGAGTTGAAATCAAGAATCAGAAGCTTAACTGACTGAGCCACCCAGGTGCCCCTCCATATTTAAGATTTTTTTTTAAAGATTTTATTTATTTATTTGATGGATAGAGATCACAAGTAGGCAGAGAGGCAGGTGGAGAGAGAGAGGGAAGCAGGCTCCCTGCTGAACAGAGCACCCGATGCAGGGCTCGATCCCAGGACCCTGAGATCATGACCTGAGCCAAAGGCAGATGCTTAACCCACTGAGCCACCCAGGCACCCCCATATTTAAGATTTTTAAATTCAATATCCATCTTTTCAAAATGGTCAAGACTTTTAAAAGAAGTATAATTACATTTTACTTTTAACATTTGTTTTTGAAAAAGTTTTTATTTTACATTGCTACATTTTAATATGAATATTATGTGCTTTTCAAAACTGTTGCAAAGTGTCTGATGAACCCTCGCTGGGGTCTAAAATATTCTTTATTGCGTATTATAACACGATCAAATGTTGGGGGAAAAATGAAGATACTACTAAGAAATTGACCCAAGAGGAAAAGAGGAGAAATTAAGACATTTGGAGGTCAGACTGAGAGCATCTAACCAGCATTCTAGGAGTGGAGAATGGGGTAAATGGCAAAGAAGCAGTACATGAAGAAACAAAAGGTGAGGATTTTTCCAGAATAGAAGAAAGACATCATCAGTTTTCAAGTTGAAAGCATCCAAGTACTGAGCAGCTTTAATAAAAATAAGCCCTGGGGCGCCTGGGTGGCTCAGTGGGTTAAAGCCTCTGCCTTCAGCTCAGGTCATGATCCCAGGGTCCTGGGATCGAGTCCCGCATTGGGGGGGGTCTCTGCTCAGCAGGGAGCCTGCTTCCCTTCCTCTCTCTCTGCCAGCCTCTCTGCCTACTTGTGATTTCTGTCAAATAAACAGATAAAATCTTAAAAATAAATAAATAAATAAAAATAAGCCCTTGAAGTGATAGCCACAGGCACCTCAGAAATGGTTGGGATTGGCGTGAGGCCCAAAGCAGATTTTAGCCTCAGCGATAATGCATACATTTTTTAAAAAGATTTTATTTATTTATTTGACAGAGATCACAAGCAGGCAGAGAGGCAGGCAGACAGAGAGGGAAGCAGGCTCCCTGCTGAGCAGAGAGCCCAATGCGGGGCTCGATCCCAGGACCCTGAGATCATGACCTGAGCTGAAGGCAGAGGCTTAACCCAGTGAGCTACCCCAGTACCCTGATAATGCATACATTGTTAATAAGGAGGTTGGATTTGTGTGTTTCATATGCAGCCAGGAACTATTTTTAAAGGAACCTAACCAGACTTAAATATTGAGTTTCTAACTGGGAAGCCAATCAGTTGGAAGGCCAGGAGAGGTCTTTGGTGAGTAGATCACACTTGGATCACCACGAAGGGTATCTGGTCTGGAGATGCCAGTGCCGGGATAGAGACAGAGCCACGCAAAAGTGTACTGTGGAAAGTCTTGAAATAGATGGAGACATCAGCTTCCGGCGGTGGCAGCAGCTCCTGGTCACGGTGTGCTGATGGTGGTGCCAGGTGCTTGCAAGCAGTAACTGAGCTCAAGCTCATAGCCATCCTGCCGGCTGGACTGTATCATTTTGTCTACCTTACAGATAAAGTCCCAGTCCATATCCGTTCTAATGATTAATTATCACACCAGTAAGTATGTTTGCCCTTTACGTCTCTGTACGAGGCACAAGACTTTGTTTCAAGTGATGGGAACTCAGGTCAGACAAATGGCTTTGTTTTGGAAGACCTCACACTGCCACAGAAAGGATTAGGGTCTAGCTTGCACTAGGTTCAGGGACAGCTGCATCCAAAGTCTGTGACCCGGCCAAATCTTACCTCTGCTTCTCTCTGCTTGGACTCTAGTCTCTAACATCTCCCGGGCTCATGGTGGCTGGCGGCTATTCCATCTCCACCACCCAGCAGGAACTCAGTGATGCCTCTCGAGCTCCATTGTCATAAATTTTGAGGTGGTTCTGGTACCATGGCCACGGAGAAAGGGGCCTCTATGACCAGGGAGCACCCCCTCGAAACAAATGGTACATGTGGAGGAAGGAGGGACAGAACCGTTTCCCAGAAGAGTGGCGTGTACTTGCGGACAGACCAAATGATAGAGTTTACCCACACTTCACTCACTCCCCAAAAAAGTGCACCCTTGCACGTACTGCTTTTTGCACTGTAACAGAACCAATGTCCTTTGTTCAGCAAGTTTTAACACCATAACCAGACTCTCGGTGTGTGCATGCCTGTGGAAAACTTGTTTTTCTCTGGAATCTTGTAACATCTTCTCTTTGTCCCTATTGTTCTGAAATTTCCTGCCAATGTAACTTGGCCTAGACCAGTTTTCATCTACTTTTCTGGGAACTTAGTGGGCCTCACTATGGTAACCCATGTTCTTTGGAGTTCTTGAATTGTTTTCTTGGAGGATTTCCTCCCCTCTGTTTCCTCTGTTCTTTCTGGAAGTCCTGAAATGGAGATGGTAGACCTCCTAGACTGGGCCTCTAAGTTTCTGATAATTGCTCTGTTATTTTCCATCTCTGTCCTTTTTGTTGTACTTTCTGTGACATTCCCATACCAGGATTTACAGCTCTTCTGTTCTCATCTTCCTGGATGTTACCATAATTTTAATTCCCAGAGCTGTGTTCTATGTGCGTAAGACATCATTGGACACAGAAGAAATATTTGATTTTTTTTTAAAGATTTTATTTATTTGACAGAGATCACAAGTAGGCAGAGAGGCAGACAGAGAGAGAGAGAGGGAAGCAGGCTCCCCACTGAGCAGAGAGCCTGATGTGGGGCTCGATCCCAGGACCCTGAGATCATGACCTGAGCCGAAGGCAGCGGCTTAACCCACTGAGCCACCCAGGCGCCCAAGATTTGAATTTTTTTTAAAAGAACATCTCCACATGCAAAATACAGAACAAAGTTCCTTTTATGAGATTGGTTTTCACAGTATCAGGCCCAGCTCAAGAAGGTAGTTTCAACCCCACACAATTAGTAGCTAAAACCAAGATGCCTTTTTGCAATTGCCAAAGCACTGGTTTTCCTGGCTTGCATGGAACTAGTCAACACTGCATCTTGGACCAAAGGAATCATCACATTTGGAGGTGCTGGAAATGAGAAAGGTGTGACTTCAGACCAACTTCGTGCCGTTAATGGCACGCATTGACAATAAAGCTTTCCCCATAGACTGATGACCCTATAGGTCTTACTAACTGTTGTATATATGTGGTATCAATTAGGATTCCGAAAGAGAAATGTCTGGAAGAACATCCAAAGTTCCAAGACAGTCCACTGGGATGAAACATTCAAAGTGGTAACAAATACTTTGAAACAAAGAGATATTTTAGAAACACTGTGTAAGTCTGGGTACTGACGGTCTAGACACTATAGACAATATAGTAATGGTACAGAGGTATCAGGAATTCCCTCTGGGAGGGGCACCTGGCTGGCTCAGGCCAAGAAGCATGTGACTCTTGATCTCAGGGTCATGCGTTCGAGCCCCACATTGGGGGTAGAGATTACTTAAGTAAATAAAACTTTAAAAAAATTCCCTGAGCAACATCAGTCAGGTGACATTTTTCTTACTCAGAAAAGTTTTCCTTGTAAGCACGTAGAAGCTTGCCTGCAGATCTGAATTCTATGTTAAATGAAGTGATTGAAGGGGTACCTGGGTTTCAGAGGGAAGCTACTTGGAAGTCCAATATATTAAAGAGAAAAAGTAGCATTCGTTTGGTTGGGGTAGGAATGAGGCATTCTTCACATAGGATGCTTTCTGTTCTGGAGACCAACGAATGGGCAGCAATCGTAAGATTTTTCTAGCCCAGGTCCTGTAGGCTGGGTCCCAAGGATGCGGATGTGGATGGCAAAGTTTCTGTCCTCGGGGAGCTCAGGGTCCAGTGGTAGAAACAGACATGTATAGAAAGTATTACAAAGTTTCAGGTCCCTGAAATGCGAAATGGAGGGGCCCATCAGGAGGGGATTGTCTCTCAGTTGATCTGGATGGAAACCCACTCGTACTAGCTTATGCAGAAATAGTGAGAGTGAGGTCTTTTAAGAATGAGCTGAGTGGGGGCACCTGGGTGGCTCAGTGGGTTAAGCCTCTGCCTTCAGCTCAGGTCATGATCTCGGGGTCCTGGGATCGAGCCCCACATAGGGATCTATGTTCAGCGGGGAGCCTGCTTCCCTCACTTTCTGCCTGCCTCTCTGCCTACTTGTGATCTCTCTCTCTCTGTCAAATAAATAAATAAAATATTTTTTTAAAAATGAGCTGAGTGCAGGTTATGGGTTCCCACGGCAGGAGACCCTAGACCCAGAAACCAGCAAAGCCACCGTCAGTCTGCAGTGGCCCTCTGGCGGTCACCTGGACCCTTTCTGGGGACTTTGCCAGTCACCTGCGGGAGTCAGCCTTAGTTAGCTCTTGTTTCTGACACCTCTCTGCAATCTTGAGGCAAGGTCTGTTGGCTTTACCTCAAAATACATCCAGAATCTGACCCTTCCCACCAACTCCTCTGCTATCCCTTAGGTCCAAGCCACTGGCACCTCGGGCCTGGAACCTTGCCGCGGCCTCCTCAGGGGACCCCAGATTCTGTCCCTGGCAGTTCAGACAGTGCCACTCCTGCTCATAACTCCCCAGTGGCTTCTCTTATTCCCAAGGCCCTATGGATCCAGCCTCTGTGGCTTCTCTGCCTGTATCTCCCACTACTGTCCCCTTCCCCGTGTTGCTGCTGCCACAGAGCTCAGCTGGTGGCACGCTCCTTCTCAGGGCCTTGGCTCTTACGGTTCCCTCTCCCTAGATTGTTCTGCCCCCTGCCACGTGACACGACTCCTCTTTTCCTTCAGATCTTTTTTTTTTTTCTTTTTAAGTAGACTCCACGCCCAGCATGGAGCTCAACACGGGGCTTGAACTGTCGACACTGAGGTCAAGACCCAAGCTGAGATCAAGAGTGCTTAACCGACTGAGCCACCCAGGAGCCCCATCTTCCTTCAGATCTTTACCATTTCAGTACCTGCCCTCTCCAGCCCCAACACCTCCTATCCCATGTCCTAGCTTTTGTTCTTTCTCCTCCTCAGCTCCTACCACCACTTATTATTTTTCTTACTTATATCCCTTCGGGTCTTGTCCCTACTAAAACGTACCCTCTAAGAGAGCAGGGAGTTTTACTTTCGTGTTTTGTAGATGTGTCCCAAGTGCACGGAATAGTGCCTGACACAGTGTCATTGCTTGGGGAATATTTATTTAGTTTATTTATTTATTTTAAGAAATCTCTACACCCAACATGGGGCTCAAACTCATGACCGTGAGATCAAGAGTCACACACTCTTCTGACGGAGCCAGCCGGGGGCCCCATTCAGTGAATATTTATTGAGTGAATGAAAGTCTGGTCTCTTTTCTCTCTGTAGTCTGCCTTCCCTTCCTCCGCCTCCTCTTTATTCTCCTCTTTTTCTTCCCCCTTCCCCTTCCTTTCCTCCTCCTCCTTCCTATTTTTTTAAAAGATTTTATTTATTTATTTGACAGAGAGAAAGAGATCACAAGTAGGCAGAGAGGCAGGCAGAGGGGGAGGGGGAAGCAGGCTCCCCGCTGAGCAGAGAGCCTGGCGCTGGTCTCCAGCCCAGGACCCTGAGATCATGACCTGAGCCCAAGGCAGACGCTTAGCCCACTGAGCCACCCAGGCGCCCCCCTCCTCCTCCTTCTTGCTTTCCTCAGCATCTGGTAGTAAATTGCTGGGTCAGTTCTGGAGTTCTGCGATAAATTCCAAATTCTCAGCCCAAGGATTCCGACTGACCTAGTTTGAGCCAAGTTTCCAGCCCGGGACCCATCAGCTCTGGCCTCTGGGATGGAGCATATAGCTGTATACACACACTCCTCCGTGGTAGGGGTCAGCTTCCAGAGAATCAGAGCTGGACAGATGGCCCCAAAAGGCACTGTGCATGTGAAGAAGCAACCTAAAATTTATCTAAGCAGTGGTAGCTGCCACCTAGATTGTCTTAAACCAGAAACAAAACAAAACAAAACAATAAAGTCCTTTGTATTTCTGGTTCCCTTTTACATTTGTGGCAAAAATGCCAGTCAAGTTTCCTGCCACATTCAACTTCCCCTTCTGACTTAAGCTGGCTTGGCTCCCACGGTCCTTCCTACGGCCGTCCTGGACAGCGAGGAATGGCGGGGACGGATCCCTGGCCTGAAGGAAACCAGTCTCTTTGTTGAGTTGAGCCAAAGAAGACTCCCAAGAACTTGAGCAAAGGGACCCGATGGCCACGGTCAGCTGGTGGTGGGCTCCAGGGTGGAAAGATCCTGGTGTAGAGCTGGGACTGTAGTTGGCTGAGGGCACCCTGCAGGGAGGCTACCAAGAATGGTAGCCTTCGGTCTGCAGAGAGGAGAAGCAAGGAGGCCCCAGAGCACAGCAGAGACAAGAAACAGGGCTGCCTCAGGGAGAGGGAAACAGAGAGAAGCTCTTTGAAGGCTTTTCACATCTTGCTTCCACTCACTCAACAATCCCTGAGCCTCTCGTCCTTGCGTGGAGCTGCGCCAGTCACAAGTGATGCGGGCAAACAAGACAGAAGGGAGTTTTCCCTTTGGAGCTTGCACTCCAGTCAGGGAGAAAACCATGAAACAGAGTCATAAGAATAATTAATTCACTCACTAGCAGCATTATGACCAATGTGCATTAATGACAAGGTGAATTAATTATTTACAAGTGCTCCAAAGGTAAAATACAGTGTACTATAAAGACATATGGCAGGAGATGTCACCCAGGCTGGGACCTCACGGAAGGCTTTTCTACTGGGACCTCAAAGATAAGTAGGAGTTAGCCAGGGCAAAGAGAAAGGGAGAAGAATATTCTAGAAAGAAGAAATGGGCTGTGCAAAGGCCCTGAGGCAATAAAGAGTACATGGCCCATTCAAGAAAACCAGGGAGCCCTAGCGGGCAGGCAGTGGAGACAAGGTGGCAGTGGTGGGTGGGGCCGAGGCAGGGGTTTGGATTCTATTCCAAGGGCTGTGGGGAGCACAACTTCAAGGGCTCTAAGCAGAGGAGTGGCTTCATGTCACAGGCGGTTTAGGAAGGTCACCCTGGAGATGTGCTGACATGGAAAAACATTCAAGACAGATTTTAAAAGAGAAAAAGGCAGGTTGCCAAATGAAACATGCAGAACTATCCCAGTTATGAGAAAACAAGCCGACAAAATGCAAGTTGGAGTGAAAACACTCAGTCGAAGGTCTGGAAAAGACACCCGTATAATCAGTAACATAATTTGCCTTCTCAGGGAGCCACAGACTTGGGATGGTGAAATTAAACATTGCTGTGAGCTCAGTTTTATTTGAATTTTACAGGGATAGTACGTCTGTATTATTTATTTAGTCAAGTAAATGACCAAATAAATAAACGTCATTTTAATATAAGCAAACAAACAGATAGGTTGTTTTTTCCCCCAAAGCAGAGCCCAAGATGCAGATTCTTGTACAGGTTATATAATCAGCAAGCCTCCCCCCACCCTCCACCTCCCACCCCCCTACCCCCAGAAACTGGTGAGGGAGTGTGGGAAGCAGGACCGGGATGGGGAAGAGAGCAAACAAAGGTGTGATTTCAGATAAAATCCCAAAGGGGGTGGCCTCTGCTCCATCCCAGTGGGAACTGGGAATTCTGGAGTGGAAGTACCACCTCTGTGTCATCTTGCCCTGAAGCAACAGGGCTGGGCTTTCCTTCCCATTCTGCTCAGTCACTGGCTACAGCCCATCCATGGTGGGGGTGGGAATGGGGCCTGGGCAGGAAATTTAAACTCCCTTCTGGGTACTTCCAGGTACTTCCAGCTCTCCAGAGGGCAAAGTGGCTCCAGCAGATAGCTGAGACCAGTCTGCACAGTCTGCAGATGGCTCCCTCCCCCCAGTAGAGTTGGGGGGGCGGGAAGAGGAGAAGTGAGGGGAGGGGAGGGGAAGAAGAAGGGGGAGAGAGGCATTGGAAGCCAAATCACCAGTATTGGAAACCAGGGGAGGGGCACATAGAAATAATAAAAGGGGGGTGCCTGGATGGCTCAGTCTGTTGAACATCAGCCCACAGCTCAAGTCATGATCCTGGGGTCCTGGGCTCCCTGCTCAGTAGGGAGTCTGCTTCTCCCTCTGCCTCTCCCTTCTTCCCCTGTGCTCATGCTCTCTCTCTCTCAAATAAATTAAAAAAATAAATGAAATCTTAAAAAAAAAAAAAAAAGGAAGGTAAATTTTAATGGCTAGTATGTGTGTATGGTTAAATAAAAAACTCAGTTGGTACAGGAGTATGTACCTTGTCCCGAGCCATTTTTGCTTTGCTTCGGAAGAACTATCTTACCAGAGATTCTATGCACATACAAAGAATGAAAAATATATTTTTATACATTTACATATATATGACATATATATATGTGATATATTTCTATATCTCCCACCCTCTTTTTAAGATTTTATTTATTTATTTGACAGACAGAGATCACAAGTAGGCAGAGAGAGAGGGGGAAGCAGGCTCCCCGCTGAGCAGAGAGCCCCATGTGGGGCTCAATCCCAGGACCCTGGGATCATGACCTGAGCCGAAGGCAGAGGCTTTAACCCACTGAGCCACCCAGGTGCCTCTCTCCCAGATCTTTTTGCAAACCCCTTTGTATTTGATCTAGGTTGAATGGAGCTCAGTTTCTCATAAATAGCCTCCACCAGGTCCCTACTAAAGACCTAGCTATCCCTGGATGGGAGGGCCATCTGATATTGGCCCTCTTCCAACACACCTCATCACAGCAGCATTCCAAGACAGAAAGGGAAAGGAGCTCTTTGTAGCTGAGTGCCCACCAGGCCCTTGAAATCTCTCACCTGAATCAGTCTGTGGTGGTGTGCTCAGCCCCCTCCTCCCGCATCCGTTCCACCCCCAGATGATGTGTCTCAGCCAATCATGGTCACTCCATCCTTTAGAAAGGGATGGCTCAAGACTGGTCGTGAGACCCAATTCTGTCCCATGGGACCCGAGAGCGCTTCTGGGAAACGTTTTCTCCAGCCAAAGAGCGGTATGGACTCTCCTTGTTCCCTGAACCCTGTGAGGCTCAGGTGTGAGCACTAGGAACCACAGCTCCGTCTTCCAACCAGCCTGAAGATGAAGCTGACCCTGACACTGGCAGGGCCGAGAAATGGGCAGAGCCTGCCTCCTGAGTGGCACTGTGGCACCATCATCATCGGGCAGCCCAGAAACTCTCCTCAACCTCTGGACCTCGTGCAACGTGAGATGATAAGCATCCCTGTGGCTCCAACCAGTTTCCGTGGGGATTCCTGTTCTGTGCCACAGACGCATTGTAGCCGATTCAGGCCCGTGTCCCCAACTGTCCCTCACTGCAGTCATCGTCGTGGGTATGCTGCTGAATCTGGTCCGTGTGTGCAATGCCTTTTCCAGGCTTTACCTAAGCACACCGACTGCTAGGACGATGTCTGGCAGACAGATGGCTGAGAGGTCCAGCAACCCCAGCAGGGGCCCAGGAGAGACTTCGTCTTGACTCTACTATGCAAGACCTTGGCCTTCTGAGTATGAAAGAGCGCGGTGAAGGCAGGAAATCATTCTTCTCAAATAATGAAATGGTCCTAAAGGCCCTTGACCCGGCAGGATCCTCATAAGCACTGTCCATAGATCAGGCAATGTCCAAGTTCTGTCCTCCGCTTGCACTAGAATGACTTCTTTTAACTCTGCCAAGGTTGCTATCAAAAAATTCAAGAGTGGGGACACCTGGGTGGCTCAGAAGCCTGCTTCTCCCTCTCCCACTCCCCCAGCTTGTGTTCCCTCTCTCGCTCTGTCAAATAAATAAAATCAAAAAAAAAAATTTTTCAAGGGGCACCTAGGTGGCTCAGTGGGTTAAAGCCTCTGCCTTCAGCTCGGGTCATGATCCCAGGGTCCTGGGATCAAGCCCCACATGGGGCTCTCTGCTCAGCCTGCCTCTCTCTCTCTCTGCCTGCTTGTGATCTCTGTCTGTCAAGTAAATACATAAAATCTTAGAAAAAAAATTCAAGAATGAATCACTGCCACATAACAATGCTGTGAGCTAATAGCAGGGGCTTGAAGAGCTCAGTGTCAGAACTTGGACTTGAACTCATGCCTGTTTGCCTCCAAAATCTGGCCTCATTTTAGCACAAATTCCCAGGTTCAACAGCATAAAGCCTTAACATAATGGCCAGAGTTTTCTGAAGTAGATTTGTTGTGCTGGCCTGCCAGGACTCCTTCCTTAACGTTTTGGGGCATAAAAGTCTCCTTTTTTATTTTTATTTTAAGTATTTTTATTTATTTATTTTTGTGCACGTGCGAGAGAGAGAAAGAGAGAGAGCAGGGGGTAGAAGCAGAGGGAGAGAGAGAAGCAGGCTCCCCACTGAGTAGGGAGCCTGATGTGGCACTCAATCCCAGGACCCCGCAATCATGACCTGAGCAGAAGGCAAATGCTTAACCGACTGAGACACCCAGGTGCCCTCCTCCTTTTTTATAAGGAATGATTCTGTGTGGTTTGACTGATACTGATTCTAGCCTATGTACTCCTGATGATAGGGGTCCTGCCCAGCAGGGTATCCTATTTGCCTAATCTCAGTGACTGGATCAGAGAAAGAATGGGTACTGTCTCTACCGGAGTCTATTAAAGTCCTCCTGAGATATTTTCTCCCAGAGCTTTTGGAGAAAATTGCCTTCTTCTCCTGAAGTTGCTAAGCTAATGCTTGGACTGCTAGGTAACATGCAGAGAACCTGTGAAGCAAGAGGAATGGAAGGTGTCACTTGAGCACCTGCATCCAGCCATACCTGAAATCAACAGTGTTATAGTTTGAGTTTTCTAGTATCATTTTTCTTCAGTTTCTTTGATGTTTCTTTCTTTTTTTTCTTTTAAGTTCTATTTATTTGTCGGAGAGAGGGAACACACACAAACAGAGGGAGGGGCAGGAGGAGAAGCAGGCTCAATCTTAAGCAAAGAGCCCAATGTGGGACTTGATCTCGGGACCCTGGACTCATGACCTGAGCCACCCAGGCATCCCTGATCTCAGTTTCTGCCTCTTTTAAGAGATTCAGTCCTATCATACATCACAGTTTCCAAAACATGACACATTTGCTCTTTGAATCTCTCACATATATGAAGGTGCTCTCTATATAACTCAGGGTCAATACTGAGAACTTGCTTGAGAACTTTAAGATCCCTCTCATTTTGGGTAAGTACCATGTAAAGAGGTAAGTGTGATTCTGATACCTTGAGGGTTGTTTTGGAGCACAGGGTCTTATGCCACATGATGGAACTAAAAGGCCTTGGGTTCTCCTTTAAGGTAGATCAAAAGGAATTGCGTGCCAGACAGAAAGAAGATATCAGGCAGGGCTGGGTGGGTATAGTTTATAATCTGTGGCTAGTAAGGTTAATTGCCCAGGCTTTGGGCTTAAGTGACTTGGTCTGAATCCCATCTCTATCACTTAATCTCTATATGGCCCTGAGCAATTCACTCTCCCTCTCTAAGCTCCAGTTTTCTCAACTACAAAATTGGGCTAATAGTGGCAATCCTAAAGATTTGTTTTGGGGATTAATAAAATAATACACGTAGCTATGACTCATTTTACTTCCAAGTGGCAGAATCCCAAATCAAATGCTTTAATTATAAAAAAGAATTCATTGGCTCATATAACTGAAAATTCCAGGCGGAAGAGCTTCCTTCAGGCATAGCTGGATCTAGTGGCTCAAATATTGTCATTAGAAACAACCTGTAGGCTCTGCTTTCTTTTGCTCTGACTCCATTGCCAAATAAACCATGCTAAATCACTCTACTTTTCACCACAGCTGCTACTCCAGTCCAAAGTCTAGGGTTTCTAACTTGATGGCTGCAATACCTTCTTCCTAGGCCCCTGCTCCTCATTCCCAGCCTCATCTCCACAGAATGATCTTTTAAAACTGTGAATCAAATCATAGGACTCCTTTGCTCAAAACCTTCCAGCAGTTTCTCAGGATGAGAAGCTGTCCATGGCCCGCCTGGCCCTGCAAGCTCTGGTTTCTGTCCGACTCAGTGAAGGGTCCTCCTCTTCCACACCACTGCACTGGCCTTCTTGTTTTTTCCTCAGGCCCAGGGCATCACTCTGCAGGGACCTCAACCCTAGGCCTTGCCACCTAACTTCACTTGTAACTCCCTTGATCTCATCACTCACAGGTTTCCTGCCCCATAATTCCAAGTCTAGTAGAAAGAAGAGAGCCCGCTTGCCCACCAGTTTGAACATGAGTCCAAGGCTGGTCTTTCACTGGCCCAAATTGCGCTGCGGGCACATCCATGAACTAATCACTGCTGCGAAGGGGCTGAGACGCTCTGATTGGTTAGGCTCAAGTCACCTGCCCACTTGGAGCCAATGGAAGTGCGGGCTGAGTGGAGGAAGACAATTCCCCTAAGAAAAACTGAGGTCCTGTTCCGGCCAGGGTGAAGTAATGCTGGACAGCAAAAATAACATATGTATATTTTAGTTTGCACGGTGCCTGACACATAAGAAGTGATGGGGAAAAAGAAAAGATCATTTCGAACTGCCTGTAAGAACCCCCAGGGGTCTCCTTCATCAACATTCATTCCGCTAACAAAATTTTACTGATATCATTTAATTCCAGGCTTCCTCCAAAGGGACCCTGCTACTCTCTTGAATCAAAATGCGATAATATAATAGGTTATATGTCTTGTCTAGAACAGTGCCTGGCATTCAATCAACAATATTTATTGGGTTTTTAGTAGCATTGGAAAGGAGCTCAGATCACAGCTGTGAATACCACAGGTGATCCCTCTCCTCCTGGGGCTTGTATAGCGGAAAGATAGTCAAAAAGAACAATTTGGAGGTGCCTGCGGGGCTCACTCATTAAGCATCTGCCTTCAGCTCAGGTCATGATCCCAGGGTTCTGGGATCGAGCCCTGCATCAGGCTCCCTGCTCAGCGGGAAGCCTGCTTCTCCAGCTCCCACTCCCCCTGCTTGTGGTCCCTCTCTCACTGTCTCTTTATGTCAAATAAATGAAATCTTTTAAAGGGGGTGGGGCAGCTCGGTGGCTCAGTTGGTTAAGTCTCTGCCTTCGGCTCAGGTCATGATCTCAGGGTCCTGGGATCGAGCCCCACATCGAGCTCTCTGCTCAGCAGGGAGCCTGCTTCCTCCTCTCTCTGCCTCCTTGTGATCTCTCTCTGTCAAATAAATAAATAAAATCTTAAAAGAAAAAAAAAAGAACAATTTGAATGGAGACAAGCCACTCATAAGGCTGAAACCTTGCCTTTTGTACCTTTGGAATTGTATACTTGTATTAACCTTTTTTTTTTTAAGAATTTATTTGTTTATTTGACAGAGAAAGATCACAAGTAGGCAGAAAGGCAGGCAGAGAGAGAGAGAAGAGGAAGCAGGCTCCCCACCGAGCAGAAAGCCCAATGCAGGACTCGATCCCATGACCCTGAGATCATGACCTGAGCGGAAGGCAGAGGCTTAACCCACTGAGCCACCCAGGTGCCCCAACCTTTTTTTTTTTTAAACATTGTCCTATTATTTTAAAAATAATGTCATAAAAAGATACACTATATCCATTAAGTGACTGAAGTAAAAAGACTGGCAATGCCAAATGCTCAGGAGGATATAGAACAACTTCTCATGCATTGATGGTGAGATGTAAAATGCTACAACCATTTCAGAGGACTATTTCCCAGATTCTTACAAGATTAAATCTGCAAGATTAAATCTATGATCCAACAATTCCACTCCTTTACCCAAGAAAAATAAAAACTCAGGTCCACACACAAAAAAATTGTATAAGAATATTATACAAATCTGGGGTTAATAACCCCAAACTGAAAAAATGCAACTATCCGTCAATAGAAAAAAAAAAATGGGGGCGCCTGGGTGGCTCAGTGGGTTAAGCCTCTGCCTTCAGCTCAGGTCATGATCTCAGGGTCCTGGGATCGAGCCCCACAGCGGGCTCTCTGCTCAGGGGAGAGCTCGCTTCCACCGCTCTCTCTGCCTGCCTCTCTGCCTATTTGTGATCTCTCTCTCTCTCTGGCAAGTGAATAAGTAAAATCTTACAAAAAAAAAAAAATGGATAAGCAAGTTGTGGTGTAGTTATATAATGAAAAAGTACTCATCAGTTTCAATCAACTTTTAAAAATTACTGACACACCCACCAATATGGATGACTCTCAAATTAGGAGGAGGAGGAGGGGTGAAACGATACTGAAGAATCTCAAGATGATTATGCTGAATGAAAGAAGCCAGACTCAAAAAAACATACTCTAGGGGACGCCTGGATGGTTCAGTTAGTTAAACTCTGACCCTTGATCTCAGCTCGGATCTTGATCTCAGGGTCCTGAGTCCAAGCCCTGCATTTGGGGCTCCACCCTTGGCAGGGAGTCTACTTCTAAAAAAGGAAGAAAAGGGGCGTCTGGGTGGCTCAGTTATTAAGCATCTGCCTTTGGCTCAGGTCATGATCCCAGGATCCTGGGATGGAGCCCCACACCCGGCTCCCTGCTCAGCGTGGAACCTGCTTCTCCCTCTCCCACTCCCCGTGTTTGTGTTCCCTCTCTCGCTGTGTCTTTATCAAATAAAATCTTAAAAAAAAAAAAAAGGAAGAAAAAACACAACATATTGTATGCTTTAATTTACATTGTTCTAGATCAGGCAAAACTTATACCTAGGGAGAGAGAAGTGGTAAGGTGGTTGCCTGGGGTGGAGTGTGGGATTCATTTGGGAAGGAACTCCAGAGAGCTTTCCGTGGGGCTAGAGATGTTCTGCCTTGAGAGGGATGTGGGTTACAGGGGTGTTTTCGTTTCTCAAAACTCCTGGAACTGCATGAATAAGTTCTGTCTGTGCATTTCACCAAACGTAAACTATAATTCAGTAAAAAAATAAAAAAGTATTTGAATAGGGGAAGTTACCGTATACTGGGGAAATGTGGGAGAGGATAACTCCATGCGGGCGTGGGTGTACCCCAGAGATCAGGGAGGGCCGCACTATGAAAGCGAGATTTCAAAAGCCCTGGGGGGATGACAAATTGTGCCCGTGAAGCAGGATGAGGGGACGGCCAACTCAAGGCATCAATGTTAGCTTATCAGTGGAGACCTTCCAAAACCAAGCATCTAACGTTCACTTTGTGCCCGCAGTTTTATAGTAGTGTTTTCACATTTAATCTCACAGGCATCCTTCCGTATCAGCATTCTGGCTCCCACTTTACAAGGGAGGAAACAGAGGTTCAGGGAGGTCGAACGACTTACGGAAGACCAACAACTAGGACGTGGCAGGAGCCAGGCTGCAGGGGAGCTTACTGGGTGTCAGTTTCCGGAAACATAACCTGAAACAGTAACCGCAGACTCCAGGTTGGGAGGGTTGGAGCAAAGGAATGTCCCAGAGAACAAAAGAAGGCCGGCCCGGCGCGCTCGCACCTCCCGCCTCCCAGGGCGCCAGCCTCCAGATCTTCAGGGAGAGTGGGGTGCGGGCGGGGGCGCCAAGGGCGGGCTTCACTGCGCTGAGTCAGCGGCTCCGGGGACCCGGGCGAGCGGCTCTGGAACAAAGAGAGTCCGCGTGGGGCTCGGGGGAGGGGCTAGGCGGGTTGCGGAGCCGGGAGAATGGGGGCGGGGCCCGAGCCCGGGAGTGGGCGGGGCCTGCGCCGGAGGGGGGGCTAGGGGCGGGGCCTGAACCAGGGGTGGGCGGGGCGCAACCCCCGGAATTGCAGCGAGGAGCGTCTGGACTCGGGAGGAGTGGGGCGCGGCCTGAACCGGAGAGAGCGGGGGCGGAGGGGCGGGGCCTGCTCCAGGGCCTGGGGACGGGGCCCAACCCACGGGAGGGGCGGGGCCCGTGCAGAGTGGGGCGGAGCCTGCGCCGGAGATTGTGGGGCCAGAGGGGGCCGGCCTGCACTCGGGCCGGCGGGGAGCCCTGGGGTCGCGCAGCCCAGGAACCGGGCCGCAGGAGAGGGCGGAACGGTGGGGAAAGCGCGAGGGGTCGCCCGGTGGGCTCCCGCCGGCCTCGAGTGCGCGCAAGCCCGGGGCTCTGGCGCTGGGGCCTGGGTCCTGGACCGAGTCCTTCTCCCGCGTGGTCCTGTTTCCTCTTCTGTGAACTGACAGCACGGGTCTTGTTTTGCCGAGTGGGTTGAGAGAACGGAAGTGAGGAGGAGTCTTCTTAACAGACAGCTCCTTCTCAGACGTCTATTTTGTACTTGCTAGGAAGAACTGTCTTCATAGCTTTACTAACACTTCACTCACACATTTCCATTTATTGTACGAAACAATCCATGAAATAGGTAATATTATCATCCCCGTTTTACAGCTGAGAAAACTGAAGCTCAGAAGAGCTTGTGTGGCATGCCCACATGATGACAAGCATGTGGCAAGAAGCAGGACTTAAACCTTGGGTCTCACTTGGCATTTTGGAATCTTTCTCATCCCAAAGCCCATGTTCTTAAGTAGCATTCATTCATGCATTCATTCATAGCCATTTACTGATCCCCTCTGTGCTGGGTCATCTGTTGCGTGTAAGGAATGCAGAGAACAGGTTATAGTCCTTACACAAATGAAGGTTACAGTGTAAGTGGAAGACAATGAACAATTAATGACAATTACTCAATTAAAATTGAAATATGTGCTTTAGTGGAAAAGTATAGGGAACTACAAGAAGGTGTTTCCTGAACAATGAGTTCATATCATGCGCCAGGTTCTATCCTAAAGCCTTTATGACTTGACTTGGGTTTCCTGCCCACTTCAGATCTCAATCAGATTTATTTCAACATTGTGTTAGCCGGATTTCCAGCAGTTGCAAATGACAGAAACCTACCACAAACTAAAACAAAGAAGGGGGTGAGAGGGAAAAGAATTACTGACAGTCTCTAGAAATACAGAGACTGTACTTTGTACTTATGGCTGGATCCTAAAGGCTCAAGGGAAGTTTTCAGGGCTCACTCCCTCTCAGCATCCCTCAATTCTTTCTTTCTTTCTTTTTTTTTTTTTTTTAAGATTTTATTTATTTATTTGACAGATCACAAGTAGGCAGAGAGGCAGGCAGAGAAAGAGGAGGAAGCAGGCTCCCCAATGAGCAGAGAGCCCGATGCGGGACTCTATCCCAGGACCCCGGGACCATGACCTGAGCCGAAAGCAAAGGCTTTAACCCACTGAGCCACCCAGGCGCCCCCCCTCAATTCTTTCCATGCAGTCAAGCAAGATGGCTACAAAATAGCTCTAGGTTTCATTGACTCGACAGTTCTCAGTCCTGAAAGAGAAAGCACACTTTCCAGTGGCTTCAGCATAAGAAAAGCAGTCTTGGGACTGTTTCCCCTAAACTCCCTGAAGTTGTCCTTAACCCTTGCAAACACTGAAACCCCAAACTGGGTCTGTCTGAACACCTCACTCTCTCCTATCTAAGGATACAAAATTAACTACTTTTCTTTTGTAACAACCATTGAACTTAATGTCTGTACCATTTGGCTCCAAATGAAGCATTGTTTTGTCACGTTCTGGGTTATAGCAATACGCACAGGCATTGACAAGGCTCCTCTATCAGGGACTGGGGGACAGGTATGTGGATATCCAACTTATGCATTCAAAAAATATTTGCTGAGCTTTTAATGTGCTAGATAAAACCATCTGGTAAGTAGAACAGACCCCAGTCTTGCCCTCATGGGAACTTACCGTCTGGTGGAGAGACTGCTAACAGACCCTAAACACAAAGGAGCATATAATTATACTTGTGAGTAGTTGCTACGAGGAACAGTAGCGTGTTCTAAAAGCTTCCAAACAGGGACCCTGGCCTGGTCTGGAAGGTAAGGGAAGATTTCTTCAGAGCAATGTTTGATGTGAGATCTGAAGGATGAATAGTTTATTTATTTAAAATTTTTTTAAACTGGCATTTTTATTTATTTATTATTAAAGATTTTATTTATTTATTTGAGATGGAGAGAATGAGAGAAAGAGAGAGCATGACGGGGGGAGGGTCAGAGGGAGAAGCAGACTCCCCGCTGAGTGGGGAGCCCAATTCAGGACTCGATCCTGAGACTCCAGGGTCATGACCTGAGCCAAAGACAGTCGCTTAACCAACTGAGCCACCTAGGCACCCAAAACTAACATTTTTTTAAAAGTTTATTATTATTTTTAAGTAATCTCCAACACCCAATGTGGGGCTCAAACTCCTGGCCTCCCCAACCCTGAGATCAAGAGTTGCCTTCTCTTCTGATTGAGCCATCCAGGCACCCCTGAAGGTTGAATAGTTTAAGCAGGCAATAGGAGAAAGAGCATTTTGGATGAAGGGAACTGCATGTACAAAGGTCCTGGGGTGGAAAGAGCATGGTATACTTAAGGGTTTGGAAAAAAATGGGTGCATGCAAGCAAGAATGAAGGATTGGCATAAGATGAGGCTAAAGGGGTAGTCACAGTCTGGTGGATTTTCCCAAAGCTCAGCCTGAGAAAAGAGGGTGTGCCCAGAGGCTAATAAGGAGAGTGCTACAATTTTGGGTATGTAAATTAAATGAGGTGATCTATGTATGGAAGGGCATAAGAGTGCTTAGCACACAGCAGACCCTCAAATGGTAACTTCTAATATTGCTCCCTGAAGTATAAGTTCCTGGAGATCAGGACCGTACCCGTTTCTTCTCTGTGTCTACAGGTCCAGTGTAGAGGGAGGGAGCTCTGCAAATATTTGTGAACCCAAGCTGAAAAGGGTGGTATTCAATCTGTGTCTCAGAAAAGGAGGAATAAAAAGAACTTCTGGCCAACAGAGGGCCCAGGTCAAATGCAGGAGGTAGGAACAGACTTAACTGATTTGGGGAAAGGGGAAGACACTTCCAGGCTGGTGGCAAGTGGAGGGGGTTTTGCACCATGATGGTCATGGTTGGCTGCCTCCCTAGTATCCGCCCCCAGCCTGATGTTTATTTGGAGAGCCACTGTTCCCTGCCTACCTAGTGTCAGGAGGATGGGTCTGTAACCTCAGCATCAGGGATGAAGTGAGCATATGATGTAGCTTGGCCAATCATTTTTTTTTAACTGTTTATTTATTTATTTGAGACAGAGACAGAGAGCAAGCGTGTGCACACACTTGAGCGAGGGGAGAGGCAGAGGGAGGAAAGAGCGAATCTCAAGCCAGCTCCCCACTGAGTACAGAGCCCAGTTGATGCAGGGTTCCATCACACAATCCTGAAATCACGCCCTGAGCTGAAGCTGAAAGTCCCACCCTTACCCAGCTGAGCCACCCAGGCGCCCCCTGGCTTGGCCAATCTTTAGATCACTTTCTCTTGGCTGTGATGATTGGCGCATGCATGGTCACATGGCATACACCAGTCCAATCAGAATGGGTTTCAGAAGTGGGGACAGCCTCCTCATGCCTGGTCTCTGACTCTTGATCTCCAGGTTGTAGTTTGAGTCCCACCTTGGGTGTAGAGGTTACTTATGAATGAATGAATGAATGAATGAATGAATGTTAGGACATCCCAGTGAGGATGGGGGCTATAGAATCCATTCACCATAGGACCTGAGAGCTGAGCCAGTCCAGAGGCCTTGCCACTGCAGGATGATGATAGAAACCGATCCCTGGTGACATCACTTGAGAACCTGCAGACAGGCCTGTTACTGGGCTGTTCTGCTATGAGGCCAATGACTTTGTGCTTCCCCTGGTGGGCATTGGGCTTTCTGCCACTTGGTTCCTGACGTTGGAACGTTGGTGAAACCAATCTGGGAAGGGCCTGGATGTGGGTCTTTGTTTTTTGTTTTTAAGATTTTATTTATTTGAGGGGTGCCTGGGTGGCTCAGTCATTGGGCATCTGCCTTCAGCTTGGGTCATGATCACAGGACCCTGGGATCGTGCCCTGCATTGGGCTCCCCACCCGGCAGGAAGCCTGCTTCTCCCTCTCCCACTCCCCCTGCCTGTGTTCCCTCTCTCGCTGTTTCTTTCTCTGTCAAATAAATAAACAAAATCTTTAAAAATATATTTTATTTATCTGAGAGAGAGAAAGCACACTCACATGAGGACAAGCAGGTTGGGGGGAGGGGGAAAGCAGAGGGAGAAGCAGACTGCCCACTGAGCAGGGAGCCCCTATCCTGTCTTTTCCGTGAGGAGATGACTTAGCCCCATGCTGTCTTTTTGGACCTACAAGGCAGGCACATACATGTGGAAGGGGCGACAAGGGCAGGCAGTGCAGACTGACCAGCAGGAGAGGAGCAGGCAGCCAAGATGTGGGGGGCCCCTACAACTGCAGGGCACTTCTATGACACTTTTGCCAAGAATGGCCCAGGTCCCTGCATCGCTGGGAGGAGCGGAGCCACCCACCCACAGGGACCATTCATAGGGGGTCTGCTCTGTGAGGAAGACATATGCTGGGGCGCCTGGATGGCTCAGTGGGTTAGAGCCTCTGCCTTTGGCTCAGGTTGTGATCCCAGAGTCCTGGGATCGAGCCCCGCATCGGGCTCTCTGCTCAGCGGGGAGCCTGCTTCCCCCTCTGCCTCTCTGCCTACTTGTGATCTCTGTCTGTCAAATAAATAAATAAAATCTTTAAAAAAAAAAAAAAAAGACACACACTTCCCCGTCCTTTCAGCCCCTGCTCAGCTGGATCTCTCTGTAAGGGCAGTCTGGCCATGCACCAATTAATTCACTCTCCCTGAGGCCAAGAGAGCTCCTTTTCCACCTTTGAGGCTCAGCTCAAATGTCCCCTTACCACTTCAGAGAAAAGTCCTCTCTGAACTCACCCAGAAGAATGATCAGCTCTCCTTGCTGTGTGCGTTAAAAAAAAAAACACCACAGGCCAAAACGATGTCACTTGGGCCTGTGCAAGTCCAGGCCAACCTAACTGCCATTTCAACCTCCCCCAGACACTAAGTCTTAACTGGTCAGTCAGGATTTCTCTGATAAGCACCAGAGAGATCCTCTGTCACATGGGTCCTCTCCATTCCCCAGAGGAAGATGAGGTCATCTCATGATAAGACCCCTTGTCCTTCCCCCTAAGGGAAAATGACCTTGCCTGGAACAATTGTTTCTTTTCTTTTGATCATAACTTTCTTGTGCCTCCCTCCTTCCTATAAAAAGCTTCCATTTTGTATTCCTTGGAGCTGCTCTCCACTTGCGAGATGGGATGCTGCCTGATTCATGAATCACTTGATAAAATCACTTAATAAATCACTTAAATAAATCACTTAATAAATAAAGTTCAGATGAACTTGTTTGAATTTTTTAAAGCTTACTTATTTATTTAAGTCATCTTTACACCCAAAATGGGGCCCCAACTCATGACCCCAAGATCGAGTCGTCAGCTCCTCTCACTGAAGCGGCCAGGCACCCATGAATTTTATTTTTTTCACCTGTGTTTCAAGGTTGTATTCCTAAGTCCCTCCTATGGGGTTCTGTTACAGGCCCCACCAGATTCCAGCATGTTCTGGTGAAGGACAGGGTACCCCCCCACACACTGGATTGGGACCCTGCAAGGGACTGTGAACCCAGGTTGTAATGGATCATTGGATTCCTCCACTGACACTCTGTGGAGGCCCCTAGTGCCTGAACTTTGTCTGCAAAACCCTGGGACGTAAGGGGGTGATGGAATTTCGGTTCTTGAGATTAGCTGACAATTTGAGCTGCCAGTCATTCTTAGTGAGTTCAGGTCCGGAAAGCATCTCCATCCTAGACTCCTGTCTCTGGGACACATTTTGTTAAACCAGATCTAGAATGCATCCTCTTGCCCTGATTTCCACAAATCCCCTTCACACAGGCCTTAGTGTAGGTAAGGACTTGACAGAAGATTTGGTGGACGTGGGGGGAGGGTTTTAATACATAAAGTTGATCCTTGTTCTCCTTTTTCTCAGCAACTTTTGAATTTGCTTCACAGGACTTGTCACGAGTCGCAATTATTTCATTTCTATGTCTTTTAACTTTTTCTTGGTTAGTTTGCTTCCTCCCCTAGTTATAAGGCATGGACTGATCTTGCCTACTGTCGAACGAATGAATGCCTGTGACACCAGACATCTGTCTTGAATCTTCACCCTCCACTGGGAAAGCCCTTTGAAGTTTCTCAGGCCTTCTCCCTGTCCTCTTTCTCACTTTTTTTTTTTTTTTTTTTGGAACCAGTTTGTCCCATAAGGCCTCCAAAATTCTCACCCAGTCATGCAGAACATGCTCTGTTCTCTCCAGCCCCTACTTCCAGACACGTCTGTGAATCTAACAGGAATTCAGAAGAAACCAGAGGCCTCTGATGGGAAGGAATCTCTACCCCTTAGGGCACAGCAATGGGTTTAAATGTCCCATTTCCTCCACCATTACGTTGTTGTTGTTGTTGTTTTTAAGATTTATTTATTTATTTATTTGACAGACAGAGATCACAAGTAGGCAGAGAGGCAGGCGGGGTGGGGGGTGGGGGCGACAGGCTCCCCGCTGAGCAGAGAGCCCAATGCAGGGCTCGATCCCAGGACTCTGAGATCATGACCTAAGCCAAAGGCAGAGGCTTTAACCCACTGAGCCACCCAGCCCCCCCTCCCCTCCCCACCGCCGCCATTACACTTTTATCACCATCACCCTCTACAGGGCTTGGCACAGGAGGAGCTAAGCCTGCCTGTGTTGTATTAAACTCAAGGAATGGAAAGCTTGCCTGGAGAAGGAAGATTTCAGGTGGTGTGGACAATGAAAGTGGTCACAAACTCTTTGCCAACCTTCTGACCAAAAGGTAGGCCTAGGGGCACCTAGGTGACTCAGTTGGTTGGGCATCTGACTCTTGGTTTCAGCTCAGGTCAGGATCTCAGGGTCCTGGTCCCCATGTAAAACTCCAGCAATCCTCCTGGAGAGACCATGTGGGAAGATGCAGGCTAAGCAGAGCGTGTCCAGCTGGGTTCCATTTTATCACTGATGCCACCAAGGCACCAGGCATGTGAGTGAAGCCTCATGGGTGTCTTGGACCCTCAGATCCAACCAGCCACCCACTAAATATTGCCAAGTGACCCCAGTTCATCCCATCTGGAGCAGAATGACCCAGCTGAGCCCTGCCTAAGTTCCTGCCCCACAAAACTGCCAGATGTATTGGATGTTTCCAGCCACCACGCTTGGGGCTGAAACAGCAACAGCTAACTGGAACAGAGAGAACAAGACCCTGGGGGGGGGGGGGTGGCAGACCGAGGATGCTGGCTGGGCAGCCACCAGGACGCAGAGGGCAGGTGAGTAATGTTCTGGTGGGAAAAAGAAAGCAACAAGAGCTTCATCTGCACCTGGCAGGGCTATGGCTAGACAGACAGACACTGGTCACCCCATCTCTCCCTGGCTGGCCCAAGCTGAAACAATCCTTAGAGGACCATGGCACTGGCCTCACAATGGAGGTGTTTTGCTGACGGCATGAGACCGAAGGGACACATACATATTGAGCCCCCACTGTGTGCCAGGCACAGAGATGCGTGGTTTCTTACAAACCCAGCACAATCCAGAGAGGGGGTGAGAGACAGAGAGGGAGAGAAAGAAAGACAGGGGGAGAGAGAGACACAAATGCTGGCTCTGCATTTCAAATATGTAAAACTGAGGCTTGGAGGGGGAGACAGAGTTAGGATCAGAGCCTGGGCTCTAGTTCTAGAATTGTGGCCTAGCCATGTCAGAAGAGTTAGAGGGCGTGGGAGATGTCACGGTGGGGGTGGTGGTGGTGGTGGTGGTGACTGCAGCTCCCAGGGGGACTGGGTGGTGGCCCCCAGCACGCGTGCGCAAATCCTGGAGGAGGGGCTGTGGCGCCCCCTGCCGGGATACCTGACCCAAAGAGAGGAGGACGGGCTATGTGGGGCACCCAGGGCCCTTAAAACCCAGGGAATCAGGCCAAGTGTTCTTACCGAGCCGGTGGAGAGTGTGTAATGCTGAGGGAGGCAGGCAGAGAAGCAGAGTCTCTGCAGTGGGGAGAAGAAGGACCTTCAAGTCGGGGAATGACCTGGTCAGGGAGATGGCACTTTGCAGCTCTGTGCCTCAGTTTCCCCCTTTATAAAAAGGAAATAACCACAGCACCTGACCTGCTCCTCCTCCCTCCCTCCCTTCCAACTCCTTCCCTCACTTACTCAACAAACACCTACTGGGAGCTGACAGGACCAGGCCTAGGACCAAAGCTAAGTGTGACTCCAGCTCGGGCAGTCCTCTTGGGCCACAAGCATGGGGAGATGATCGTCCCAGGGCCTGGAACCCTTTGTTCCCTTCCAGGGGTTGTTTTCACCTCTAGGCAATGGGAGTGCTCCTCACAGTAGAGGCTTGGAGAGGCTTCACAGGGCCACGGGGCTCCTGGGCAAGGCTGCAGGGAGGTGGGCAGATCCCGGCTGGAGAGAAGGCAGAAGGAGACGGTAGCTGGTTCTCAGGGCCAGGTTCTGTGACAGCGGGACAGGGCCCTTTGCCCATCGTCCTCACCAGAGAGCAGGCAGGGGCTGCAGAGGCGGAGGGGGGAAGGCTGGCACTGAGAGCCACCCCAGGCCAGAGAGGCCTCTGAAAGCTCCCTGGGGAGGCAGAGCTGAGAATCGTGTCCCTCCGGACTGCTCGGGGTGTGCTCTGGCAAGGAGGCCTCAGGCCACCCCAAATATAATGCATTCTTGCCCTGTGGAGCCCTTACCCTTACCCACTAGGGCCTGAAGACTCACATTATTAGGGTCATTTTACAGAGAGAAATATTGAGGCTGGGAGCAGCAGGTTAAACCTGCCTGAAGGGATCCATTGAACAGACAAGAACTCAGCACCCTGCTTTCTCCTTCCAGCTCCCCACTGACTTAGAACCAACCCCATTTCCCCATCTACCCTCTTCTGGGGGCCTGGAACTTCCCATCCCCATCCACGGGGATCTTTCAGGAAAAGGCAAGGTGTGGGGGTTCCCAGACGAGTGGGATGCTACTGGGTCACACTCTGGCTCTGGGCAGGCAGAAAGGACACATTCCGGGGCCGAACACTCCACCCTCTGCCCAATCCCTCTACCTCCTCAAACACCAATGATCAGAAGCTCCGGGAAGGGAACTCACGCTTTGCAGTTTACACTCACCCCGCACCCGTCTGCGGTCCTCACGGAACCCTGCCCAGTGAGGCCTGTTTCCAGTGTGAGGTTATCAGGCTTTGCCAAGTTTGCCCAGTTAGCAAGTGGCAGAGCTAGGACCCGAACTTCAGAATCCGTGAGCTTTCCTAGGCCAAGACCAAGAAAGGAGACGCGGAGAGAGGGCGCTGGCCGGGCAGCAGGAGGCCCAGGAAGGCGGGGCGGGGGGGAAGGGGGGGACCTGGGCTCCGGGGTGCCTGCGCGAGGAGGGGCCTGATCAGCGGAGGGTGGGGGTCTCCTCGTCTCCAGGTAGGAAGGCAGCGCACTCGAAGCGCCAGCCACCAGGCGTCGCTGTGACAGCCGTGCTCCCCCGGTTCTGATGGGAGGGGGAGAGTGAGCTACTCAAGGGCAAGGTTAAGGCTATGAAAACAGGGGCTGTACCTCTGCTGGAGGTGGTGGGGAAGATGCACGATATCGCTTGTGAAAAGTGCCCACCAGGCTCAACAAACGGGCGTTGTCTTCCCACTTTACCACCTATGAAATCTTACTCCATTTCTCTGTGCCTCAGTCTCCTCATCTCTAAAATGGGAATGCAGCCGCTGGTTTCACAGGGTTGCTGTGGGGATTGAAGAGAGTTACTTAAGTCTGGCACATTATAAGGACTTGGTGAGTGTTTAATGTTGATTGCGTTCTGCTCCCCCACTCCGAGGTGGGACTCCCTGCCCCACTCCCCCACCCCGCAGGCTCACAAATCCCCAGTCACACTGAGGGCAGGAGAGCAGGAGCAAGGGAGGTAGCCAGAGATGCATACAGGGTGTGTTCACCAAAAGGGTGGGAGATTTTGAAGTCAGTGTCCTTGGCAGGTGCTCCCAAATTTCTGACACACCAAAGCTGTGTGAGATAATGTTTGTTGATTTAAGCTGCTAATTTTGGGATAACTTGCTAGGCAGCACTTGAAAACTCAGAATCTCCCCACCTCCACTCCCATCCTAGAGCAGTGGTTCTCACCCCCATCTGGGAACCGAAATTCCCTACAAGGCAATACATGTCCACGGTTAGAGAATGAGCCTGGGGTCAGAGTGGCTGCATTTAAACATCTGTCTCACCACTTACTAGCTGTGTAACTTTGGGTATGTAACTTAACCTCTCCCAGCCTGAGGGTCTCCATCTATAAGTGATTATAACAGAACTTGCCTTCTTGGGATTGTTACAAAGACTGAACATGTATGAAAACATGTCAGTTCTGTCTAGAGGGTAAGCTGTGAGAGAGCTAAGGCCTTGCCAGTCTTGCTCGTTGGTGTAGTCTCAGTGTCTAGAATGGTGCTTGGAACATAGTAGGTACCCAGTTAATATTTCTTGACAGAGAATGGAATCAGTGAACTGAGACAACTCAACAGTGTTAATCTGGATCAGCTCCTTGGCTTCCCGACTTCAGCCCTCTCTGCTGGCTCCACAGAATGTTCTCCAACTCCAAGTGGGGCAGTGCCCCAGGACTCAGGTTTCAGCCCTCTTCTCCGTCTGCATTCATTCCTCAGTGACTTCATCTGTTTTCCCAACTTGAAACATTATCTTGAAACCAATGATTCCAAACTTTCTGTATCAGCCCAGAGCTCTCCTCCTTGACATCTCCACTTGAACATCTAGCAGGCATCTTAGACTTTCCTGTCCAACACCAAAATGCTGAAGTCCACCCCCAAACCTTCGCCTGTTGCAGTCATCCCGTCTCAAGGGCAGCTCCAGCCTCTACTTGCTCAGGCCACCAACCTTGGGGGTCTTGTTTGACCCCTCTCTTTCACTTACCTCCCCCTCATCCAGTCTATCAGCAAATCTGTTGGTCTTACCCTCAAAATGTACTGAAATCCAGTCACTTCTCACCCTCTCTGCTGCCGCCATCTTGACTGAACCACCAGCGTCTCTCACCTGGACTGCCTCGATGGCATCTGACCTGGCCTCCGTCCCAGCTCCTGACTTCCTAGTCTATTCATCACACAGTATCCAAACGGATCCTCCCAGCTCTGTGCTCTGTCCCTCCAGTGGTTTCCCATCTCACTCAGATTACATGCAGAGGCCCTTATGATATCCTTCAAGATCAACGGTATCAGACATGCCACCTCCCACCCGCTTCTGTGACTTATCTTCTGCCACTCTCCCCTTCCCATGCTTTGAACCACACTGGCTTCCTTATTCAGGCATGCTCCCACCTCAGTGCCTTTGTACTTGCTGTTCTCTTTGCTTTCTACCCTAACCTTCTTCAGGTCTTTTATTTCTCTTCCCTACCATTTTGCTCTGGGGCACCTCCGAACGACCATATTTTTACTGGTTTATTTAGGTGTGTCTTCTCCCAATAGATACCCTCCCCGGGGGGGAGGGGGATTACTTCTTGCTTTGTTCACTGCTATATCCCCAATTCCTGGCACATAGTAGGTGCTTCATAAATATTCAAGGATGCATTCAGATGCTTGGATCCCAGTGAATGAGAACCTGGTATGCAAGTGGAGTCTAGAAATCTGTACTTTAAAAAAGGGCATCCTGAGTACAGTTTGGGTTGAGAAGCCCTGTTCCAGAGTGTCAGCAGGTTGAAGCAGCCCAGGAATAGCACTCAAAGTCCAGCCCTCTCATTTCACCCATGAAGTCACCAAGGCCAAAAGTAGAGGAGCTGCCCCAGGGCCCCGGGTGGGTGCAGGGCAGAGGAAGAACTAGGATGTAAGTCCTGGGTGCCCGGCACAGGGCTCTCTCTGCTGCTCCAGCCTGCCCGGGCCTGCCCAGTCCAATTCCAGGGCAGACTTGGAGTGGAACTGCTGAGTCACTGGAACGGAGGCTCAGGGCAGGGTGTGGTCCCCAGCTCAGGTGGCAGTGGGACCACATGGCACTGCCCTCACCTCCTCCTCCAGGTGACTGAGGCTGAGGGAGGGGAAGGCAGGGCTTGGACATGTCTCGAGCCCAAACTAACCTAGGGGGGAAGTTAGGCAGATGTTTAAATTCAGGAGTAGACCACAGCCTTTAAAATGACTAATGTACGACACTCACACACGCACGCACTGCAAGATTGTCAGTAACAAACTCGAGCTTAGGGGAGAGAGCCTTCAAGTCTAGCTCTGGTATGATATAGCTGGCAGGTAAAATTCAGGGGACCCTCCATGACATTGGAGGAGGGAGAGTTCTAAAAATGTCTGAATGCCTCTTTACCCAGGGCTAGGATTTCCTGAGCCTGGATTATGGGGTGGGGTGGGGGTGGGGGGTTGCAAAAAAATACAGTTTTCCTGTCACTGCCTGGGAGATGTTTGGGTTCAGTACGTTTTGGCTCAGGATCAGGAATTTGGATATTAAGGGATTCTTACGCTCTGGAAACGAGAAACACAGCCCTGGGCCAGCAGCCTGTGGAGTAGTGAATCCTGTAAGCAATGGGGTTTTGCTGTCAGCCCCCACCACATTCCTAATCTGTTTAAGAAACTGCAAGATCCAATTCCAGCGCATTACAAAAAACACTAGTGTGTTTCTAAGTCCCAGTAGACACTTGCGCTTGTCAAATGTACCTTAGGGAATTCATATTCTCGTTTTAAAGAACACTTGGAGTCCCTTTGTGATTCAGCAGTTACTGGAAGATGGCCCGTCCTATCTGGATTATTCTAGTGTGTGGAGATTGCTGGGAGGTGGCCCCCGGGTGGCAGGGGCTGGGGGATCGTCACTGGGCTTTGTAGGAAGACCAGCTCACCTGGATCCAGAGTCATGAATTAGGACCTAGGTATGCCTGCCTCCTGCAGTCCATGCTGACCATTACGCTCCCAAGTTTACAGAGCTCATGGTCACAGTCAGATCCCCAAGAACACACATCCACAGAGGCTTGGGAGAAATCTGAGGTCTCTTCCAGATAAAATACTGCTGTCTGCCTTTCTCCTCCACGCTTCGCTTCCAGCTCTGCCAGTTCTTGCTGAAGGACAGCTCTAACGTTTCTTAAATTCCACACACGAATGGAATCATACAGTATTTGTCTTTCTCTGACTTATTTCACTCAGCATTATACTCTCTAGCTCCATGTGTGTTGTTGCAAATGACGATTCCACTCTTTTTTACGGCTGAGTAGTATCTCATTGTATGTAGACACTGCATTTTCTTTATCATTCATCAGTCGTTGGATGTTTGGGCTCGTTCCATAATTTGGCTGTTGTGGACATTGCTGCTAAAAACTTCAAATTCATATTTTTGTATCCTTTGGATGAATACCCAGTAGTGCAACTGCTGGGTCATAGGGTAATTCTTTTTTGAACTTTCTGAGGAACCTCCATACTGTTTTCCAGAGTGATTGCACCAGTTTGCATTCCCACCAACAGTGTCAAAGGGTTCCCCTTTCTCCACATCCTCTCCAACACCCATTGCTTCTTGTGTTGTTAATTTTAGCCATTCTGACTGGTGTGAAGTGGTATCTCATTGCAGTTTGGGTCTGTAGTTCCCTAATGATGAATGATGTTGAGCATCTTTTCATGTATCCCTATGTCTTTTTTTGGAAAAATGTCTACTCGTGTCTTCTGCCCATTTTTAAACTGGATTAACTATTTTGGGGGGTGTTGAGTTTTATAAGTTCTTTACGTATTTTGGATACTAATCCTTTATTAGATATGTCATTTGCAAATATCTTCTCCCATAAAGACAGCTCTAACGGAGCAGCTTCTGCTCAAAATCCTTCAGTAGCTCCCATCTACATCACTTGGGCCAATGTGCTCTGATATGACATCAAGGCTGCTGTAACCTGGATAAAACTCCTATCCGGGAAGGCAGAACAATGGCTCCCAAGGGTGTCTACGTTCTAACCTCTGGAATGTGTGAATGGGTTACAAGGCAAAAGGGACTTTGAGATGGGGAGATTATCCCGGGTTATCTGGTTGGGCCCAACCTAATGACATGAGCCCTTAAAAGTGGAGAAACTTTCATGGCTGTGGGTAAAGATGTGACAATGGAAGGAGGGTCAGAGAGATAGGACATTGCTGGCTTTGAGGATGGAGGAAGAGGCACAAGACAAGAAATAGGGGTAGGCTCTAGAAGCTAGAAAAGGCAAGGACATGGATTCTGCCCTAGACCATCTGGAAAGAAATGCAACCCTCCAGACATCTTGATTTTACCCCAATAAGACTCCATGCCCAACCTCTACTGAACCATAAGGCAATAAATTTGTATTAAGACACTAATGTTGTGGGGGTGCCTGGGGGGCTCATACGGCTAAGTGTCTGCCTTCAGCTCAGGTCATGATCCCAGGTCCTGGGATTGAGCCCGACATGGGCTCCCTGCTCAGTGGGAAGCCTGCTTCTCCCTCTGCCTCTGCCTGCTGCTCCCCCTGCTCCTGCTGTCTCTCTCTCAAATGTATTTTAAAAATCTTAAAAAAAAAAAATACTAATATGTAATCTATGGCAGCAATGGGAAACGAACACATTCCCCATCAAAGTTTCCTCCAGTCAGTCTGTCCCAGGCTATCCTTCCCCTCCCCCGACACGTGTTCCCCTACCTCCACATCTGTGCTCATGCTGGTGGCCCCGTCCAGGACACTCAGGTGACCTCTCGCCTGAGCTCTTATTAACAAAAGCCTTTCACTCCAGCCTGTCCTCAGCACTGACCTCCTGCCAGCAGCATTTACCCTTCTGTGGTCGCATCCTGTGGGCTCCCCACTAAGCCATAAAGTCCTTGAAGACGGTGTCTGTGACTGATTTTCCTCCAACCTCCATGACCAGGAGGGGTCCACAGAGGTTTGCGTGATGAACCTGGGGCGTCTTTGTAGAACCTCTGTTTACCTGGGAATCTTCACTCAAGTCCTAATTCTACCAAATCACAATGGGAGGCAACTCCACGTGTATTCTTGGGAGAAAATTTCCAAGGTTCAGAGTTAAGGAGGAAGTTGAAGGTTGAGTAGAGCATGTTGCCATTTGTGTGAAAAGGGGAAAAAATATTTATGTCAGTTGACAAAGAACTGTCTGTCTTTGGAAAGATATGAAAAATAGGTAAAAAGACATAAACTCCTGGAACTTTCTGAATTCTGTACCATATATACCTATTATCTAATCACAAAAGTAAATAAAATTTTGAATATTCAAAATACCAATTCTGGCTGTGTTGCCAGAAAAGATCCAGGCTGTCCCAGGACTCTGTGTCTAAAGCACTTTCTGCCGCTCATTCTAAGTCAGGAACTGAACTGTCAGGAAGAGGGCAGACTTGAGATGCAAAGGATATTTGGAAGCATCAACTTACACTCCACTTAATCAGAAAAATAAATAGAGACTCTCCAAGGGATTGTGAGCCAGGTTTGGGAACCCACTGATTGAGGCCCACCTCTGCATTTTATGGATGAGGAAAGTGAGGGAGAGTGACTTCCAAAAGCTACAGAGCCAGCCAGCACAGGCCAGGGCCCCAGGAATGATAATGGCAGTGACCTTGACTCCCAGCCCCTGCTTACCCTCAAGCAGGGACCCTGGTGACTCACAGGGCAGGACAGGATGATAGAGAAGAAAACACCATCTTTAATGAACCCACCTGCACAGAAACCAGGGAGCACACCCTGCCTTGCAAGGTCCCAGTGGGAAAAGAACTTGGTCCCTTGCAAAAACCATCTTATAAAAACAAAAGGCTTCAAAGCACCAGTGGCTAAACCCGTTGAGTAGAAAGGAGGCTGGGGAGTGGGGGTGGGAGGAGAGGGCTGGAGGCAGGAGTTGGCCTGGAGGCAGGATAGCAGCCAGGCCCGAAGGGAGCTGCCCCCTTCTTGAGCTGAACTCCTAGCTACCTGGGTAGACCATAGGGGACCTCAGTGCCCGGGGTGGCCAGCGGAACCCCTGGGGCTGGCTCCTTGGCACAGCACTGCAGAGGGGATGGCAGGATGGGGTCCTAGCTCCAGATACTTTGGCCTTAGATGTAAGGAAGGCTAGATCAGAGGGTAGAGATCGAGGAGTGGAGTGGTCACCGTGGATGGGCTCAGGCATACAAACCTCCAGTTCCCCCATGCCTTCTGCCCTCCCTCCTTATCCAGGGCCACTCCTGTTTCACAGTCTGGGAAGCTGAGGCCTGCCCCTCCTGCCCTTGGACTTATGGCCCATACACAGGAAGCAAGGTCCTCAGGGGTGTCTGTGGAAGGAGATGGGGAGAATGAGCTCTCATCTCCGTTTGTTCTCAAGGGTGCTGGTCCTCCCGACCCCACACAACGACCCACATGCCCAGTCTGCCTCTTCACAACTCCTTCTGGGCTTGTTAGAGGTTTCTCTTGGACACTGGAGTGGTCATAAACGCTGGTGATCTTTGAAAACTGATGATCGGTAGGTACTGACCAGCTGTCTTCCATTCTGGAACTACAGGTCCTCTAATGGGTGAGGTGGATGGAGCCATCGGGGGTGGTGGAGTTGCTGAGGGGACAGGGGATCATGGTTGCAGCAGACCCGGCCTCAGGGACCCGGAAGGGGATGGGGTGGCTGAGATAAGCTCCCTTCCCTTACTGGAATGACCTTCAAACGTTGGCCCAGGGTGGACAGGGGCCGAGTCTAGGAGGGCTTTCCTGTGGGTCAGGCTGAACTCAGGGCTCTGGGCTCTGTTCATCTGGTTCCCAACAGGAGAACAGGTATATTGCTTCAAGAGAGGCGCTGGCGAGTGGTGGTGGTGTGTGTGATGTAGATCACATGGGTTCTAGAGTGTTCCATCTGGATGGGGGCTTGGAAATGGGATTCAGAGACCAGGCACTGGGTTTTGGAGTCTGAAACTACAGAAGGTTCACTGTGTTCAAGGCCTGCCTCCTCCAAAAGCCTAGCTGTGTGGCCTCAAGCAAATCGCTTCATATCTCCGGGCCTCAGTTTCCACATCTGCAAAATGGGAATTATAATTCCAGCCTAGCCCCGGGAATTAAGAGTCAAATGAAAAGGCTAGAAAGAGCTCCATCTGCTAAGAGGTTATTTTAATTGAGGGAAACTGAGGCCCAGAGAGGGCAAGGAAGGGCCTTGCCAGATGCCACACAGAGAGTTGGTGACGGAGCTGCGACTGGAACCCAGGACTCCTGCTTCTAGTTCACAGTAACTCTCCCCAGGGCTGGTGAAAGTGTGGTGAGACGGGGCGAATGCCATTTCTCTCTGGACAGGGGACAGGAAGTGGGGTGAAGGGTTTTGAAAGGGAGAGGCTGGAGAAGGGAGGGAGGCCCCAGCGCACGCCAAGGCTGAGATTAAAAAAAATACAAACCCCGCGATCCCCTATCCCGCCCGGCCCGCCCCCATCCCTGGAGTTGGGCTGCGAGGGGCCAAGTCCAAGTCCGCTGCAGACTTAGCCGACGGAGGCTGCAGTCGGTCCGCGAGCCGCCAGGGGGCGCGCCGGCTACTTTGGCCCGAGCTCGCGCCAGCGGCTTCAGTCTAGCCAGCAAGCTCGTGGCAACTGGATGGGCGCGGGAAGAAGCTACCCCGACCTGCAGGAAACAAAGGCAGGTTAGGGAAGTGGACGCTGAAAGTATGGGGCAGAGAGATCCGGCTGCCCTCCCCGCTCCATCCTGCCCGTCTTTCCCCTACAGGAACGCCTCAGTCCCGCCACCCCACCCCGCTGGGCGCCGTGACCCACGTGTACAGAGGTTGCAGTTGTAAATGCGACGTCTTCTGGGGCGCCTGGTATCCGTAGGAGTCAAAGCCACCGATGAAGTCAACTGCGGAAGGGGAAGTGGTGCATAGTTAGGGATAGGCCTGTGGGGCATGAGTTATGGGAGGCTGGGTGCTGAAAAGGAAGAATCTGAGGGGGTCAGACCCCAGTACAGTGCCTGGGGGGGGGGGGCTTTGCTGCTGGACCTATGGGGAGCAGAGCGAGACTCGCAGGAGCTCAGCCAGAATGGGCCAAAGCCCAAGTAGATAGAGAGCCTTGGGGATGGGCCGTCCTTTAAGGGAGCAGGGCTCGAGCCACTTAAGGGGGCAAGACCTGGGAGGTGGGGGTGGAGGGGGCTTGAGCCACTTAAGCGAGCAAGACCTGGGAGGGGGAGGTGGAGGGTAGTGGGGGGATGAGGCTGGGCACCTGCGTTCCTTGGTAGGGGTGAGCCTTGGGGAGCTCCCCTGAGGGGCAGAACCTAAGAGGAGTGGGTGGAGAGTAGTGCTGGAGCCGCGCACTGGGCACCTAGATGTCTGGTTCACAGCCCAGAATGTGCTGGCTATGCAGACCCCCACCACCCTTGCCACCTCTTCTCCCCCACCAAGAGGAGCCAGTTGGCGAACCCAGGTCTCCCTGCCTCCCAGGCATCGCAGGGCTCTGTCCAGGGTGCTGAAGGCATGGGGTGGTGTGTGGCCAGGCATCCCCGTTCCCTAGGGGCTTGGCACTCACAGCTGTCCTCCTCCTCCAGGAACACTTTGCTCACGTAGCAGGCGAACACGAAGCCAAAGAGCTGGGGGTGGAAGGAAAGAAGACAGAAGCTCTTCCTCCACCCGGCGCCTGGCCGGGCCCAGTAGGACGGAGGGGAGGGGGGGGATGTGCGAGGATGAACGCCAACCCATAACAACTTCAAATTAAATGCTTGGGCCTTACAGTCAAACATATCTGGTTCCATTCTGTGTTCTGTGAGTGGACTTGGACAAGTCATTATTTTACCTCTTTGAGCCTCAGTTTTCCCAGCTGGACCTGGGCAATACTTTACTGACGTATTAAGGGGAAGGAGGATTTTGTGACTTTGGATGTGTGGAGTGCTGAGGGCAAGCCTGGGAACTATATTGCCATCTTGGAGCCACTCTCCTTTCGGTCTCACAACTCTACACAGTTGATGTGCTCACGCCTTTCTGTGAATAAGCATATAAGCTTGGAGAGGGCAAGTGACTTGTCCAAGGTCACACAGCGGATACACTGGAGACTGGGTTGACTCATAGTCTGATGACTCATCCTAGTCATTAAACCTGTTCACTCCTGGAATGGGAGCTGGGGCAGGGGTGAAGGGAAGAGATACAAGATATGGAGACAGAGCCAGGCAGAAGCACAGGCAGGCTGGAAGATCCAGGTTCTCCCTTTCTTAAGTAGAGCTAAACAAAGGGGTTGGGGTGGGCTGGGTGTGGCTGGGGGGACAGGAGGACTCACAGCCAGGAAGATCTGCAGGGCACTGCTGAGTGCTTCGATGTAGGGGTAGTCAAGCAGGCAGCCGGTGACAGAGATGACATGGTGGTCTTCCAGGGCGAGGCGGGAGTTCAGGACAGGTGTCACCAGGCAGCCTGGCCCATTCTCCATCCACCAGGAGCGGTGCAGGGATGTGTTGAAGGTCATGATGAAGTCCCGGTCCTGGGGGCAGAGGGGCCTAGGATACTGAGCTGGGGCCAAGGGTGGGGGGCATCTTCTCCAGGTCCCAGGAAACTTTATATAAGATCTACTTCACACCTGGACTGTTGAAGCAGTCTCCTCTCCTGGCTTGATTTGACGGGTATGGAGGGAGTCCGTTATTGCAAGTCTATATTTGGCCAGTAGGTGGCACTTGATGACTACGTAGGTCTCACCCTTCCACCAGAGGCGGTAAGGGCTAGTGCTGACCCACAGGAGCCCCAAAGTTTCAGAGATGTGAGGGACACTAACAGTGACTGAGTCCAGTTTTCCAGCCATGGGTGAAATCCTCAAAACAGACTCCTTCGCAGACCGTTCAGCCTCTCCACTGCTCTCTGGGTGTGGCCCTGGGCAAACCTATCCTCTCTAGTTCTTGGTGTCCCCATCTGGAATGCAGAAAGGGCCGCCCTAGATCAGAGGTTCTCACCACAGCATGATCTCTCCATTCACTCCTGCAGCCTGTTAACTAATATTCACTGAGTTCTGACCAGGTGCCAAGCCCTGAGATGTATAATTTCATTTCATCCCCTTAAGCAATCACATGAAGCGGTTATCTGCACTCCCCAGACAGGGAAACTCAAGCTCAGAGAGGGCAAGCCACATGCCCAGGGTCACACAGCTTGGAAATGTTGGAGCTGGGATTTAGATCTAACAGAACTACAAAGCCAGTGCTCCCATTCATATATTTTCCCCTCTTGTGTAATAAAAACAGAAGTTGCGTCCTCTGGGTTTGCTCTTCCACAATCTAAAAACGTCCCCTTTCTTCCACAGTTCTGCATGGGACCTGGTCCACTTGATTTCCCTAAGTTTACTTCATCTCTTTCCCTTCTGAAAATACCAATCAGAACTGGACACAAATCTTTGTGGCCTAAGCAGTACAAAGGGCATGGTATTTTCATCCCCTTGCCCTGAACATGTGTAGGGCCCTAGGGCACTTTCCAGGACCACTGCAAGGGTTGGTGTCTACGGAGCTTGTGATCAACTGCGACCCGGCCCACCTTCATGGCCCCTCAGCCTTATCTGCCCCATCATTTGTTTCTGAGAAGTGCAGAAGAGGCCAGAAACAAAAATGTGGGGGTAGGGTCTGTGGAGTGCAGATCGTTCAAGCGTATAGAAGGTCTCTTCAAGAGATGAAGCCCCAGACTAAACTAGGAGCCCCTGGGTAGGGGATGGGCAAAGTCAGGCTCTGCCCTCTGGCATTGCCAGGCCTGAGGCTTACCTGGGAGAGCTGTCCAACCTCCAGGTAGAAGCAGATGATAAATGCATTCCAGCCAACCCAGAGCACCAGCCAGGCTGCATACTGGGGAGAGGAGAGGTGGGATCAGGGTGGGGCCGGGGGGAGCGGGGATGGGGCATGTCAATGGAGCCAGGGCTCAGGGACCGAGGAGACCTTTGCAAGGGGAAGTGATGACATGGTCTCACGCAGACAGCACTTTAGTTTACAAATCATTATTACATCCGTCCTGTCCTTACAACAGCCCTGCATGGAAGGCACTGCTCTCCCTCTAAGGATAACCGACGTCAGCCCTAGAGAGGAGGTTTAAGTTTTCTAAGATCACACAGCTGGGAAGAGGTGGGCCTGCTCCTCAAGCTCTGGTCCTCTGGCAGCTAATCCGATGCACTCTGCGGAGAAGAACAGACGCAGGCCGGCTCCGGAGAGCTGGAGAGGAGTGGGGTGTCTCCACCCAAGCCCTGGGCCTGCCATGCCGCTGCTGCCTCCGGGCGCACAGCACCGCTTGTAGGAGTGCCTGGGGCCTTCTTGAGAGCCAGAGAGAAGGATTCTCCCATCCTGGGTGAGACAGAGTTTTGGAAGGGTGCTGGGAGCTCAGCCTGTGGGAGGTGGGCAAAGCCCAAGAATGAGCCAGAACGGGCTGTGGCAGGGATGGCAAAGCATGTCGTCGTCATCACAGGCGTCAAGCATGTGTGTAATAAGGCGACTAAGAAGGCTTTTCCCTCCAAAGAGGCATGTGAACGGGTCACTGAGGAAGAACAGGGGAAGAGGGTGAGCCTAGCTGAAAACAGGAGTTTAACAGAGACCATCAAGGACCAGGGCTTGGGCAGAGGAAGCAGGAGGAGGGAGCCAGGGACACAATCCACTCCTGGGATCAGAGCACAGGAGGCACTGACCTCTAAGCCCCACCTGCAGGGCACCTGGGTGACTCAGTCGTTAAGCATCTGCCTTTGGCTCAGGTCATGATCCCAGGGTCCTGGGATCGAGCCCTGCATCAGGCTCCTTGCTCAGCAGGAAGCCTGCTTCTCCCTCTCCCACTCCCCCTGTTTGTGTTCCCTCTCTCACTGTGTCTCTGTCAAATAAATAAATAAAATCTTAAAAAAAAAAAAAAAGCCCCATTTGCCATCAGACCACATTCTCGATGAACAGCAAAGGACCAAAGCCAAGCCAGCCTTCTCAAAGCAACCTGAGAAACTAAGGAAGACGAAGTTCGTCCCTCCACTGGCTTGCTGATGCAGCCTTCACTCAGGATCTGATGCTCTAATCCTGCCACTTATTAGCTGTGTGACCTTAGGAAGCCTCGCAACCTTTCTGAGCCTCATTTCCTCACCTGGGAAATGTAGATCCTTTGCAGGACTGTTGTAAAGATAAGTGAAACATGCGAAACACTTAGCAGTGTGCTTCGCACATGGCAGGCACTCACTAAATGACACAGCTGGTTAATATTTGGATTTTCCCCTAGGAAATCCTTCAGGGAAAATATCAATCTCGTCTCTCTGCTGAGCGAAGAAGCATTGGGAATAGGCTGGAGCTAAGACAGAGTGGGGGTCTGGGCACCGCACGGGTGGGGGTGGGGCAGTTCTGGCTGGAGGAGCAGGGGCGTGGGAGGGGCCGAGGGAGCCATACCAGAATGAGGTACCGGGAGCGGTACTGCACGGTGCCAAAGATGCCCAGGATGACTGCCATGATGTGCAGGAAGTTGGCTAAGATAGGAGCCCATTGATAGCCCAGGAAGTCAAAGATCTGCCGCTCCAATGCAGCGACCTGTGGGAGAGAGCAGGCTGAGGCCACAGTCACGGCCTGGAAGGGAAGGACAGGACGCCCCCTGGACCTCATGCAGCAGAGCACACCACTTACCATGGTGACGAGCCACCATGGCCTGACTGCTCACAAGTCTCAGAGCCGTCCCGGCTCTCCCAGACCACAGGGAGATGGGGAGACGGAAGCAAGTCTGGGGGGACGAACTGAGACGGGGCCCTGGTCATCACTTCGGGGCGGGGAGAAGGGAGCTGGGGTTCAGAACATCTTCCTCCCTGCCAAGAGGCCCTCCCCATTGGCACCTGCCTCTGCCCCACGTGGGGCTGAAAGCAGGTGGAGTTAGGATCCAGACCGCCTCCCCCAGCCCTGGCCAAGAGCGGAGCCGCCGCCCTGAAGGGCCCAGGAAAGTTCCTGGGCCTGAGTCCGCTTTTCCAAGGACTGCTATCTGGAGGCCGCCCAGGCCCGTGGAATCCATGCGCTGCAGAGAAAGGGATTTGTTTTTACTTCCCTTCCCCAAGGGAGCTGTCCTAGGTTGCAAAATTGACCTCAAGCTCTTTCTCTCCCTGTCTCCGAGCTCTGTGGCAGCGCCCTTCTCCACTAACTCTGTGCTTAGTCATGTGATTTGCTTTGCCCAGTGGGACATTAGGCAGCGCAGTGCAAGTGAAGATCTTTTGAAAAACTTGCGTGTGCCCTGGCGCTTGCCCACTTGTTATACTTGTAACACGGACAACACCATGCGGAAGAGCACCCGTGACCCGCTGGAGGATGAGAGGAGAACCAAGCCCTCCCCCCACCGCCCATGACAGCCCGCCAAAAATGTGAGTGAGGCCATTTTAGATCATTCCAAAGCTAGCCAACCCACCAACTGACCAAAAACTCTAGCCAGACCAGAAGAATCGTCCAGCTGACCTACAGAATCAAGAGCTAAATAAAATGACTGTTTTAAATGGCTGCTCCAGGGGCGCCTGGGTGGCTCAGTGGGTTAAAGCCGCTGCCTTCGGCTCGGGTCATGATCCCAGGGTCCTGGGATCAAGCCCCGCATCAGGCTCTCTGCTTGGCGGGGAGCCTGCTTCCTCCTCTCTCTCTGTCTGCCTCTCTGCCTACTTGTGATCTCTGTCTTTCAAATGGGTAGATAAAATCTTAAAAAATAAAAAAATAAATGGCTGCTCCATGGGATGCCTGGGTGGCTCAGTTGGTGGAGTGTCTGCCCTCAGCTCGGGTCCTGGGATCGAGTTCCCCGTTAAGCTCCTTGTTCAGCAGGGAGCCTGCTTCTCCCTCTGCCCACCACTCCCTCTGCTTGTGCTCAATCTCTCTCTCTGACAAATCAATAAATAAAATCTTAAAAACAAAACAAAACAAAAATCCCAAAACGACTGCTCCAGAATGATCTGTTACCCAGCAAAAGTTAACCCATACAGGACTCAGTCAGTCGTCCCTTTCCAGGAGCTCCTGGTTCAATGATTCAGCTGACTCATTAAGAACAAAGGTGCCAGTGACATTCATTGTTATTGACTGTCCAACACCTCTGCTCGTGCTGACAGAACCCATCTCTCTGTTTTGGAAACCACCTCCCAGACCTTCAGTCCCTGTGGCTTGGGTGGGGCTGAGCCTACCTCTCATTTCAGCAGTGGGCTCATGACGCAATCCTGACCAGATAATTGACACACAGGGATCTGGTCAGGACTGGGCACTTGCCCTGTGGCCAACACCCGAGAGTCACCCCGGAGAGCTGCCGGAGCAGCCGGGACAGAGATGCTGTCTGCCAGGTATCTGAATGGGTGCAGTGTCACTCGCAGCTGCTGGTGGCCGTCTTTGCCATCTCAAAGGGGCAGAGAGGGAGAAAGAGTGAACAATCAAGGGGAGGCTCCAGGCCACGTAGTTTTCGGTCTGAGGGTCTAGCCACGCTGAAAATGAGTTCTCCTTCCTTGTACGTGTGATTTCTGTCACTTGCAACCCAAAGTCCTGATTTAAATGGAAGGGGAGAGAAGGGGATATGGCTGGGAAGGGACAGGGAAGATTCTGACTGAGAAGATCCCAGAAGCCGTTTTCTTGGCAGGGAGGGGGGGAGCGGGGGGGGATGCTGACGCTACCACACAGATGGCAAAGCTTGGGCAGAGACCCAGGAAGCTGCAGGCCCAGCCCTGGCACCCACCCACCTGGCGCCAGCCTGCCTCTTGTTGGTGACTCCTCCCGCAGGGCCCTACAGACTTTCCAAGTTCATTGCCCACTGGATGCTCCTTGGCAGAAAGGCAGAGCTGGGATCATGATCTTGTTCTCAAGCAAGAGACCATGAGGCTCAGAGAAGGGAAGTGACTTGCCCAAGGTCACACTGCAGGGAGGTGGCAGAGCTGGGCAGTCATTCTGCTTTTCTCTGTCACCCGTCCCACCTTGGCACCAAACCATCACCTTTCCCTGCTGGCACTGGCCTGGGAGTTAAGCGGTGTGGATTCTGGTTGAGAGTCTGACAGACTCCTGGGTGCCCTGGGGCAGGCCACCTTCCCCAGTGGCCCTCAAGGTCCTTCTTCCATAAGAGAAGAGACCACTGGACCACAGGACTCTAAGGGTCCTTCCTGCTTTGACTCCAGTGGTCTGCTGACCTTGGGGGAGAAACTCCCCAGGTTGCTCCCTGCTCCCACTTCTCCTGCCCCACTTCTGCTCTCCTCCTTTTCACCCGGACTCTGCCAGGCCTTGGGGAGCCCCCTGCTGGTTTGGGGTCCACAGGATGTTTTCAACTCAGCTGGCATCTGTTCCTGGCAAGGAGGCTGCCATCAGAGGACAGAGGAGGTGGCCGAGACAGACTTGTCCAGGCTTGTGGTGTAGCTGGGGAGATGCCTTGCCTGGAAATGCCCTCCTAAAACATGGGGTCACCCTGCTGCACCCCTGGCCTCCTGCTCCAACCACTCTGGATTTCCAGGGACCTCACTAACACTGCGAACAGGGGGACAGTTCCCATGAAAAGCTTTGGAGTCACTAAAGCTCAGGTTCAAATGGCTACTCTGTGACTTAGTTCAAGTTACTTTCCCTCTCTGAGACTATTTCTTCAACGGTAATAGGGAAGGCAATCCTTCCCCCGAGAAGTCGTTGTGAGGATATGGAGACATCACACAGACTAACGGACGACTAGACTTAATAAATGGTGGCTAATTAGGAGAAGACGCAACAGTGGGAGCTTCTCAGATGGGCACCGCAGGCTTGCTGGGAGCTGCCGCTCTCCTCTATCCCCAGCCAGCTCCTGCCCACCCACCCGAGCAGCTGAAACAACAGCTGAAGCCCTGCCTGCATTCCCCCTTTCCTCTCTGCAAGTCCTCCTTGGTCTTCAAAGTACAGCACAATTCCCTCCTTTTCCAGGAAGACCTCCCTGATTGGCCAGAGGGATGACTCTTCCCCCTCAATATGGAGCCCTGGCCATTCTGGTCACTGTCAGCCGTCACTCTGGCCTCCCTCCACCCTCCCTCCAACCTTCCGAAGTGTGGCCCGCCCTCATCTGCCTCGGGGGTCACTGTCTACCTACTTGTTCACAGAACATGTGCTCTGCGTCAGGTCCCGTGCTGGCGCTGTGTGCAGAAGGGAGTAAGCTCTGGTCCCTGCCCCCCGGGAACTCAGTCTAGTGGGCGAGATGGGTGGGAAATGGACGCCCATACACCAGTGTAGTCGGCACGGCCACCCAGACCTGAATGCTGCTGATCAGGACCTGAGCTGAGACCAAGAGTCAGCCGCCCACCCGACTACACCACCCGGGTGCCCCTAAGCTTTGTTTTCTAATTATTTTTACATTTTTAATATATTTTTAAAAGATTTTATTTATGTATTTGAGAGAGAGAGAGAATGAGAGGTGGGGCGGGGGGAGAGGGAGAGGGAGAAGCAGACTCCCCACTGAGCAGGGAGCCCGATCCAGGACTCTAGCCCAGGACCCTGGGATCATGACCTGAGCCAAAGGCTGACACTTAACCTACTGAGCCACCCAGGTGTAAACTTACTTTTTTTTTTAAAGTAAACTCTATACCCAATGCGGGGCTTGAACTCACGACCCTGAGATCAAGTGCCCCACGTTCTACCAACTGAGCCAGCCAGGTGCCCCTCCATATATATTTTTTAATTGAGATTCTGCATCTTATAAATAATCTCAATCCTAAAGTTATTCCTTTTGATTAGAAAGCCAAGTCAGATATTCCAGAACTTCTGCTTGTGCAGCTGTGAGATGCAACTAATTACCAAATAAAAAACAAACAAATAGGGGGAAAATCTTCCCCATCTGGTTGCACCAGCTTAGAACAATCATCTGAGGGCCACAGTGATTTAAGTCCTAACTGGCCTTGTTGTGTCCTGTCAGTTTGATGGGAGGACTAGTCGGGGGACAATGGCAACCTTCGAAACTCCTTTGAAAAAATTGCAAGTGCACCTGCACTGAGGGAGAGTGACTTTGGGTTTTTTGTTTGTTTGTTTGTTTTTAACCTGGCCGGCCTGTAAGCCAGATCTTGAGTCTCTCTCCTAGGTGGGCCAGGCCCAGGACGGAAGCTCCTGTTGACAACTGATGCAGCCTCCTGTGGGATGGGGGTGGGGGGCGGTGCTGGCCAGCACCCCTATCCAAGTGCTTTCTCTTTGCATGTTTTTCATCATTTGTTTGTTTGTTTGTTTGAAGTAGGCTCCGCACCAGCCTAGAGCCCAATGTGGGGCTTGAACTCAGGACCCTGAGATCAAGACCTGAGCTGAGATCAAGAATCAGATGCTTAACCGGCTGAGCCACCCAGGCACCCGTCGAGTTACTCCGTCATCAGGGCAACCCGCAGAGCTTGGGGCAATCGCTGAGGCCCCTGGGCCTGCCAGTGATCCCCCAGCCCCCCGCCAGGACCCCAGATAAGCAGGACGAGGACGAGTGCCCAGACCATCCCGAGTGACAGATGAGAACAAATCACCCAGATCCTGTGTGGATCTGTCAGACCCACAGAGTAAGTCCCACATGCCTGCCCCTCAGCCCCCCCACCCTCGTCTCCTCAAGGTCCCGCGCTGCTTCGCCTGACACCCCCATGCCGACCCCATCCCCTCATGAGCCCTTCCAAACCAGCCCGTGCCCCCCCATTTGCACCCACGGATGCTACTTTCTCTGTGCTCCTCTCACATCCCATATTCCTTGGGCCCAAAGGTGAGGGGGGATCCTCTGGGGTCCCTAAGTTGCTTACAGACTCGGAGAGCCCGTCATCTGCCCGCCTCCAGGTCCTGCCCTTCCCCGGAAATGAGTTTCATCCCTGCAGCATCCTTTGACATCCAGGGGCCACCCTCTTGCCCTCCAGCCCCTCAACGTCTCAACTCTCAAACACCATCCCCGGGACCTTTCCCCTCATCGCTCCTCCATGGCCACCATGCGACTGCCCCGCCTCCGAAGTCACCAAGTCGACAGCCCCCGCTGGATCCCCCCAGCTGGCTTCCTAACGCCCCTGACAGTGATGGGGACCAGCCGGGTCCAGACCACTGAGTCCTCTGCCTCAGGCCCCCCACCCCTCGTGTTCCCCGGAGCCTTACATCCCTGCTGCACTCGCTGGGACTGCTGCCCCCTCACGTCCGCATGAGCTTCGCCTGTAAGCCCTACTCGCAGACCCCGCAGCCTTCCCCTCACACCTGTCAGGAAAAGCCCGCACCTGCACAAACCCAATTAACAGTGTTCCCCCTGCTTGCAAAGCAGCCAAGTGCTACTGGAGAGAGCCACTCCCCAGGCGGACACGGAGCACCACAATGCCAGGTCCATCACCACAACTTTGAGAGCCTGCCACCCCTGCCACCCCACAACCCAACTAGGCTTCTCTGGGGAACTCACTTTGCCCACGGACCACCTCCAATCTTCTCACTGTCCTCCGCCCTCCTGGGACCCCTCCAGCCTCCCTCTCAGGGGACCTGGCCTCTGCCTACCCCCCTGCCCGCCCCCTCCTCCGACAGAGGCTTCCGCCTCCATTCTGGACCCCATCTCGTCTCCTCGGGGGCTCACACCATCCTCGGACCCTTCTTGCCTGTAACTCAACCTCTCCCTCTGCCCAGGATGCTTCCCACAGGCTCCTAAGCACACCCAAGCCACTTCCATTAAAATAGCAAAAGAGAAAAGGCCCCCGCTCCTCTCCTATCTCAACACTCTCATGGCCTCCACGCCCTCCCTCCCACCTGCTCCTCTGCCCGCGTGCAACGTGAGGATCTGATTCAGGGGCTAGAAGCAGAACCACGGTTAGAATCCTCGTGCCACGGGGCCAGTCACTTCACTCTCCTGTGCCTCAGTTTCCTCACCTGCAGAATGGGTATCATTCCCTATACCTCCCTCATACAGTGGTGGAGAGATTCCATATCGTTTGTTAATTTATATATATGTTTAAAGTAAGCTCTAGGGGTGCCTGGGTGGCTCAGTGGGTTAAAGCCTCTTCCTTGGGCTCAGGTCATGATCTCAGGGTCCTGGGATCGAGCTCTGCATTGGGCTCTCTGCTGGGTGGGGAGCCTGCTTCCCCCACCCTCTCTCTCTCTGCCTACTTGTGATCTCTGTCTGTCAAATAAATAAATTTAAAAAAAAAATAAAGTAAGCTCTATGCCCAATGTGGGGCTAGAACTCATGACCCCAAGATCAAGAGTCGCATGTTCTAACAACTGAGCCAGCCAGGTGCCCCATTTTTTTTTTCCAGATAATATTTAAAATTACGACCTGCGGCAGAACTCCCCGCCTCCCCTTGCTTTATTGTTTCCATGGTGCTTATCACAGATTACCGTACTACCCACTCCCTTTCCCTTTCACAGTCTGACTCCTGCATTGGAAGGCACACTCCCCAGTGGGGATTTCTGCCGGAGGTGCTCGCGGCTGCACTCCTGGCGGTGAGAGCCCAGCCGCAGGTGCCAACATGAGAAACTCGGTCTCCACCCTCCCACGCAGCCAGGACCCTAAGTATCAGAACACCCCCCAGGCCCTCTTTATGTTCCGTTGTCCAAGCAAACAGGTGCCCACCCAACCTTCGGGCGCTACCTGTTCTCCTTTCAGCCTCCAGCCCCCCCCCTTTTTTTTAAGGTCTTTTTTTTTTTTAAAGACTTTATTTATACATTGACAGAGAGAGAGATCACAAGTAGGCAGAGCAGCAGGCAGAGAGAGGGGGGGATGCAGGCTCTCCGCTGAGCAGAGAAACCCATGTGGGGCTCGATCCCAGGACCCCGGGATCATGACCCGAGCCAAAGGCAGAGGCTTAACCACTGAGCCACCCAGCCCCTTTATAACTGACTACCCATCAGACGGCTCGTCGTGAACTCAATACGCCCAAACCTGGCCCGTTTCCGGTGTCTGGGACCCATGATGTGTCCAACTGCAAAAGCCAGAAAGCTCAGCTTCAGGTGCTGTTCTCACTCCTGCTCATCTGAATCCCTCTCATCTCTGGCCACTTTCTCCCGCTGCTGTCCTCTCACGGGGCCATTACAACACTACCAGCCACCCTTCTCGCCCAGCCCGGCCCCCCAAAGCCTACCTCAAGCCTAACCCACCCCTCTCCTTTCCCCAGTGAACCTACCCAGCTGCCCCTCCCCTGCCCTTAGCTCCCCAGCCCCTCCCGATTATTTATTTATCAGGTAGCTGCCAGCCAAGGGGGATGCGGTTGCCATGGGAACCTTCAGCCCTGAGTCAGGGCCGCCTCTGTTCTCAGTAGGATACTCTAGCCTGTCTAGACGCCAACCCCAGGAGCCCCACACCAGGTGGGGGCAAGGGATGAGTGATGCAGATGGGCCCACCCTAGCCCCAGGAAGCTGGCTGGGGGAGAGGGGGTTGGGCTGTGGGCCACGGAACCCATCAGAAGCCTCTGGTGCCCAAGCCCTTGCCGGCCAATTCTGCAAGTCAACGACTTTCCTGGCCAAAATTCCAGCCATGTCACCATGGGACTTAGGTACAGAAGTCAGGCCATCTGGGGAATGACGAGGGAGGGGTCCTTGAAAACCATTTTCAAAGAATGGTTTGGTCCAGCCTGGTACTGTTATTGAGGTGGGAAGAGCTCCCCATTTAGGGTTCAGTACCCCATTTGGGGCCCAGCCAACTTCAGTTCCATCCCCGGTCAGCCTCTGATTCACTGTGAGACCTTGCGCAAACTACTCCCCCTCTCTGAACCTGAACCTGCGAGGATGTCCTGAATCGCCCGGCGAGTCAGACAGTGCATGGAAAGCTCTTAGCCCAGGGCCTGGCCCGCCGCTGGGGCTCCGTATATGGCAACGGCCTTTGCTGCATCCCCCAGCTCAAGCCCCCCTTCTCCCAGTGGATTTCTGAGGCAGCTGACAAAATTAAACTCGACTCAGCCCCTCATCCATGAAATGAGGGAGTGGGACTGAAGCCAAAGAGAAGGACCCCTGGAGAGCCACCAGTCCAACCCCCTCATTAGGGAGCTGAGCAAACCGACAGACAGAGGCGAGTGGTCTACGAGGAGTCTTCCTTTCTCCCTGAGCTCCGCGCCCATCTCTGAGGTCCATCTAGGGCAACGGCCTTCGAGCAGGAGCTGAAACAGTCCCAGAGACCAGGCAGTCTTTGGCAGGGGCAGGGAACACTGGCCCAGCAGTTCCCTGAACAAGTATTTCCTGAGCATCTATTATGCGTCAGGCCCTGAGCAGAGTGTCTGGTGACGAACAGGCTGGTGTGACTCCATCCTCAGGGAGCGCAAGTCTGGAGACAAACACCACAGCCCTCTGGGAGCTGAGGAGGGGGGCTTCCCTGATAGGTTCCCCATCCACCGTGTGTGGTGACCTGTGAGGACTCCTTCATGCCTTCAGCGCGCACACGCACACAGACACACGCACAGAAACATGCACACACATGCTCTCTGTCTCTTCCAGGGCTCCTGCAGGCCTTCTGCCTCTCTCTGTCCCCGCCTGAATCCTGCTGGAAAATGGACAAGGCTATCACGGTTAAGTGAAAACAAAAAGCAAAAAAATTCCCAAAAAACAAAAAACAAGCAGCAAAACAATAGGATTCCATTTATGAAAAACAAAAACAAAACACACAAAAAGCCCAAAAATAAAAATGAAAAGGACACGAAGCGTGTGTGTATAAACGCAGAGTCAAGAGCCTGGGAAACATACCACAAAGGTTCCGAGAAGTCCCCTCTAGGGAGTGGGAATGGGGACATGGGAAAACTCATACTTTCACTTAGACATACTTCTGTATATTGGAATTTTTTTACAACAAAGATTTTTCAGAAATGTTAAGAAAGATTTTTCAATGTTGATTCATGTGAAGCTTCTCAGGGGATCTGAGGTCTCCTCTGATTCGAATGTGCTGTGGGGTCCTGGCAGGCCTCTCCCCCTAGGCCTCAGTGTTCCCATCTGTACAACGGGGGCCTCAGTAGCTCCAAATCACTGTCTGGGTCTGGCGGTGCTGCAGCCTGCCTAACGGAAGGGGACAAGCCACTGGGGTCCTGTGACCCCCGCTGAGGGCCTTATAGCCCCTTTCCCCCAGAAGCTGATTCTGCCAGCCCCTAGTGAGGTCTCTCCCTAGGTTCTGCCTGGATCATCACAGCCCTGCTTCCCCCTGCCTGACTACACACATCTCTGTCACCACCTTTCCTCGGGTCCAGCCGGACAAGGGGCGAGGGCTCCCTACAGCCCTAATGCGGCTGCCTGGAACCTGCAGGCAGGTTCCCCTTTTGCAGAGGCGGCTCACAGTGCCCCCCCCACCCCACCCCCCACCCCAGGCTCCCAAGGTCACTCAGACAGGAAGTGGCCGAGCTCAGGTTCAAGTCCTTGTCTCTACACTCACCTTTCTTCCCACCCACCACACCTCTCTCCAGAGACAGTCAGGGACTCCGGAAGAGGCAGAGCTGGCTCTCATGAGTCACCCCTTCCTGGCTCCCATGGGCAGCGCTGGCATACCAGGTAACATTTATTAATCTCCTATTAGTGCCAGACACTACGCTCAGTCCTTCACATCTGTTCATTCTACAAACAGCTCTCCAGAGCCTTTTGTGCGCTAAGAGAGAGAGAAGTCAGTGGTGAGTGTAGAGGACCCAGCTCCTGTCATCACAGGATGCCAGTCCTGCCTGTTCCCTCCTCAGGGAAGATACCAGAACATCTGCCGCAGCCCAGAGAAGAGGGAAGTAGAAGAGGAGCAAGGTGAGGGGAATGTTCCTTCCCATTAGAAAACAAAACAAATAAACAAAACAAAATAACCTCTCGACGGGCTTCAGATTAGTAGAATCCTTTATTGAGCACCTACTGTATATCACCTTTCATACTCAGGTTTCTTAGTCCTACCCTCATCACTGGATGAGGAAACTGAGGCCCCAAGGAAGTAAAGGGGCTTGCCCAAGGACCCACAGGAGAGCTGAGACTGCAGCCAAGTCCTCACTCCTCCCCACCACATGGCTCTCTGAGACCTGGATACCAAGCCGGCTTGCTTGCCCGGGCAGTTGGGAATCTCAGCCCTTGTAGCTCTGCTCAAGCCTGTTCCCTTCTCATGACAGCTTCCCCAGCCCCTCAGCCCCCAGCCTGCCATCTGTCTGTCCTTATGCCCTCCTGCTGTGGCCCAGCCCTGTACCTCAGCTGGGCCAGGGGGAGCCAGGGAGCAGCTGGCCACTAGCTTGTATGTAATTAGCCCTCGGAGACCAGCCTGGGGCTTAAGGGGGGCCCAGGACTCTCTCAGAGGGCTGGTCCGGGCCAGCCCTGGTCCCCACAGGAGGCAGGCTTTGGGGCTGGGCCTCTGTCTCCATGGCAACCCCTCCCCTCCTCCCAGCGACTGCTGACCCTTCCCAGCTGGGGGACTCCTCAGACCCCTTCTGTGCTGATCCATCCCACTACACCTCTGAGCGGGCAATGCCATTAGAACAGGCCTGGTAGTGGTCCGATTAGCATACATCTACATTTATTTGCATAAACCCAGCCTAGAAGCCCAGGGTGATACCAAGGTCAGTCTGAAATCAAAGAAAGGGTCCCTCCAAGCCATCAGGCCTATCTCTTCATCCAGTCTGGTCCAAACGCACAGGCACCACGGTGGGAGGCCATGTGGGCGGGGCAGAGAGGGGCCTTCAGCACGGGGAGTCTGACTCAGTCCCCTCCTCCGTGGAACGGGGACAAGGATGCCTACTTCACAGCAGTGTTGAGACCACTGAAGGATCTTCCAGATTCATTGCAAGCCCTGGCCCTGTCCCACCCCCTCCAACCTTTCATCTCCGCTCCTGGAGCTCCCTGCTTTCTGCCTGTGGCCCAGGCCCAGAGAAGTCCACAGGAGCCCAGGAGAGTCGCCCCTTGGATCTGGGGCTACTGGGCCACCTGCCCCCCAACAGGTTGTCCTGCCTGAATTTCTGGATCTGGCTGGAAGTAGATTAGAAGCTGGTGGCTACGAGCTCTGGCCTTTCACCAACACCAGTGGATTTGGTCCCATGCTGGTTCACAGCCGGGGAGCAGGGGATGGCTGACACGGCTCTGACCACCACCCCCAAATACCACCCGCTCCAGTGCATTTTGGGGAAAACCACCAGAGGCGGTTTAATGCAGTGAGCAGACGGCGCGCTTGGGTTTATCTTCCATCTATGAGCCTCAGTCTCCCCATCTGTAAAATGCGGATAACAGTCCCCACACTTCCTGGAAATACTGTGAAAAGTCACGGAGACGACACTTGTCAAGTGCCTGACATGCTAAGTGCTCCACAGATGGTAACTATTATTACTTCAATGAGGACAGCGAGGAGAAAATAAGCCGAGGCCACCTCGAGGGTCCATGAAGGGTTTGCGGAGGTGATATTCAGCTTTGGCCTTGAACTGGCTACAGTAAGGACAAACGACTTGCTCTGGATGTCCCTCAGGAGGGTGCGCAGCAAATGATGGTGCCTCCACACCCCGGGACACGACGCAGCTGCTCCAACGGTGCGGCGGGGGGGGGCGAAAGAGTGCCAAGCGGTTTGGTGGGAAAAGGCAGGCTTTGAGGGCTCCTTGATAGTAGGATCCTATTTTTTTGCAGAAGGAAAATAAAGAGTCCTCGGACTCCGGAGAGTAGGATTCTTGGGGGTGGGGGGAGGGTCTCCGAGATTCAACCAGAGCTATTTCAGTTAAGGGTTTCACATTGAGCAGTAATACTTTTATAAGAAAAAACAAAATAAAGAAGAAATTAAGAGGGGACAAATGAGCCCACAAATGAGTGTGGGCAAAACCCCTGAGGTGCGGACAGGGTGACGAACCATCTCGGTTTGCCTGGGACTGGGGGCTTTCTTGGGGTGCAGCCCTTTAAGGGATATAACCCAAAAGTTCTGGGCAAACTGGGACAAGTAGGACATCCCAGATGTCAGGGGTAAGGACCACCTGGGGGCTTAGGAGCATGAGGGGTGAGGAAACCTAGGGCTTCATCCCACAAGCACCTAGGAGCCAGGGAAGGTTCCAGCAGAGGGACGAGGCAGCAGGGTGCTTTGGGCGTGGCACTCTCTGGCTAAGTGAGGACCGGCTGGAGGTGGGTGGTCACGTGGGGCCTGACCTCCAGGCCTTCCTGGGGAGACCAAGGACAGGGCCCAGAATCCCTCTACGTGCCCAGAGTCCTACTTTGCCAGGACTCTCACTTTCTTGCTGAGGCCCACACTACCTCCGCCGACGTGCCCATGTCCAGCCTGTTGGGGTATCCCCAGTCCCGTGCCCCAGATGCCAAGACCCCCCAGCAGGCTCTGGAGTGGGCAGCAAAGGCCTGGGGTGAGGGAGCCCCACTTCAGACAGGGATGGATGGGAAGGCAATCCAGGTAGAGAAAATCCAGCAACAAACAGGCTCTCCTAGAAGACGCCGGCTGCAGATCGATGGACTTTGGATAAATAAAAAGGTGATTAATCAGATTCCCCATTAAGTACAACAAACGACACCATATAATTAAGCCAAAAAACTCATAGTAGAGAGCACCTTAATGGAGTGGGCACTTGAGCAGGGAGAATTCAGGAGGCCTTGAGAATTGCAGGCATGTCTGTAAGGCTGGAGCTGGGGTGGAAAAGACCAGAAGGCTGACACAAACACTCAGGAGTTAAATCTGCCCAGCATTCGATGGGGTCAGAGCCCAGCAGCGATCAGCTCAAGCTCCAGAGTCAGGCGGACCAGGGAGGGAGTCCCGGCTCTCACTCACAAGCTGTAGGACCTGGGAAAGTCATCTCCTGGAACCTCAGTTTCCTCGTCTGTAAAATGGGAACACAACTACCTCGAATACCCACCTCCTGGGCCTGTGTGAGGATTCAGGGATGTAACAGGAGCACAGAACTTGTTGAATCCCCACTTTCCCTCTCTGGATCTTCATTTCTCATCGGCAAATAGGGGATAATAACGTCTTGTCTTATTCACAGAGAAATTGGAGGATCAATTAAGATCATAGCCATGAAAGCAATTTATATACTATAATGTGCTTTTTAAACTGTAAAGTACTGTGCCCGTATCATCATTATTGGGATAATGAAGTCCTTGGTTTCCTACCAAGGTCAGATTCCTACTGCTTGTTCCCTGAGAAGCTGTATAGTGCGGTGCTTAAAAGTGTGGCCTAGGAGCCAGACTTTCTGGATTTGAATCCTACCTTTGTATTTATTAGCTGTGTGACCTTCAGCAACTCACTTAACCTCTCTGTGCTTTAACGTCTCTATCTATAAGATGGGGATAATGATGATAGTACGTATTTCATGGGATTGTCAATAAGCCTTTAGGGAGGGAATATGTGTAAAATGCTCAGAACGCTGCCTGGCCCGTAGTCACAGGTAAAGACACTTTAGTTTCAATGAATTCCTCATGGTGAAGACTCTGGGTCTGGGTCCCCTACAGGCTCAGAGGACTCAAATCCTGAAGAAGAGACCACCACTGTCCTGGTGTGCAGACCCCTTTGAGGCTAGGAAGCACTCTCCCTGACCCACCCCATCCGGGCCAGCAGGTGCCTGACCCAGCCTGGCCCCCTTCTCTACCCTGGCTCTTCTCATTCACCCACCAAGCATTCACCAACTCTGACCCCACACTAGGCCTGCGCTGGCTGAACAGACCACTGACTTCAAGTGTCAGTTTTGCACAAGTCCAGAGAAGAGAGCAGGGACTTCCCTCCGGACCCCATCCTGGACATGCTGCCTTATGTCCCCCCATTTCACATTCTCCTCTCAACTCTTGTCATTTTCCAAATGTAGAAACAGAGGCCCAGGGAGGGTGTGGAAGTGGTGGAGGCAGGATTCGTAAGCAGCTGTGTCAGGGTGACAATATTCCCAAAGTGAGCTACAGACTCAATGCAATCTCTATCGAAATTCCAACCACTTTTTTTGCACAAACAGATAAGCTGGTCCTAAAATTCATAGGAACGTTTAAGGGACCTAGAAGAGTCAAAATAATCTTGAAAAAAGAACAAAGTTGGGAGGCCTTAGCCTTCTTGATTTAAAAACTCACAATAACATGACGGTAATCAAGATAGAGTGGTATTGGGGCGCCTGGGTGGCTCAGTGGGTTAAAGCCTCTGCCTTTGGCTCCGGTCATGATCCCAGGGTCCTGGGATCTAGCCCCGAATTGGGCTCTCTGCTCAGTGGGGAGCCTGCTCCCGCCCCCCACCCCACGCCTACCTCTCTGCCTACTTGTGATCTCTGTCAAATAAATAAATAAAATCTTAAAAAAAAAAAAAAAGAGTGGTATTGACATAAGGTTAGGGAGACACGTGGGTGGAATAAAATTGAGAGTCCAAAAATAAGCCCATACGTTTGACTGATCTCCAACAAGGGTGTCAAGGCCATTCTATGGAGAGAAAGCATAGTCTTTTGGACAAAGGGTGCTGGGGCACCTGGAAATCCACATGCAAATGAATGAAGTTGGTCCCCTACCTCACACCATATGCAAAAACTTACTCAAAGTGGATCACAGACCTAAATATAAGAGCTGAAACTATAAATCTCTTAGAAGGAACCATAGGGATAAATCCAAGGGACCCTGGACTAGGCACCTGTTAGATACCAAAGCAAAAGCACAAGCAGCCAAAGAAAAACCAGATAAAATGGATGTCATCAAAATCAAAACCACGTGGGTGTCTGGGTGGTTCAGTTGGTTAAGCCTTCAGATCAGGTCATGATCCCAGGGTCCTGGGATCAAATCCCACATCAAGCTCCATGCTCAGCAGGGAATCTGCTTCTCTCTCTCCCTCGGCCTGCCGCTCCCCATGCTTGTGCTCACTCTCTCTCAAATAAATAAAATCTTAAAAAAAAAAATTCTAAATCTAAACCATTTGAACATCAAAGGACACAATCAAGAAAGTGGAAGCCAGGGGCGCCTGGGTGGCTCAGTGGGTTAAAGCCTCTGCCTTCAGCTCAGGTCATGATCTCAGGGTCCTGGGATCGAGCCCCACATCGGGCTCTCTGCTCAGCAGGGAGCCTGCTTTCCCCCAGCCCCCCCCCTGCCTCTCTGCTTTCTTGTGATCTCTGTCTGTCAAATAAATAAATAAAATCTTAAAAAAAAAGAGAGAGAAAGAAAGTGGAAGCCAACACACAGGATGGGAGAAAATATCTGCAAATCAAAGAAGCGATAAGAGTCTAGAGTCCAGAATATATAAAGAATTCCAACCATTCAACAAAATGATAAATAACCCAATGAAAAAATAAGCAAAGGATGTGAATGGAAATTTCTCCAAAGATTTTAAAAATGGCCAATAAGCCCATGGAAAGATGCTCAACATCATCAGGGAAATGTAAATTGAAACCACAATGAGATACTACTTTATATCCCTAAGGATAGCTTAAATAAAAAAGAAGGGGTTGCGTCGCTGGCTCAATGGGAAGAGGGTGTGGCTCTTGATATCAGGGTCCTGAGTTTGAGACCCATGTCGGGTACAGAAATTACTTAAATAAATAAATAAACTTTTTAAAAAAAGATATCAACAAGTTTGGATGAGGATGTGAAGAAATAGAATTTTGGAGGCATTGCTGGTGGGAATGTAAAATGGTGCAGCTCTTGTGGAAAACAAAGCTAGTTCCTCAAAAAAAATTAAACATAGTTCTCCTATGGCTCAGCAATTTATCCCTAGGTAGAGGGGGGCCTGGGTGGTACAGTCAGTTAAGCATCCGACTCTTGGTTTCGGCTCAGGTTGTGACTTTGAAGTCGCAGGATTGAGCCCCATGTTGGCCCCATGTTCGGCTTGGCGGGGAGTCTGCTTAAGGCTCTCTCTCTCTCTCCTTCTGCCCCTCCCCGTCTCTAAACTAAATAAATCTTTCCAAAAAAAGTTTATTCCTAAGTAGATACACTGGAATTGAAAACCAGTACCACTTACACAGAAAAGTTCACAGTAGCGTTATTCACAGCAGTCCCAACGGAAACCACGCAAATAGTCATCAACTGATTAACAGGTAGATAAAATGTGATAGAGCCACACATGGGCTATGAAGCCATAAAAAGGGATGAAGCACGGATACAGGGTACAAGCATCAGCTTTGAAAACACTACGCTAGGGGGCGCCTGGCTGGCTCGGTTGGTTGAGCACAGGCCTCTTACCTCAGGGTCACGAGTTCAAGCCCCACATGGGGTGGGGAGCCTACTTTGAATGAATGAACGAATGAATGATAAAAATATTATGCTAAATGAGAGAAGCCAGTCACGAAGGACTGTATATTCTATGACTCTCCTTCTAGGAAATGTCCAGAATTGGCTGATCCAGAGAGACAAAAAGCAGATTCGTGATAGCCAAAGGCTGGTGGGAGGGGAAAATGGGGAGTGGTTTGAGGTTTCTTTCTGGGATGATGAAAACGTTCTGGAATCAGAGTGTGGTGATGGCTACAAAACAGCGTGAACACACTAAAAATACTGAACTGTATACTTTAAGATGAAATTTTTTTAAAAAGATCTTTTTCTTAAAGAGAGAGCACAAGTGGAGGAAGAGGCAGAGGGAGAGGGAGAAGAGGACTCTCCACTAAGCAGGCCATTCCAGGACCCCAAGATCATGACCTGAGCTGAAGGCAGATGCTTAACTGACTGAGCCACCCAGGCGCTCCATAAGATTTTATTTAAGTAATCTCTACACCTAACATGGGGCTTGAACTCACAACCCCGAGATCAAGAGTCATGCTCTACTGACTGAGTCAGCCAGGTGCCCCTAGGATGCCGAATTTTAGGTTATGGGAATCATACTTTTTTTTTTTTTTTAAAGGAGGAAAAAACCCACACTAGCTCTTGGCCTCACAGAGCTAACATTCAGAGTAGGGTGGAGGGAGAGAGGAAACACACACACACACACACACACACACACACACACAGAGCCAAATTACTGTTGTGCTAAGTGTCTGAAGGAGGGGTAACAAGAATGAGAGCTGTGATGGTAGTGCTCAAGAAGACTTCCTGGAGGAAGTGAACTGAAGGAAGAAGGGTTAGCAAAGTAGGGAGCAGAGGGAAGAACAGGCAGCAGGGAAAGCATGTGCAAAGATCCTGTGGTGGGAGGAAACTTGGCAAAAAGAAAGGTGCAGATAAGCCCCTGAGGCTGAAGCATGGGGAACCAGAGGGGGCAGAACGCCAGAGGTAAGGGCTGGAAGGGTTACTACATGCTGTGGCCTGCTGCCAACATGGCGGGGTCAGAGGCCTGAGCAGGAGAGCAGCTTGGAGCTGGAGAGGAGGCACCAAGCCCTTCGAGTGCTCCCTTGGGCCAAGCATCATATTGGAGGAGTCGGGCACCTAGTGCAGAGGGTCAAGTGTGGGAAGGAGCTGGCAGGCCATTTCTCCCGACTGAGCCACTCCTCACGTGACCTGATGGAGGGAGGAAAAAATCCAATTCCCTGACTTATTTAGCAGTCTCCTGCACTGATGCTCCCAGGAAGAAAATAATGATGAAAACCAGCCTCACTGCTATGGCAACAGCAACCACTTCTGACTTACCCTCCTGACTAAAGGCTTGGGGGGCGGTGGCGGGGAAGCCTGCCCAGCCTCAGTGGTGGGCGGCAGGAGCCCCTCCCCCAGGGCTGCAGGATCCCCCTTCCCTTTCCATTACAGTCCTGGCTCAGCTCCCAGCTTCTCCACTTCTCCCAGCAGAGAACTGCACCAGCCGCCAACATCTGGACAGCTCTTCACAGCTCAGTCTGTGATTTACGCCACCACCCCCCACTGCAACGTGGGGTTATTAGCCCCACTGGACAGAGGAAGACACTGAGGCTCAGAGAGCTGAGGGGCAGTGCCTACGGCTAGGTACCCTTCCCTATGTCCTGCCCTTACTTCCACCTGGCGAAGGTCCATTTACCTGCGCAGGTAACCTGCCCTGATTCGTCCATGGTACAAAGGAATCAATGAGTAGAAGAACTGTTACCCTCCCACCCCAGCCTGTCTCCTGCTTCCGCGCCTGGGAATCTATCCTCATCCTAGGGTGGGGTGCCCTGTTCTGGTCTAGCCCAAGAGGGCCGGGGTGGGGGTCATCTGAGGCTGCCTGCGCCCTAAGAAGTGTGCCCCCAGGGGGCTGGGCTGAAGTGTCTCCCTTCACAATGGCTGGCTCTGAACTTGAACCCTAGATGGCTAATATTTCACCCTCGCTAACTCTGGGCCAGGCCCTGTGCCCAGCACTCTGCAGGCACCACGTCCCTCAGCCTCACAAGCGGAGTGAGGGATGGGCCATGGCCCCGGGTCTGTGGTGGAGGGTGTGAGGGCGCCGCCTGAGATCTTAGGGCTGGAGCAAACCCAAGTGGTCTGACCCCAGAGCCTGAGCTTTTGACAGATACCTGCAGCCCCCAGGAGACTTCCCCCCCATCCCCCACCCTCAGGCAGGCTGGGAAGATTAAAGTGGGGGTGCAGAGGAGCAGAGGGGAGGGAGCTGAGCCAACGCCTGCAATCATTTCCTGGCCCTGGGCCAGAAAGCTGCAGGCAGAACCTGTTGGAAGAAGAGGGGCTTGCTGTCTGCTGCGGTAAGGGAAGGAAAGGGAAGGGAAGTGGGGTGGAGGGAGAGCCCCTCCTGGGAACTGGGTCCTCCCTCTCTCCAGGCCTGGGGTTCACAGGGATAAGGAAAGGGAAGAGAGTACCTACTAAGTGCCTATGCTGAGCCCAGCACCTTACAGGTGGTGTTTCGAATTATCGCAGAGTGACACTAAGAGATAACAGCTAACACTTATTATACGCCAAGTGTCTCTCGAATGCTTAGCATCTGATTCATTTAACCCTCACAGAGACATGGCAGGTAGAGACTGAGATCACCCACGCTCCACACGCAGGGAAAGTGAAGCGTAAAGAAGAGAAGTGACAAGGTCACACGGTGGAGACAGATCTGAACCAAGTCCCTGGGCCCCAGAGTCCATGAGGAACAGACTTATTATCCTGCTAGGACAGTGGCAGCCGCATGTTCTTAAGGAGGAGATCGAGGCCCTTTCTTGAGGTCACCGGGTGTCAGAGTGGGGGGTCAAGTCCCGTCTTCTGGGAATGTCTGACTTCTCTTGTGGCACCTCCTGGACGGATGGGCACCTTTGCCACTGCTCCCCATCAGTTCCCGTCTGGAAACATCGAGAGCACGGGGAAGGGTTCTAGCCATAGACTCTTGCCTACGGCTGCCCAGACTAAGCTGAAGAGCCAAGTGCTTCCACCTATCTGGGGAGTTTATTTTTGTTCTGGGTATTTTTGTCTGGAATCACACACCCAACCATGATCCTTTCCAGAAGTGGTGTCAGCCTGCTTCCTAGAACAGTTCGCAAAGAGCTCCACTGTCTTCCTGGACCTCTGTTTACCCATCTATACATGGGGTTCGAGGATTGTTCCAGGGGACCCTCTTGGCCCCCACATCCCAGGATTCTCGACCTGGGAGTTTCCCATGAAGCCAACAGTCATGGCTCTGGGCCCTATAGGCGTGCCGCCCTCCGAAGGATGGGTCGTGATTTCTGTTGGCTGTGTGCTAAGAACTAAGTGCCAGGTGCTGTGCTGAGTGCTCTCCAGGGAGTCTCACGCTGAGTTTGCTCAGTGGCCCTAGGAGGCCGGTATGATTATCTCTATTTACAGATAAAGAAACAAGTCAGACTGAGCAATGTGCCCGTGTTCAGACTCCTGGAGAAGAGCCGAAGTAGGGTGGCTCACCATAGCCTGGTCCATCTGGGAGGGCGAGAGCCGATCACATATGTCAAACATTTGGCCATTGCAGGTCCGATAAATTGAGCCCCCCACCTTCCATCCCATCCCATCCAGCCTACCCCAGCCGATAGCCACTGTGCGAGTCCCAGGTCAGGCCCCCGACAGTCTCTCACTTTGGGGGGGGAGGGGGGCGGTCCCCGTGTCCTTAGGGGCCTGTCTTGGGGATGACAGCTAGTGGCAGCTGGGGGACAGCAGCCTGCTCAGATGGCTCATGGGGCTGCTGACAGCAGACAGGCGGTGACAGGCTGCAGCAGCTGGCATTGCCCAAGGCAGATCAGGCACCTGGGAGCCTCTGCCTGCACCCGGCCTCAAGTCCAGAACCTTCTCTAAGATCTGGGGGTCCTTAGGACCAAAGTGAGAGAACCAACACAGCACCATGCATCTAAATATTTAAGTTATGAACCCAGCTAACAGACCCTTAAATAAAATATGTCCTATCTTTCCACCTAGACATAACGGTCTGGAAGCCAGGCTGTGAATGTAAATTCCTCTGACCCTCTGGAGGGCTGGGCTCGAGCACAGTAGTGTCCAGGCAGCCCTGGCCCGCATTCCCACCCCGGGCTCTCTTCTGGGCAGGGGCCTAAACACAGGTCAGGACACCTTTGGACGTAAGTGTCAGTAACATCCACCCCCACAGTTGGCCTTTGTCCCTGAGGCCTGGAGTGCATACACCAGCCATACAGGCTGTCCTCTGGAAAAGCCCTGGCAGGTCCTCAAAGTGGGCTTGGGGCCGAGTGGATGGGGACTGGGATCTGTTGTGAGCAAACTGGCAAATCCTCACTGGAGACAGGTTCCCAAAGCAATCTCGGGCCACACAGGTGCCTGGGCCCCAGGAGCAGCCCAGGGGGATGAAGAATCAGCTTTGAAGTTAGCACTGAGAAATCCAGACCAAGCCCAGCTCACGCCTTGCTTGCAGACTGGTCGGCGCCTCACTGACCGGCATCTCTAAGAAGGCCTGTGCCTCCCACACCATCACTGAACCCCCAGCACCTACTCAGGGCCTGGCACAGAGAAGGCGCCAAGGAAGAACAGACGGGTTGAATGAACGAAAAAGCTCTGTGATTATTCACCTGGGTTTTCCGTCCGCTCCCAGAGGTCAATCAAGCATCACACATTCACAGAGGGCCAGGTGGCTCCAACCCAGAGCTCCCAGTCCAGGGCGAGAGATTCGAAGCGGAAAAAGGAACACCCACCATGACGGAAGTGGCGGGGACAGGTGTTGTCAGAGCCTGGAGGAGGACATGTGTGTTGGGGGCGGTGCAGGAGGACAGAGAAGCTCCAAAGAGGAAATGATGAGTGAGCTGGCCTTCAGGAGATCCAGAGGGGAAAGGACGTCTAGAGGCTAGAACAGCAAATGCAAATGCAAAGGCACTGAGGCATGAGGGGTAGCTGGCGTGCTTACAGCAACGTGGTCTGCACTCCGGCACCAGAAGCTGATGGGCCAGCCTGGGCAGTGTTGCATCCCACTGGCTAGACCCAGTAATTCTCACCATGGCGTCCCTGGACCAGCAGTTATCAGCAGCACCTTGTTGGAAACTCAGGGTTAGGTCCACTGATGTGCATTTGGAGAAGCCCTCCCAGTGACACAGCTGCACGTTCAAGTTTGAGATGCACCACATTAGGACTTCTTCCCCAAGGCAATGAGGAGCCATGGATTACTGTAAACAGAGGGAAGGAGGACCAGAGCTGCACTTCACGATGGTCCCCGGGGGAGTCTGGTGAGGGGCGGGTAAAAGTCCTACGTCTGCAGGCTGGCCCCATGCGGCCCCTCACCTCCAGCTGGACAGAGCTGCCGCACGTGTCAGAAGAATAATCTATCCGCACTTGTGAGGGACAGGGCCACCAGAAAGTCAAGACCCTTGCTGGGCACAGGGCCTGTTGCCAGGGTGACCACCTGTCACTAGGAGAAAGGGGGTAGCACCCTACGGAGGGTCAATGAAGGGGAGCTGGTTATCATGGCAACCTCGCCGCAGGTGGGACAGGGCAATGGAAGGAGGCCTGGTTGTCCCCAACTACCCTACCCCCGTTCCCAGGAGGGAGCACCACTAACCCCACTGTCCCCCTCTGCCCGCATCTAGCTCATCATCCCCTCCTCTGTCCATTTGGGCCCGAGGTGGCCGTTCCCCCCTCTCCCTAGGCTGAAGCCACACCCTCCTTGTCACAGCCTCAGGGCTGGGGGGGCTGTCTCCGTGGTTACAGCCCTGGTTCTCGGGGTATCCATGGTGATCTTCTCTCAAGAGGCCCGAGACATGCATCTGCCAGGCCTTCACCTTCCTCTGCCAAGGCTGGTCCTGGGGGTGGTGACCCAAGTCAGCAGCAGGGGCTCCCCCAGTCTCTCTAGCTGACACTGGGTGTGGAAAGAGGAACGAGACGATTCAGTGTGTTACCTTCAACGGGGAGCTGGCTGCGGAAGGCGCATTAAAGAGCTTGTGAAGCTCAGGGGAGAGCAGAGCTCACCCTCAAACCCAGAAGAGCACAAAGCACGAGGAGTCTAGAGTGCGACAGGCCAATAGCCCGCTACCCTGGGCAGGCTCTGTGCCTCCCCGAGCCTCAGTCTCCTCACCTGTACATCGGGGACAATATTAGCATCTACCTCCGAGGCGCCTGCAAGAGACTCAGTGAGGAGAAGCATCGGAATCTAGAAGCATAGCGCCCGGGATCTCCCTGCAGCCTGTGCTCCCAGTCCTCGGGGAGGAAGGAGGAGCCCCTCGCCCTGGCTCCTGGGTGACCTCCCTCTGCTGGTGGGACGCCTGGTGGGGAAAAGCAGTGGCTCTGCAGACAGAAACACTCCACAGACACTGACTTCTGGTACAGTTCTTATTACTATGATCATCGGGCTGTGAATGGAGGCCCGCCTCCTCCAGGTAATTTACATTTCCTATTGTCAGCGTAGTCTTCATTCGCTATCATCTGATGCCGGGATGTTTTCTAGAAAGCAGGAGCCATGTTGTGTTGCTCAGTTTTCGCGCAATGCCTGGCCCAGGCCCTGGCAGGGAGCACCCGAGAAGCTCAGCACGGGAGGGACTCGGAGATCATCTGCTCTAACAGCACGTGAGCAGAACTCGCTGCGCCTTAATCTTACGGAGCTTGGATGCCTCCGGGGATGAGGTCCTTATTCCCTGCTGAAAGTGGGCTGGTGCCCGGGACTCCAGAGAGGCTGAGCTCCGTGGGGGGCAGCGGGAGCTGAATGGGCAGCTTGCAGGAATGGGGGCTGCAGGGAACTCCGGGGCCACCCCCACCCCCATGGCCGAGCAGCCCCCTTCCCCTCCCCCTGAGAGTTGCTAATAGGAGTGGTTCTAATTATGCTCTAATTGCTTTCTTCCAGGCAGTTTCTCTGGAGCCAAGGAGTTCAGAGTTCATGAATAAATGAAGAGGGAGGAAGCGGGAAGGGATGCTTATTGATTCACAAATCTCTACGTGCCAGTGTCTGCCCCACAAATGCTTGGGCATGCAGTCGTGTGCAGGTTTGAATACAGACACACACACACACACACACACACACACACACATGCACACTCCAAGCCCCAAACCTCTCTCTCCCAAGGACCCATAGCAGGTCGAAGGAAGGTAACAAGAAGTCTCCTAGATTGGTCTGAAGTCGCAGTCCCAACTCTTGTCACTAACTTGTGCTGTGGTCTTGGGCAAACCCTAATCTTCCCACCTGGATGGTGCAGGAGTGAAGGTGATGTCTGAAAGCCTCCTCTCGGAAAATGCAGACTTTAGGGGGTCGGGGGGGAGGCACCCAGCGAGACAGGACCCTGGGCTGGGCCAGGTACACATTGTTGTCCTCAGGTTGCCCTTTCCTCTAGATGCCTCATTTCCAAAGATCTGGCCAAGCAGCCGGTCGTTCCCAGAAAGCGGCAGGAGGAACGCTTGTCTCTCCATGCTGGTGGGGGGCCTGGTGGGGAAGGGCGGGGCTCTGGTCTCCGAAGCCTGCCCAGTAGCCCACCATCTCTGAGGTCTGGGGCCTTGGGTGTTTCCTCTGTTAAATGGCAATGATAGGTTGTGTGTTACCAAGGTTCCTTGAGAGCATAGAACGGCCTTAGGCAAAGGCCTGGCACAGAGTAAGCGTTTGGTGAGTGGTGTGATGTTACCAACCCTGCACAGTATAGACGGTTCATGACAGATGAACTATGGTCAAGCAACTTGCCCCACATCATGCATTAATTTGACAGAATTTGAACCCCGGACCATGGGACCCCGAAGCCTCTGTGCTCCAGTCTTGGTTCTCCACTATATCTGATTCATCTGGTCCCCAAGAGATGGCACCTGGCAGGTGACCATAATAATGTACCAAATAACAGAGAACTGTAGGGGGAAATGAGCATCAAAAACAGGTTCTGTTGCCAGTGACCAGGCGGGAGTGAGCTGATGTAGGTAGAATGAGGCCAAGATTTCTTTCAAGGTCAAAGCAAAGTGCTGGGTCTGAGGGACCCCAGGACTCAGTGCTTCTCCAGCAGCTGGGGCCAGGTGGGGACAATGGGGATCCTTTGTATATGCTCATGGAAGGAGATTTTACTCCTTCGTGACTCCCACTAAGAAACCAAAGCTAGGAATCCTGGCTTTTGGCATCAGGCAGAACCCACTCTGCCACTACCTTGCTGTGTGACCTTGGGCAAGTGACTTCAGCTCTGTGAACCCCAGAGCCCTCATCTGGGTAATGGAGATGACCAGAGTCCCCCTCTAGGGCTGCGGCGAGAGTGCCAGGAGAGGGCTCGTGTGAGGCCCTGTACTCGAGGCCAAGAGTTGGGGGACTTGGGGTCCGACTGCCTGGATTTGCATCACGGCCCTGCCACTGCCTGATGTCAGTGCTCACGGCCTCAGTTGCTGCTTCTGTGAAACGAGGATGATAGCTCTACCCCACGGGGGCAGAGCAAGGGGGAATGGGCTCCTACAGGGGAAGCAGTTACAGCAGTAGGCAGCGTGGCCGAAGTGCTCAGTAAATCTATAAGAAGGCACGCATGCAGACTCCCTGCAGTCCATTTCACTTATGGAGAAAGAGCCCCAGAGAAGGGCAAGGACTGGTCCAAGGTCACAGAGCTAGTTCACGGCACAGCCAGGCCCACACGGGAGTTGGCTGTATGCAGGGCCCCCTGTCCACACCTCATTTTGCACGGATAACCCTTCAAGACCCTTCCCAGCACCTGCGCCAGCCTGCTCGGGCTTAGGGATTCTGGGGGGGCCACTGAAGCAACCTTCTCCCGTCTTCCCCGCTGGCTCCAAGGCTGGCTCCAGCCAGTGGGGCGCATCAGAGGGCAGGGAGGGTGACCCGCCTTCCTGCCCGGCCCCACCAGCCCCTTCACTCCGGGGCTGGCTGCAGAGGCCTCAGAAACAATCCAGGGGCCCAGGACTGGAACACCATTTGTCAGCCCGGCATGGTGGTGGCGGGCTTGTCTCCATGGCAACAGTGCAGTGTGAAGGCATCCTGGCATCATTAGGGAGCGCGCTGAGTAGTATAAACAGAGGCTGCAGTAGATTACACGCCTATTATGAGCAGTCTCGGGCTCTGAGCACTGGTAATTATGCCTAATTGTGCATTTAATTGTGTAATTGAAAACCCACATCTCTGATTCAGGCTGGGGCTGCAGAACCTCCCCCCACCCCCCCCCCCAAAATGGGCTTAGGAGCCATCACTATCCTGAAAATCCCAGGGCTGCCTCCCCTTCTAGGGCAAGGCACAGCCAGAGTAGACTTGGGGTTAAAGAGCCTACAGACTCCCATATCCCCCACTCCCCGTGCCAGGAGCTCAGCCAGGATCTGTGATTTGGGATGGGGCAGGGAGGAACATGCTTAAGGCAAAGGGACATGGTAGGAGCCCACAATTTCCATTATTCCTAACAGATACCATTTTATGCTCTTGCCACTGTCCTCTCAGGACCTAGAACCAGCATCTGGTGGTTCCAAGGGACATGGATCATCATCAGCTCCATTACACATCCAAGCAGTCATCCAACTTACATATAAATTCTTAACCACCACCAGTGACAGGGAACTCACCCCGTGACTGTCAAGTCTGCCCCTGCAGAGCCTCTGTAGATAACCTGAAAGCCACTGATGGAATTCAACAATCTCCTCTCCCATTTCCCAGTTTCCCAGACTGGAGAAAATGAGGCCCAGAGAAGGGCAGGGCCAGCTCACAGTTGCACAGCAAGTGAGGTCCAGAACCCCGGGATTCTGACTTGCAGCTGAAGGCATATTTTGCACCCCAGGGTGACTTAGCATCTACAATTGTGCCTGGCACTTTGTGGGTGCCTCATAAATATTTGCTGAATACAACTCTGGGTAGGGTTAGCTGGAGGCAATTCTGACTCTCCGACCCAACAGAATTGAGCCTTTCGGGAGTTCAGGATGCTGACCTGCAGTGGCCCGGGGTGAGTCATGGGTCAGACACTGCTGCTCTGAAACTCTGCAGTCCAAGACCTGAGTTTACAACTAAATATGTCAAGTGGGCATTTGGGATGGGGATGGTATGGACGCTCATTCAAACCGAAGACAGAGGAAAGAAGAGGGCATGGGAGCCCCAGACCCCCTGGCACCTGGGTGTAAAGCCTTGGGGAGGCCACTGGAGGTAGGGGGGGTCCTCCTTGGCTCAGAGACCAAGCCTCACATCACTGCTGCCCACAGCAGGAGGGGCTGGCGTGGCGGCCGGTCTGGTCTCCCCTGGGAAAGGTTGGGAATCATTGCTGGCTTAGAGCTGGAGAGGTCCTCTTAGAAGATGATGAGCCTAACCTCCTCCCTTTATAGAGGGGACACAGGGGGCCACAATTCCCCTCTGCTCCCCTCTGTAGGGCTCTGAGTCCAGAGCTCCCTGCATTAATTCAGGCCACCCTTGCTACAGTCCCATGAGGGGGTGTTATGATTATTCCCATTTTACAGAAGAGAAGACTAAGCAACAGAAAGGCCAAGGCCACCTAGATCTGGCAGAACTTCCGCTTCACTTATGTCTTCTACGGATTGAAAAAGGGACATGTCCCCTTTCCTACACCATGGTTTTTAGATTCATAGAACTTGTTGTTTCATTCCTGGAGCATTTAGGAGCAGGAATGTTTTGTGAGGTTTACTCAGTGTATCTTATCTCAAAGGAGCCTCCTGACAACTCTCCGAGGCAGATCAGTCTCCTGATTGAGAGAAGTGCAGGTGGAAGCCCAGAGAGGTCAAGTGTCTTGCCCCAAGGTCACCCAGCGACAAAGAGGTAGAGATGGAACTCAGACCCCAGCCAGACCCCAAAGCCCAAGTTCTTCCCTGTTGACCGCTCTGCCTCTGGTTCGCCAGCTGCTCTGAGAGGCAGAGGCCCGGAGGCCAGCTAACGCATTCAAGCCTGCAGCCACAGTAACAGCTCTGCTAAAAACCTGGTGCACGGGGCTCGCAGGCGAAAGAGTCTCAGATTCATGGGCCCTCTCCCTCTCCAGGTCAAGGCCAGAGGCCAAGGGTATTGGAACTGGGCTCTCTCGGACCACAACCGGCTCCATTGCCTGTAGCCTGGAACGAGCTTTTAATAAACACACTTCTAGGGCGCCTGGCTGGCTCGGTCGGTAGAGCATGCAACTCTTGGTCTCGGGGTCACGAGTTCGAGCCCTACACTGGGCACAGCGATTACTTTAAAAATGGCATTAAAAAAAAAAAAAACCCAAACCAAAAAAACACCATCTCTGGTCTCAACTTGCTCTTCCATCACCCATGCCCCTCTGAAGCCCGAGAAGAGAAGAAATGTCAGTGATCGCAGCTGACCATCTCTGCTTGGCCCAGATTTTACAAGCCCTCTCAACTCTTTTTCCCTCGATGATTCATCCAAGACCCAGGCTGTATCTTCTGTTTCCTTGGTGACAAGTCACTCTGTGCTTCAGGCCTCTGTATGCCCATCCGTAAATGGGTACAAAAACCACACCTACCTCACAGAGTTGTTAGGAGAGCTCACAGGTCTCCAATTTCTTCCCTGGGTACCTTTCCCTCAACCTGCCTCATAGCAACTGTAAACTTGGCACGATGAGTGGATGAGTAGAAATGGGGGACAAGCAGCTCAGCAGGTCTGGCCGTAGCAACAAGCCCTAGTGGCTGAGGAAAGGGTTGGTTTCTCCAGCTGTGTCGGGGAGCTCCCTCCTCGGGGGAGCAGTGGGGCATGCACGGTGGAAGCCGTGGAGACCTAGGTCTGGGTTTGCATCCCCATTCTGTCCCCGCCCTCCACGTGGCCACGGATGACTGAGACGGTAACCAGGGACAAGGCAGATAAAGCGCCTGGCTCATCGGCGACCCCAAACAAACGGAAGTCAGAGCTGCTGTTATTAGTTCCCTCTGAACCGGACACTTCCCGCATAAAGAAACTAAGACTTGAAGAGTTTATGGAAATGACCCTGACCCCTGAGTCCTCCAAACTGCCACAGGGTAGGGGCCGAGCCGATGGCAGCGGGAGGCCGAGGCTCAGAGAGGGGAAGGGACATGCTGGAAGTCACAAAACAAGGCGGCAAGGTCTGTCTGAGCCCCGAGGTATTGCTCCTAACCCAGCCTCACATCTCAGAGCAGCTGCTGTTTACGGGGTGCTTATCCCCAAACCCTGCACCCACCTACCCCTGCAACAGAGGCAAACCAGGGCCATCCCCCTCCATGGGCCCCCTGGGGGCCCTCTTCTCCATCCACCTTGCTCTGCCCACCTCATAAGGGTCTCGAGGGCTGTTTGGCCTCAGTCTGTCCATCTGCAAAAGGGAGCTGACCACCCCAGCCGTCCAAAAGGTATGAGGAACAAAAAGGGTCAGTGGCCCAAACAACACCATGCTCTGTGCTCCTGACTCCCAAGCCTGGCCCAAGGGCCCGAAGCACCTAGAGCAGAGCGGAGCCCCCACACCCACCCCAGGAGGCCACCAGCTTGTAGGCACAGCTGCTTCGGAGCCCAGGCCCCCGCAGGAGCCCAGCTCCCTCTGGTCTCCACCATCACTACTGCTAATAACGACATCAATCAGGTTGACCACGTTTCACACCATTACTCGCAGCTCAGCAGGAAGCTATGTTTTTTCTCCCCTCACCCACCACCTTCGAGAAAGCAGAGAGCTTTCCAGAAGGGAAGAGAATGAAACCAGTGTTTTTCTGGATGCCTACTATGTGCACAGCACCTGGCTAAACCCCTTTTTACAACTCCACAAGGTAGGGATGGCTCTTTCTCTTTGCTGGAGGAAGAGACTGGGGGCCCAGAGGAGTGAATGCATGTGTCCAAGGTCACCCAGAGCAGGGACGAGAATGGCCATGGCAGTGAGGTATGACTGAGCGCTCACTGGCTCGTGGGCCCAGCCAAGTGCATGATCCTATTGAAATATTATCAATTTCAGAGGTGTCTGGGTGGCTCAGTGGGTTAAAGCCTCTGCCTTCGGCTCAGGTTATGATCCCAGGGTCTTGGGATTGAGCCCCACATCGGGCTCTCTGCTCAGCAGGGAGCCTGCTTCCTCCTCTCTCTCTGTCTGCCACTCTGTCTACTTGTGATCTCTCTCTGTCAAATAAATAAAATAAAATCTTAAAAAAAAAAGAAATATTATCAATTTCAGATGAGGAAGCTGAGGTCGGAAGCAGGGAAGAGACCTGTCTGAGGTCATGCACAGCACAAACACCAGCCGCAGCCTGCTGCTGGAGGACAGGGACTCTCTGCTCAGGCAGTAAAGCACACACGTCCTGGGTCTGTCACTGGCTAGCTTAGAGACCTCAGGCAAAGGTCGTCACCTCTCTGAGCCTCAGTCTCCGCATCTGACATAGGGGAGAGCGAGAATATCCATCCTGTTGTGCAGAAGAACGAGGATAAAAACAGTGAAAGCTAACGTTTATCGATCGCTGAACACGTACCAGGCACTCTGCCAAATGCTTTACATATGTAAGCTCATTTGGTTAAATGAGGTAATGCATATAGAGTGCTTAGCACAGGACTCCAGGAATGGGAATGGTAATGATGATGATGAAATTGACGAGGATTCCCTTGGGCAAATCTCCTTGGTTCATCTTCTTATAGGAAGAACAGGGTGGCCTGTAAGGTTGCAGGAAGGAGGTGAACCCGGAAAGAAGGGGAGGGTTTGGGCAGGGGAGGGAAAACAGGAGCACCTGAAAATTAGGGAGTGAATGGCATTAAAAGGGTCAAGATGATACACCAAGTAGAACTCGGGAAAGGAAGGGACTCAAGGTGTTCTACAGAAGGGAACCAGACTGAGACACCCTGAAACCTCCAGGCCAGCCCAGACATCATCCCACAGTCCCAGATGGGCAGGACTGGCCGGACCCCAGAAGATATAGAGCAGTGGTTGTCCCCCATTTTATAGACGGAAAAATCAAGGCTTGCAGTGGGGAAAAGGCTTGCCTGAGTTCACAGGATCCCTGTGGCAGAGCTGGACTTAAATCCAAACCTCCTGCCTCTCAGCTCAGTGCCCAACTACCTGCTGCTTCCCACAAAGGAAGAGTACAGAGGGGTACCTAGATATGCCTGGGCCACAATTCCAGGAAAGTATCCCATGGTGTATATATTATTAACACAACAATAGTTAATAATTATGTTATGTTAACTATAGTTTATTGAGGGCGCCTGGGTGGCTCAGTGGGTTAAAGCCTCTGCCTTCGGCTCAGGTCATGATCCCAGGGTCCTGGGATCGAGCCCCGCATTGGGCTCTCTGCTCCGTGGAGAGCCTGCTTCCTCCTCTCTCTGCCTGCCTCCCTGCCTACTTGTGATCTCTCTCTCTCTGTCAAATAAATAAATAAAATCTTTTTAAAAAATAAATAAGTAAATAAATAAAAATTAAAAAAAAAACTATAGTTTATTGAACGTTCACTCAGTGCTTGGCATGATGCTAAGTTCATCACATGTATTCACTCCTCAAAAATACCCTAAGAACTGGCAACTGTTTATATTATCGCTAACAGATGACAAAACTGTGGCTCAGAGAGGGTAAGCCACTTGCCAAAGATCACACAGCTAGGAAGTGACAAAGCCAGCACTCAAACGCAGGTCTGTTCTACCAAACTCCAGAGCCCTGTCCCTAATCTTGTCCGCCTGAATGCAAAGCCCCCACTTGCTCCTCCCACCCCCCAGGACACACTCACCCTAATCCTTCACCCACAGCAAGTCTATCCTGATTACAGAACAGTGTCTAGAACGAGCCTATTTTACTGTAATGATCAAACCCTGTTCAAAAGAGGAAAAATGACAGTTCCCCTTCTAAAGTTTGCAGCTGAGAAACACTTAACAGCCTTTTCCTTCTCGGCCTCTTTCCCCTGGATGGGAAAACAGCCTCCCTTCTCTCTCACATGATGTCAGGCTGTTGGAGCCCAGCCTTCTGGAGCACGGGAAGCCGTCAGGCAGCCGAGGCCCCTGGGGGTTAGCGTCAGCCAAAGGGACCCACTCTGCCATCCACCGAGGCAGAACGGAGGCGAGAGAGCAATTTCCAAGTCCCTCCTCGGAGCACCCCCTCCCCGCAAATTAACTCATCTAACTCCCACAAGTGGCCCAAAGCCACCCAGCCAAGTTGTAGGAGAATCAGAATCCCACCCAGGTCTTGCCTAATTCCAGAGCCCCTATAGGCTGGTGAACCCTTTAGTGGAAGGGCCGAGGGAGCTGAGCTGGAGAGAAGTCTGGAGGCAGGTGAGAGGGAGGCAGGGAGGAGTAAAGACCTCCTAAGGGACCCTGATGGCTCTGTGCCAGAACTACTTATATTTTATAATGAAGAAGGCAACAGAGTAAGCTGGCCAGCTGCCTGGCTTCAAAGCCTGGCTCCTAACCATGGAACTTTGGGCAAGTTGTTTGATAGGATCATTACGAGGACTGAATAAGTTAATACATGGAAAAGGGCTTCCAAGGGCACCTAACACCTAGTAAATGCTGCCTAAAGCTAACCATTGTTTGCTGCAGCAGCAGAGAATGGGGCAGAATGCCAAATGGGCTTACCTTTGGGGTGTGGGACTGAGCTCAGAAGGAACCGTACCTTTATGTTCTGCACTGTTGGATTATTTATTGATTCATTTTTCACAATAAATGTCCGTTACTTTTTTAAGAATAAAGCAAGTCCTCCTTTAAAATTTAAAAATGAACGAGCAGGGGAAAAAAAAAATCCTTGGAAAAGTTTCATCATTTCTTGGCATTTTGTATTCCTCAAAGTATATAAAGGAGGGTGTTTCGACTGTGAGCCCGGAGTTGCCAAATAACTGATTCATTAATTTATTTTACAAATATTAATGGACTGCCAGGCCCTGTTCCAGCTGCTGGGGATTTAGCAGGGAACAAAACAGATAATCTCTGCCCTTCTAGAGTTTCCATTCTACCTGATTTTAATTAACCCCCTCTGCAACCCTCAAGGATGAGCAACTTGCAGGCAGGCAGACCAAGGCGGCCCAGGGAAGGGAAGTCCCTTGCCCTGCGTCCCGCAGCTGGGAACAGGGCTACCGTCTTCATGGCCTGGCTGCTCCCACCACCGCCCAGGAGGGCAAGGCTGCGGATGGCAAGTTTGGGGCTGGCGGGCTCGAGAGGGGAGAAGCAAGATGAATAAGGAGGTCTGCACATCCAGGCTCAGAGCTTCCGGCTGCATTACTGTATGCACCCGTGCTGGGGAAGCGTGGGGGCAGGCAACAGTGGGGACCAAAGGGTGGAGTTGGGCATCAGGGAGGCTTAGTGCTGGGAGCTCTGCCCAAGGAGGTCCCTTGTGCACCTCTCTGCCTAGAGGCTCAGCACAGCTTCAAAACCTCCTAGTTGTCAGGCCTGAGCTCTAGGATGGGCAGGAGACCCTGGCCTCTCCTGAACCCGCTCCCCAAATTCACCTGCCAGAGCTTGAATTGAATTCAGCCCCCAGATTCACTCCACTGACCTCCCTGAGGCAAGAACCTGAGTTCCCTAAGCTGGGATAAGGCAGAGTTTCCCCAGATGCTCCCCTCCCTGCCAGGGCACCCCAGGATCCCCATCCCTCACCCCTGCCTGCCCAGGCAAGGTGCTGGTCCCCACCCATGACGCTGGGGAGGAACCGATGGCTGATGGAGAGCCCCTGGGTACGGTGGCCACAATCAAGGCAGGGAGGGCGGTCAGCACCCAGTTTGTCTGACTGGCCCAGGACCTGGCAGTTCCTTGCGACCCTCTCCAAGAGAGGTGGCTCTACATTCCCAGGCCTGCCCAGTCAGGAGGGTGAAGGCAGGCAGAAACAGCACAAAGGAGGAGGAGGGAACGGTTCTTGGAGTCTAAGATCCCACACACACACACACACACGGACGAACGTGGACCAGAAATGGTTAGAGAGCTAGAGACACCCCAAGGAGAAAGACGGAGACACACACACACAGGAGCAGAGACTTTGCGATAAACACTCAACACGGGCACAGACCCCGAGGAAGGGAGAGCCGCTAGCAACCAAGGAATATAGAGGAAAACACTCGGCAGGGACCTCAGCGGCTCGGCGGAGCAGCCCGGGACACACCCCCCGGCCCCAACGAGCCACAGTTCCGCAGCAGGCCACTCGCACGGTGCCGGTGGGCGTGGGGGGTACCCGCGCGCAGGACGCACTCGGGGAGCGGGGAGCGCCGGGCGGGGAGCGCACACAAAGAGCCAGCCCGGCCAGCACGAGCAGGCTCCGCCCGTCCGCTCCGTGACTCCCGCCCACCCCTCCCCACCCCAAGCTGGGACCCGCGGCAGACACGCACGGAGACCCACGGCCCACCCGCACGCCCGGGACCCCGCCCCGCCGCACCCCACCCGGCCCCGGCCGCCCGGCGCTCACCAGCTGCAGGCAGCAGAAGGCGACGAGCGTGCAGCGCCCGCTGCACTTGCCCATGGCTCCGGGGGCCGCGCGGGCCGTCCGCCGCGGTGCCCCTCTAGCTCGGCGGCCGCCGCCTCCTCCGCGCCGCGCGGGCTCCGCGTCCTCCCGGCTGCGCGTCCCCGGCGGCGGGACCGGGCGCCTAGGGCCGGGCCCGGGGGCGCCGGGTCCTCAGGGCGGGGGCCGGCCGCTTGCGCTCCGAGTCCATGGTCCGTCGGCCCGCGCTGGCTCTGCCGCGCCGCGCCTCCTTTGTCTGGCCGGCCGGCTGCCAGGCGCGCCTCCTGCCCCGGGGCGGCTGACAGGGAGCGCGGAGCGGGGGGCGCGGGCACCGAGCGCCGCGCGGCGCAGAGCAGCACTGCCCAGCTGGGGCAGCCGCCCGGGCGCTCCGCGGCCGCGGCTTCCCGGCCCCACCACGTGGCTTCGCCGCCGCCGCCGCCACCGGCAGGGAGGGTGGGAGGGAGGGGCGGGGCGGCCGCGGGAGCAGAGAGGAGGGGAGAAGGGGTAGGGCAACGGAGGAGGGAGGGAGAGGCAGGGAGTGACTGGGAAGAGCGCAGGCTTGCGGGCTGAGGGCCCTGGGTCAGACCCGGACTTCCCGGTGGCTGGAGAGCTGTGTGACCTTGCGCATGTCACGTCTCCTCTCTGGGCCTCAGCTTTCTTAGCAAAGTGGGAATAATGTCAGCTTCAGAGTTGCCAAGAGGGTGGAAAGCAGTTGTGTGACTAAAACTCTTAGCCCTGTGCCTGAGCTCCTGAGGGTGCTGGAGCCCTCCTCTCTCCACCCTGTCCCTAGGGCCCGGAGGTTCCAGGCTTGGCCCTCTCATTCCACTCTGGTTCCCAGATCTGCTCCTTATCCCAGCCTCGCTCCTAAGTGCCTGCTCACGTGTTCGTCCTTCCCTCTTTCCTTCTACTGGCATTTACTGAGGCCCGACTGCATACACACCCCTGGGGGACCTGGGGGGCCAGAGATGAGCACTGCAGCGCGGTCCCAGAGCCCACTGAGCTTCCCAGTGCAGGGAACAGGCAGACAGGCTCCCAAAGGCATGGGGGTGAGATGCCTGATGGCAGAGACAGAGGTCCTCCCGAGGGCTGTGGCCAGCCCCTAACCCCCACTGCAGAGGGGAGGGAGTCAGAAAGCAGAAGACTGCCTCCTTCCAAATGCCTGGGTGGCTCAGTCAGTTAAGTGTCGGCCTTCTGCTCAGGTCATGATCCCAGAGTTCTGGAACTGAGCCCCATATTGGGAATCCAGCTCCTTGTTGGGCTGGGAGTCTGCTTCTCCCTTTCCCTCTGCTGCTCCCCCTTCTTGTGCTCTCTCTTTTTCTTTCTCTCTCTCTCAAGTAAATAAATAAAATCTTAAAAAAAAAAAAAAAAGATTGCCCTCTTCAAGACACCTTGAAAAGCACTCAAACTTCCAAACACGTGCCAAATCCATTTCATCCTCCCTGTCTCCCTCCAAACCTCCTATAGTCACCTCCGTGGTTCGCATCACTCAGGCCGGAATTCCTGTGTCATCCTCTTCCGCTTCTCCATCCCATCTGACCATTCTGTGAACCGTACCTTCCCAATAATATCTATAAAATTCCTACTATGTGCCAGGCTGTCCACTGGGAGTGGGGGGACCAACCAGTCTCTGTAGCCACTGGGAGAACAGTCCATCGAGGGACTGTCCTTACAACCGGAAATACGTAATGACAGACTCTGATGAGTGCTTGCTCTCAAGGACAAAAAAAGGGTAAAAGAGAGCCTAAAGGGGCACAGTCCAGGTGTGGAAACCAGGAAGGGCCTCCTTGAGGAAATGGCATTAATCCTGAGAAGACAACAGGAGGGAAGGAGAGGCAGAGGGGTGGAAAACAGTGTTTGGGGTAAAAGAAACAGAACATTGCTAATTCTTCCCACCTTCTCTGCTCTAACTAGCCCTTCTGACCCAGCAGGCAGCATGAGGCAGATCCAGATACAGGGTTCTGCACCCACACAGCCTGGGTTCCAGGCCCAGCCCTGCCGCTTGTATGCTGCTCCCATAGTAAGTTCTCAGATCCATTCTTATGATCTTCTCCTGGGACCAGCTCTGTAATTGGTGGGGTCTGCTGCAGAAGGAAAATGCACGGCTCCTTGTTAAAAACCCGAGGATGGCGACCCAGCAGAGCATGAATCCAAGCACCGGGAGGACGCTGCAGGCCCGGGGAGACTGTGTACCCCTGAAGCCAGAAGCCAGCCCCGTCCTCTCCCCGGACTACTAAAATGGTGTCTTCGCTGCCCCCACCCCACCCCCCGGTATGCTGGGTGTTTTGAGACACACAGGTTATTCCTAGAGTAGAAACTCCATGTGCTGAGGTTTTCACTTGGAATAAGAGGCCGAGGGAACAGTGGGAACTTTTCTCAGCCGTGCTTGGCGAGGAACAGCTGTGTCCCACTGGTTTCTATGACCAGACGGGCTTCCAGAGTCTGTGAAGTCCCTGAGATGATAGCAAAGCTTCATGCGAGTAGATGTGCCTTTTTCTGGGGAGAGGCTTTCATCAGATTCTTCAAAGAGTCTGTTTCCACAAAAGAATGAGAACTAGCCCCATGAAGCCTCGGCCCAGATGTAACGGTTCTCCAGCAGATCCTCTTTGGGGCCTCTTCCAGATAGAGCCTCTACCAGCTTCCTCCATGACTTTAACGATGCAATTCAATATTAACAATAATAGCTACCACGTCTTGAGTGCTTACTCTGAGCCAGTTGCTTGACATATATTATCTCACTTAAGCCCTATAATAGCGGTGGGCTCCACTGGGGCTGTAACCAGCCCTTCCCAGGCTCTCGGCTGGATCACATCACACCCAGGACACCCTGGCCTGACTGTAGGCCTGACTGTAGCACTCTTAAGTCCATCCCACGGGACAAAGGAGGGCCTGTCCTGACCTCAGCAGAATTAGCTGCTGGCCCCAGGTCATTCCACTGAGTCCAAGCCTTGCCCCGATGAAGCCACGCACACACCGTGACATCTTCCAAGCTTTGTGTGCTTTGTTCTGTCTAAAGTGTGTCTCCCGTCTAAATTCTTAGCCTGGAGAACCGCAATTTTCAAATCTCAGCACAACTGTCACTTCCCCTCGGAAGCTTTCCTCACCCTCTGGGACCCAGGGCGGTGCCCAACCTTTGGACTGGCAGTGGTCTGGGCTACCTCCATTCAAGTTTTCCTGGGATTTACTGTGCTTGTCCGATTTCACTGGTTTCCCCCAATAGACTGCGAGCTCTCTGCGGATAGCAACTGGGTCATAAATTATCTCTATATCCCACAGAGCTTGGATGGTGCCAGGAGTCAGCAAATATGTGGTGAATGAATGATCTTCCTGGCCTCAGGCTTCAGCACACCTCGAGCTCTCTTTACCCCCTGGAAGTCTAGCGTTCTCAGGCGGGGGTGGGGGTGGGGGAAGGGGGTCTAATTGTAGGAACAGCCAGAAACAGCTTTGAAAGACATCCGGGGGGTTAGTGAATGGGGGATGACGTCTGGAGGGGCTGGTAATAGCCCGAATGAAGGATGACTAACCCCTCAAGTAGGGAAAGGCTGTGGGGCAAATGAAGTAGGATTTTGAAATAAAGGACAGAGATGATTCAGAGAGTACCCACGCTTCCTGAGTGAGGAGGCAGAGTCATGGTCAGCCCTGGAGAGAGGCATGGGAGGGGCTGCTGTAGGCTTGAGATTTACTAGGTGGTGAGGAGTTCCTCCTTTGTCCTAAACCAAGAGGTCCCAGGGTCTGAATCTCCCACCATAGTCCCTCTGAGGGTTAACACTGAGAGTTCCACAGAAAGTTCCCTCATGAGATGGCTAAAATGTTAAGCCTATTCATTTCTGGGGCACCTGGGTGGCTCAGTGGGGTTGGACTTCTGCCTTCAGCTCCGGTCATGACCTCAGGGTCCTGGAATCGAGCCCTGCATTGGGCTCTCTGCTCAGCGGGGAGCCTGCTTCCCCCGCCCCCCCCCACCGACCCTCCTGCCTCTCTGCCTCCTTGTGATCTCTTCCTCTGTGTCAAATAAATAAATAAAATCTTTTTTTAAAAAACCTATTAATTTCTTCTTCTTCCACGTTAGAGGACACAACGTGCTCACTAACGATCATTTCTGGGGTATTTTCTTTTCTTTTTTTTTTTTTTAAGATTTTATTTTTGTGAGAGAGAGCATGAGGGAGAAGATCAGAGGGGAGAAGCAGACTCCCCGTGGAGCTGGGCGCCCCATGCGGGATTCGATCCCAGGACACCGGGATCATGACCTAAGCTGAAGGCAGTCGCCCAACCAACTGAGCCAACCAGGCATCTGGGGTATTTTCTGACACCAACCAATTCTCCAACACCGACTGGTTGTCTGACAATTCACCCCATTTCGGACACTGAGGACCCAGAATGAGCACGGCTCCGCAGCCGAAGGGTCAGTCCCACAAGACCGCCTGCCCCGCGGATGCCAGCCACAACCTCTGTTCACCCCTGCTTCTCCCCAACCAGCTCTAAGTCGGGGATCCCCGTGACCGCCTCCTCAGCTCCCATAATTCTCTCGTGAACCCCTCACAGAACTCAGGAAGGTGCTTGACTTACCTTTACTGGTTTCTTAGAAAAGATTCAAATGAACAGCCAGATGAAGAGGTGGGTCAGGCGATGTCTGGAAGGGTCTCTCCCTGTGGAGTTGGGGCGTACCATCCTTCTAGAAGGTTCCCCAGCCCTGAAGCTGCTCCGGATCTCATTGCTCGAGAGATTTTATAGAGTTCAGTCTGCAGGGCCTTCCCAACCCCAGGTCTTCCCAGAGATGAGTGGGAGCGACTGAGAGTTTCCCCTCTAGTCACTTGATCTGTCTCGTGACCAGTCCCATCCTGAGTCCCCTCATGAGAATAAACCCAGATGTCATCCAAGGAGACTCACGAATAACAAAAGGCAATCCTATCACTGGGGAAATTCCAGGAGTTTTAGGAGATCTCACAAATGGGGACGAAGACTAGGTATATTTTATACGATATCACAATAGCTAATGTCTCTCTCTTTTTTTTTTTTAAGATTTTTATTTATTTATTTGACAGAGATCACAAGTAGGCAGAGAGGCAGGCAGAGAGAGAGGAAGGGAAGCAGGCTCCCTGCTGAGCAGAGAGCCCGATACGGGGCTCAATCCCAGGACCCTTAGATCATGACCTGAGTGAAGGCAGAGGCTTAACCCACTGAGCCACCCAGGCACCCCACAATAGCTAATGTCTCTTAAGCATTCTGGGCCAAGCACTGTTCTGAGAGATTTCTCTCAGTAAATCATTAAACCTCACCACATACCTTTAAGGTAGGTGCTATCATCGTCATCCCCTTTTTCCAGATGGGGAAACTGAGGCTCAGAGAGATTAGAGCACTTGTTCAGGGTCACACACGCAAGACAGGGACATGGCAGAAACAAGATTTGCCCCCAGGCAGAAGAACTAGTTGACCCGTAATATTTCTGTTTTGTTCCTTGCGTTTTCCAAGCTTTTCTTTTTTTTACAGAACCTTTCCTTCCAAAGAAATCATACATTTCTAAAACAACAAAGTGGACCTGCATGGGTGGGAGTGTGTTTGGGGGAAGAGGACAAGCAGACTGCTCTGTCCGTCTGTCCTCACCTCCTCTGCAGGTCTCCAAATTAATCTGAGTGCAAGCTCTCTCAGGGACAAGTGGGAAGGCTACTGACCTGGAAAAGCTTCCAGGGGCCTTTTTGGAAGAGGGGAGAGATGAAGAGCGGGGGAGAACCTGAAGGGCAGAGAGGCTGTGTAAGTTCTGTTAAGCCACATAGCACATTAAGAGAGCTGGACGTCAAGACCTCCGGGTCAGGTCCCTGACTGCACCGGGCACTGCGCGAGGAGCTCTGGAATTGAAATGAAGAGGACAGGTGCCCTGGAGAACCCTCGGGATAAAGACTTGGGGGTAGGGGTGCCTGGGTGGCTCAGTGGGTTAAGCCTCTGCCTTCACTCAGGTCATGATCTCAGGGTCCTGGGATCGAGCCCCGCATCGGGCTCTCTGCCTACTTGTGATCTCTGTCACATAAATAAATAAAATCTTTAAAAAAAAAAAAAAAGGCTTGGGTGTTAGCACACTGGCCAACAGTGTGGCATCGCCTATTGCTTCTTCTTCTTCTTCTTTTTTTTTTTATTTTTTAAAGATTTTATTTATTTATTTGACAGACAAAGATCACAAGTAGGCAGAGAGGCAGGCAGAGAGAGAGAGGAGGAAGCAGGCTCCCTGCTGAGCAGAGAGCCCTATGCGGGGCTCGATCCCAGGGCCCTGGGACCATGACCTGAGCCGAAGGCAGAGGCTTTAACCCACTGAGGCACCCAGGCGCCCCCCCCCTTTTTTTTTAGTAATGTCATCTTTTTTTTTTTTTTATCGTAATCTCTACACCCAGCGTGGGGCTCGAACTCACAACCCTGAGATCAAGAGTCACGTGCTCTACCGAGCGAATCAGCCAGGCGCCCCCACCGCTTATCTTCTTAAACCCAGTGGTTTTGCCCCCTGCCTTCCCTCTCTGGTCCCCTGACAGGCCCCTGAGTTTGTGACTCTTGGGCCTGCAGCGCAGGCAGAACAGACAAGCAGGTGGTTATTAGCGTTGCGTAGAGCGGCGGAGGGCCTCCGGATGCAGAGACAGGATGGTGGGGAGAGTGGGTACCTCTGCGTGGTGATGGAAAACTTCATAGAAAAGACAGTGCAGACTCAGGGTTAGGCTGCCAGGCAGAAGTGCGGACACACGAGCGTCAGACAGCGAGGTGTGTTTCAGGAACGGTGCCCCCTTCTTTTCTTTAAGGTCTGCATGTACTTTTTACCTCCTCTGGCCTCCTTACTGCCACCACTCCTCTCCAACCAACTGGCCTCAAAATCTCGGTTTTGGAGCAAATCTTAAAAGGAAAAAACATATCTCTGCTAAGCAGAAATGGTTGAGAGAAAAGGAAGAGGCTGGAACAGGGTATCGGTGAGTGGACAAGGTCTAGGTCCGGAGACTCCAAACAGCTTGTGGAAAGTGTCGTCTCCTTGTCTGGGGCAGTGGGGTCCAGAATGCCTAGCACAGCCTCTGTGGCCAAGACGCATCTCCCTTTCCAGTAGTCCCTGGGGGCTGCGGGCTTCTAGTTAAAGTCTGCCCTAGGGGCACCTGAGCTGGGGACGTGGTGGCGGGCTGGCCTCTCCAGTCAGCCCTGTACTTGGCTGGGCCTTCATGGTGCTGTGCTGGGGCTGCACTTGTCTGGGGGATCCCCTGGGATAGGAAGGACCGGCAGGGTTCGCTCAGGCCTCCCGACCCCAGGCTCTAACAGGATTCCCAATGCCCTGCTGGCTCCCCATCCCTCACCCAGGTGTCCTTTCACAACAAAGAATGCACTGAATCCTAAAATTAGCATCTTCGAGTCTGGGGCAAATGGCCATCTACAATCATAGAACAGTGGAGCTGGGAAAGGGATCCTCTAATTGCAGCTCCCAGCGTTAGTGTGTAGACACCTGCCCTTGAACCTGGGCCAACAGCCCAGCTCAAACCCAATCTCTGCAGACAGGACCTGCTTACAGGTACCTTGTAATAGACGCCCCCGGGGAGTCTGTGAGCCGCTTGAGCCCTCTAAATTGATACAACGCAAAGCTGTGCAAAGCTGTGCAAAGCTGCCGTCTTCTAGTCCACTTCGTCTGGGCTCTGCACTTTGAAGCCCCCCAGAGGAAGAGCCTTTCCTCTTCTCCAGCGCGGCCGTCTGGTATATGAAGACACTGATCTGTCTTGCCTGGTTCCCAAAGCTGTTCCTCACAAAGATCTTCTGGGAGGGTACCCAGAACCGGAAGCCAAGCCTCATCAGGTGTCCTTGTCAGAGTAGGGAGAAAACTGGGCTGGCTCCCTTTCTGCAAAACCAGGCCAGAGCTGCCACCCTGGCTTTCGTGACCCTTTGCAATCTGGCTCCTCCAGCGCTTTCCAAGGTTCCTACTCATCTGCCTGCCACGCCTCCACCATGCTGTTCCCGCCATGTGCTGTGTGTCATTTTTGAACACTCCCGATTTGGTGATCTGTGCTGCTGTCCCTGTTTTTTCCACTATCCAGGCTGTACTTCCTCGCTCCCAGCTCCCTCCCTTCTCCCCACGTTCTTTTTTTTTTTTTTTAATTCATTTATTTGACAGAGATCACAAGAAGGCAGAGAGGCAGACAGAAAGGGGGGAAGCAGCCTCCCCGCTGAGCAGATAGCCTGCCACAGGGCTCCATCCCAGGAACTGGGATCATGACCTGAGCCGAAGGCAGAGGCTTAACCCACTGAGCCACCCAGGCGCTCTTTCTCTCCACATTCTAACTCTCAGTAGAACTTAACGCTAACTCATCCTCAGGCACTGTCCCTGGCTTGTAGGTATGCCTCCAGGATGGATTAGATTCTGTTTGAGTTGCTTATTTGTATCTGTTCCAAAAACAAGGGCATGAGATGACACAAAATGCAGATAAATTTGGTACTTCTTTCTGGAGTGTCAATTTTACTTGGTGTTCAGTCATTTAAAACATTTATTAGTGTAAAACAAGTACAGCTACGTTAGGAAGCAGCACACAAAACCACGCACACTTAAACAGTCAATTTCTCTAGGAAAAAGGTAGGGGGACTGCTCTGAGTTAAGAGACACTAGAGAGACAGGATAGCCAGACACATGAAACCCAATTGATTCCAGATTGAAAAAAAACAGCTATAACAGACATTTTTTAAAAAAGATTTTATTTTTTGGAGAGACAGAGATAGCATGAGAGAGCAGGAGCAGGGAAGAGAGGGAGAAGCAGATTCCCCACTGAGCAAGGAGTGGGACGTGGGGCTCGATCCCAGGACCCCGGAATCATGACCCGAGCTGAAGGCAGAGGCTTAATTGACTGAGCCACCCAGGTGCCCCTATAAAAGACACTTTTGATACAGAGGAAATTTTAATATGATCATTGGACAGCATTACAGATTGCTGCTAATTTTCATAGTCGTGGTAATGTTACTGTGGTTATGAAAGAAAATTCTTAGGAGATGCTTGCTTAAGTATTTGGGAATATTTGGGAGTGAAGAAGTATGACGTCTCTTACTCTCAATATTCACTAAAAGTGGTACATGCGTTGTGTGACAGAGAGAGAGATTGTTGAATTATCGAATCTAGGTGGGGCATATAGATATTCACTATATTAATCTTTCAATTTTTGTTTGAATATTTTCAAAATGGTAAGTGGGGGTCTTACATTTTAGCTTTAAGGTAACATTTCTTTCTTTCTTTCTTTTTTTTTTTTTTTAAAAGATTTTACTTATTTGACAGAGATCACAAGTAGGCAGAGAGACAGGCAGAAAGAGAGGGGGGAAGCAGTCTTCCCGCTGAACAGAGAGCCCGATGCGGGGCTCCATCCCAGGACCCTGGGATCATGACCTGAGCCAAAGGCAGAGGCTTTAACCCACTGAGCCACCCAAGCGCCCCAAGTTAACATTTCAAAATTATTAATTTCAAGTCTCTCCTGCCCCAGTTCATTCTTCTCTGTCATTAAGGACACACAAGGGGAAAAGTTTGAGAGGTCCTGGCTTTTGTTTTTCTCCCCACCATTCTCTCCTAGCAACTCCCCAAAAGACTATGACTATCATTTCTGTATTCTCAGAGCCTAGCCCAGCACTTGTCACAGAGGGGTATTATATAACTCCTTCCCGAGTGAGCAAAACCCCTGACTTCATAATATGGATTTGACCTTGGGAAACCCGTACCTCCTCTCAGTTTCCCCTCCTGTAAGCTGAGGCTGGACAGATGACCCGAGCACCTAGAAGGCCCTTTCTAGCTCCGGTACCTTTGGATGCTGTCCCAGGGGTTCTGAATGGAAGTCACAGGTCTTTTTTCTAAACAAACCCCAAGTCGTCAGGCAGAGATGGTCACTGATCACAGTGGATCACCCTCCGATCTCTGGCTAAGATCCGAAGTTTTAGCTCAGCCACATGTCCATAGACCACATAGACCACATGTCCAAGCAGAGGTTTCCCAGAGATCCAGGGGTGGCAGGGGAAGTCAGTTTGGCTTTATGCTGCCCTCCTGGCTATGACTTGTAGGCATGGCTAATGTTAATGTCCTTAACCTTGATTTCATATTGCAATCACCTAAGGAAGCTTTAAAAATACTCATGCTCACCCTGGAGATTCTGATTTAACTGGCCCAGGGCATGATCTAAGAGCATCTAGAGTTTTAAAGACTCACCAGCTGATTCTAATGTGCATTCAAGGTGAAAAGCCACTAGGGCTACAAGGTGGTGATGGGGTAGGAGCTGTGACTGGATTGACATTCTGGCTTTGCTACTTACTAGCTGGTTAACCTTGGGTCTCACTCCTCTTTGAACCTGTTGCCCCGTTTGTGATAATCAAATGAGATCATGCATGGGCAGCACTGAGCCAGAAAGAACAGCTAAATACATACTTAGGGGCAGCTACTAATGAGTAAAACAGAAGCCTGTGGCTCTCCTAGGAAAGATTAAAACTCTCCGAGCCCGTGGAACCGGGGCTCACCGGCTTGCATCGGAATCACTTGCAGAGCTTGTGAAAACAAATGGCTGAAGACTTCCTTCCCCCTAAATTTCCGGTTCAGTAGGTGTCGGGTGGGGCTCTAGAATGTGCATTTCTAGTTTGTCCTCAAACTAGAGGACAGCAGATACCGCTGCTGGTGCCGTCCCAGAAAGCATACTTTGAGAATCATGGTTCTGAAGCAGAGTTTTTTAAGAGCATCACTGACCTTTTGGAGCACCTAATTCTTTGAGCCACTCTGGCCCCTACTCACTAGATGTGCATGAGATCCCTCTGCTTGTGACAATCAGAGGTCTCCAGACATTGCCAAATGTCCGTTGGGAGGCAAAACTGCTGAGTTGAGAACTACTGGTCTAGAGGATAAAATTAAAGAAGATCTGAGAGTACAAGTGGTTGTCAGAGGAAAGTGAGGAAAAGTTGAAGCCTGGAAGAAAAGAAGAAAGTTTGGGGCAGCTCAGGGATTGATACAGAGCGGGTGCACCTGGGATACTGAGACAACTGACCGGAGGGCAGAGGGCAGGCTCAGAGCTCAGATTTGGCTTCATTTAGTCCCACAGGAATAGGGGCTGTCTTTAAGTCAGGACCCTCCCTGTGTCCTGGGACACAGCTGTCAAGCGCTGAAGTCTCTCGGAAGGAGCAATTCTGTCCTAATTCAAATGGCCTGATGGCCTTACCCTGTGGCTCCACTGCCTGCAGCCCCAAATTGCTCTTTCTCACACCTCAGTTTCCTGTCCACGCGCTTCTGAGATATTAACAAGCAGCAGACTCCAGGTCTATCGGTGAGAAACAACCGGGAGTTTTGCTGGGAAGAAGCAACTCTGGTAAGATTCCTGACCTGTCCAAATCCACCTCCCTCAGAGCTCAGCCCACCAAACTCAACCACCCAGTGGAAAAAAAAAGATTTGGTTCTTTAAGTGCCAATGGTATTAAGTGCTAGAGACTGTGGAAGTCATAAAGGGAAATTAACTGAAGACCAGAGATGCCATTACTCATTCGGGAGCAATCTATCTCTCCCAAAGTGAGAATACAATTCGCACCCTCTGGGGATGTTTTATACTCAAATCTTTATTCCCCAGGCTAGGGCTGCTATTCCCTGCAAATTCTAAATGGTGCTGCTATTTCCTGCTAATGGCTTCTATCCAGCCTTTGAAGAAGGCACTTGGGAGGGGCAAAGAGGCTGAGGTTAGAGGAAAGCCTTGCAGTCTCCAGGGCCTTGGTCTCTCCCAGTCATAGTCAACTTCTCAAGGGACTGGTAGGCTTTGAAAGTACGGTGTTAAGGTTCAAGTCTTGTTCTCCCCTAAGCCAGAGAGAGACAGATAGGGGAGGGGTCTGGTGCTCGAGAGGGATTTGGGAGTAACGTGAGAGGGTTAGAGGTGTGAAGAGCAGCTTGAGGACCATGTTGGCCAAATCTAATCTGGTTAATAGCATAACCTTCTGTGTAATTATTGCTCACGCCTGAAATCTCAGCACTATAGAGATCCCTCTATAGTTTGTGTGTGTGTGTGTTTAATATTTATTTATTTGACACAGAGAGAGAGAGAGTGAGAGAGAGCACAAGCAGGGGGAGTGGCAGGCGGAGGGAGAGGGAGAAGCAAGCTCCTCACTGAGCAAGGAGCCTGATGTGGGACTTGATCCTGACTTGTAGGACTTGATCATGACGTGAGCTGAAGGCAGATGCTTGACCAACTGAGTCATGCAGGCGTCTCTCTAGTTTGTTTTAAAGGCTCTGAGCAGGGACGCCTGGGTGGCTCAGTTGGTTAAGCAGCTGCCTTCGGCTCAGGTCATGATCCTAGCATCCTGGGATCGAGTCCCACATCGGGCTCCTTGCTCGGCAGGGAGCCTGCTTCTCTCTCTGCCTCTGCCTATACTCACTCTCTCTCTCTCTCTGACAAATAAATAAAAAATCTTTAAAAAAAAAATAAATAAAGGCTCTGAGCAGTCCTGCAGTAAAGAAACTGCACTTTATTTAACCCAGGTTCCCCCCAAACTTATCTGAGAATGGGGTCTTTATGTCCTAAGGTCGCTAATGTATGGGGGAAACTGTTCTGTGGAATACACTTTAGGAAACCTTAACCTATAGGATCTAGTACATGAAGGACAAACTCTCCCAAGCTGAAGTTCTTTCGGTTCAGGAAATGCGCGGAGCTTTCAAGCTTGTGCCTATAGTTTCTTGGAAGGCACCTGTTCGTTGTCCACCTGGCAATGCCCTTGCCCATTCTCTGAGTCCCAGTGTGAGCAGGATCCCATCACCTGTGAGACTTCCTGAACTCTGGCAGGCACAATAAATTACTTTGTTTCCAGTGCATGTTATTCAAAATTCATTCACTCTATGAAAAGTAACTGGTTTGACGGCTTTATTATCCTGTTGGTTCCTTCATTAATGACTTAAATAAGTCTTGGATGTGTGCTCACTTAGAACTATCCTCTGTCTTACAATGAGATAAACAGATGATTCAGGTTTGGGAGCCAAATGTATAAAACCACACATGTTCCAAACAGGCGGCAGGTCTGAAGACCTCTGTGTCGAGACAGGAGGTTCCCAGAAGACACAGACCACGCCCCCGTGGCAGCTGGGATCCATCAGTGCCAGTGTGTGTGCTGGGCACAGTCACCCAGCGATCCAGGGAGACAGTGGCCTGTTTTGAGGGTAGAAAGCAACTAATAGCATTTCTCAATGTCCTTGTCAGTTTAGGAAAGACAAGGAAGCAGAAGCGCAAAAAAATTTCAGATGCTGTCCTAGTCCAGTTACCGCACAACTTGCTCCTGTTCCTTCTGAGCTGAGTCTGCTGCAGCATTCCAGACCGCCACTCCTACTGGCTGAGGCTGCCCCCAATCCAATGCCCACTCAGGGAACCTGATTGTAGGGACTGCTGCTCAGAACAGTGTTTTTGGCAGGAGGCAGAGTAGGAAACAGACCCTGTTCCTTAAGGAGCATGTCAAAGTGTACAGAAACTAGGTTCTTTCAGACTTTACACCTCTCGACTGCTATGCATCTAGAAGGTGAGAAACTGTTATGGATAATTATTCTGTGGGAATAAATCTTCACGGGACTAAATCTAAAAAGAAGAAAAGGCGGGAAAAACCCTAAACATCCCTGTAAATAGCATCTTGGAAATTTAAATGGATTGTATTCCCCTGGCCACATCATGCCCAGCTCAGATTCACAGCAATCAAGCTTCAAAGAAAAGACAACAATAAATTCAATCCACATGGCTCTTGTAAAAAGGCATCTATTTGGTTTTTAATACAAAATGACTCAGAGAAACACAGAAAGAAAAATATCATACAAGCCAGTTATTGAATTAAAAAAAAAATCCCCAATAAACAAATTTCAGTCACATTCCCTGTTTTCGGCCTGGATTAGGAAACAGGAAACTACAAACCAACCCATGTCTGTCTCTTTGAAAAACTCTTACTTAAAAAAAAAAAAAGGAAAAAACACAAACTGTCCCTGAAATCTGGCCGGTGGTTTTTAGAGGCCACTGTCAGCTTGCCTTAATCATCCTGGTGGAACGGGATAGCAGTGGTTGCTGAAATATGGCCACCTCCTCCTTGCTTTTTGCTAGGAACGATCTTCATCCGAAGGGAGGCTGCTGGCCTGGGCACCGCTAGATGCCACTCACGCCGCCTGAGGTCTCAGGGTCAAGCAGCCGGTGGTTCTTCCATCCTGTGTCTTCACTGAATCTCCCCCATATACAGTCTCTTGTCGCTGGACGCTGAGAGAACTGGGGTGAGGAGAATGGAGAAGATAACTGGAACTAATGAAGGCTCAAGGAGACTCGGTGCTCAAGGGCTCTTGTGTCAAGAGCCAATTTTGGTATAAAAGAGCAATTGGGTTTAGTTTAAATTCCCCTCCTCTTCAACACTGTTCACAGGAAACGGTAGCCTGGCTTTTTAATCCAAGTCCTCTTGAAACCACAAGGGTGGACTGTGCTATGGGAAATGCATTACCAGGGTCTAAACCCTGATGTCCCATGTCAGCCAAACCTTGTGAAAAAGACCTTCTCAGCCATTCCAGGGAAGAATCAATGTCTGTGTCAGACATTCTGCAAATGTGTTTCCGCTTGTTATAGTTAGCCCGGGAGAAAGTTACGCCCTCTCCTTAAATTCAAGGCCCACTGTTTAATTAGCTAGTCAATAAAATGTTAAATTGCAACTTATAGTTGAATATCAAGAAATATTATTTATCCAAATACATCACTGCAACAGACTTGAAGCACATAAACTCAAGAGAACTAGAAATAGATTAACCAGTCTCCCTTTGAGATTAAGAAGATGGAACATGTTCTTCCCGTCACCATTTAAAACCATGGCAAGGCTGTCAATGGACGGCCATAAAGCCCACATGGAAATTCACATACAACAGACACCCACCTCTGCCTTGGTATTTTCAGGGCCCCTTTAGGGAGGTTCCCATAGTTTCCCTTACCCCAAAGTCAGGACAGACTTACTGATGGGCTCATCCGGGTGAAAAGCCACTTCATTGATGGAGCCGGCATGTCCGGGCAGCTTGTACAAAATCCTCCGGCTTGTGGTGTCCCACACATACACGAACCTGCAAAGTACCGTAATGCACAATGCTAGAGCTTCCTAGAGCTCAGGGGAGGGCAGAGGCCCAGCTTTTTAAGAGAAATGGAAGCAAAGATTTACTTATTATGCCTATTTACTCAACTGTGTTTTGGAACTAGCTTTAGAATGAAGAAATTTAGAATTTAGAAACTAGAAATACAGATTTTGAATAAGGGATGGACCCTGCCCCTGAGTAACTGAACAGAGATACAGGAATAACTAAAACCATAAACATTACTGGTATTTCTTTCTTTCTTTTTTTTTTTTTAAAGATTTTATTTATTTATTTGACAGAGACAGAGATCACAAGTAGGCAGAGAAGCAGGCAGAGAGAGAGGGGGAAGCAGGCTTCCCGCTGAGCAGAGAGCCTAATGTGGGGCTCGATCTCAGGACCCTGAGACCATGACCTGAGCCGAAGGCAGAGGCTTTAACCCACTGAGCCACCCAGGCGCCCCCATTACTGGTATTTCAAATGTAAGCTTTTGAGATTGGAAAGAACATGGAGAAGGAAGACAGTTTTTCCTCTGGTCCCCACACAGAAATTTTCAAAGAGCACCTGCTATTCGTCCAGGAGGTCTTACAGGTAACCTAACTACAGCAGGCTGGGAGCCTAGGTTGCAAATCCACTGGAGCTTCTCAGTATTGCATTCAAATCACAGAGCCCAGAGAAGGGACAGAAAAATTTTTTTTTCTTTTTCTTTTTAAGATTTTATTTATTTATTTGACAGATAGAGATCACAAGTAGGCAGAGAGGCTGGCAGAGAGAGAGGAGGAAGCAGGCTCCCTGCTGAGCAGAGAGCCTGATGTGGGGCTCGATCCCAGGTCCCTGGGATCATGATCCCAGCCAAAGGCAGAGGCTTTAACACACTGAGCCACCCAGGCGCCCCGGGACAGAAAATTTCTGCAGTATAACACAACCCAAATATACACTTGACCCAAACTTGCACTGAACTCATGGGCATCCCATGACCAGACCAGCTAGTCTGAACTCAATTTACAGATAAGAAGGCTAAGAACAGTGACTCTTCCAAGGTGACACAGTTCATCAGTGGCTCAGCGACAGAACTAAAACGAGAACTCCAGTATTCTCCTTTCTCTTACCACACTCACATCTACTACTTCCCCTCACCCCTCAGAAGTTCTTATGACCTTCAACTTTGCTTGGGTCATTTTGGGCTGAAGGGTAAAATAAAGAGACATGATCTTCATATGACCATGCAAAAATGATCTGTTGGTAAATTTGAAGGGCTGGTGGTTTTCAAGCAGGTTATAAATATCATTTACATATTTGTTTTGTTCAGTCAACCTTAAAAGGGTATAGTTACCAGTACTTGATTATAAAATGCCTGGTGCTGATGTGACATTCCATTTTTGGTCTAAAATACAACTAAATATGAGCTTCTTACTTGCACTGTTTAGCTCTCAAGGACCACACTCCACAGGAACGAAATAAAAGTTCCAAGCAAGATGGGGAGGAAGCAGGAAGCTCATCTGTCTCCAGACTCCTTGGCTCTGATGTTCATGTTCTTCCTACAGTCTTCTTCCTTGCTAAGAGCAAATAATGCCCCCAAGATGATATGGCAGAGTAACAAAGTCTGAGCTCAGAAGTCCGAAAGACCTGGGCTCAAGTCTCATGTACCCATTTACTCATTAAGTAACCTTAGACAAGTATTTAACTTATCTGAGCTCCTCTCTCCTTCATTGTGATGATGGAGACTACACTGAGCCCGCAGCTTGGTTGAGAGAAGTGATGAGATGATGTATGTGAAGCACTTGGCACACACAACGACAGCTGCTGTTATGACGAGTGCATTCATCATCACAACAGATGAACATGAAGACAATAGGCTGACTAACTCACGGCAGACAGACTGGCCAGTCTTCCCACAGTCCTGGATAGGAACTGTTGAAGGGTTTTGATTTTGAACATGAGGAGGGAGGTGATTTCCAAGTAGAGAGGGGAAACTTGCCAAATCCAGGCCAAGCTGAAAAGCAATTTTCTGAGGACACATTTCCCAGGCACATAAAAGCCAGCAAGATCTCCAAGGGTATACTTGAAGGCCTCACTCTCTATGGCCACCAGTTAGATGCTAAATTTAGAGGGGTTCCTTGTCCTCCCCTTACTTTGGCACGGCGACATTCGGCAGGAACCAGGTTCCTTATGTAACAGAGCTGCTTGTTGACTTGGGGCTAACTGGAGAGATGGCCTGTGAAACGTGGCCAACCCCTGCAGGGAGACACATGGCCTGTGCCCAGGCCAGAGCCATGAGCCCCCCATGTAAGGTTTAAAGGAACAGTGGGGAGGGAAAGAAGGAAGAGGACACTGAAAGTCAGAAAGGGCCAATGGCAGAAACAAACTGCTCAAAAGAAAAGCTTAGGCAAATATCATGTAAAAGCTTAACTACATAAAAAAGATATCACCGCTGAAAATGATGTAAAAACACTTAGACTGGTTCTTACTCTATCAGAATGCACCTTAGGCTGTGGGCCCGTTTCTTAAGGTCTTCCTTAGCAACCTGCCTACTGAAAATCCCTCAGATTCCCTCTGCAAGGCAGCTTTCTATACCACCAGGATGCAAACCTGTTTGCATGTGGACCCCTGACCCCTAGAAAATACCCCTGGTTTTTCTAGTTCTCAGGACCGTGGGATCACGACCCGAGCCGAAGGCAGACACTTAACCAACTGAGCCACCCAGGCACCTCAGCTCCCTTCTCTAATTCATCACTGAATGGCTGAGCCAGTTTGAACTGACAGCTAGGAAAGTCTCAACATCTCTGAATTCAGCCCAGGGCTGAATAACACCTAGCTCACATGCTGACATAACCCACATCTAGCAATCATGGCCCTATTGTACCCACAACCCGCTCTGAATCACCCTCAGCAAGGGCAGCCGTTACCAATAGCTGAGTTGATATGCAGGCTAAGAGCTGACTGCTGTCCTCGAGCTAGGAATTCATTCATGTAATATTCACTAAGTGTTTAGAATAGGTCAAATACCGCTCTGGGTTCCAGATGACTAAGACTCATTGCCTGACCTCTGGGAGCAAATAACTTAGTGAGGGTGCCCCACTGTGTTTGTCTTACTGTAAGATGTGATGAATGCTGATAAAGGCTGGATGTGTAAGGTGTGACGACAGCGCAGAGAGGACAGTGGTTAGTGCTACCCCACAGGAAAGGGAGAGAGAGGGCCGGGGAAAGTTTACAGACAGAACACAGAGGCGATTTCTAGAGAAATATCCAAGTCTAGAGAATGAGAGGGGACATGAGAGAGAAGCCTGGAGGCACAGGGGGTGTAAGGACAGGGAACGTTCCATGTGACTGAAGCGCTGCAGCAATAGTGGGGGAGGCGAGTACACAACACGTATTTGATGAACTGAAGCACAACGAAAGAATCTGAAGAGGGAAACGGGAGCCAGATTAGGAGTCTAGACTTCACTCTGATGGCAAAGGGAATCCAACAGAAGTGAAGAAAGTGTTTACCCTCCCCGTCGAAAAGACTAGCAATGCTGCGCCTGTCTGATGTGATGCTCAGGCCCCTCACACCGCACACGGCTCCCTCTCCGAGGACAGCCGTGGCTCTGTGTCTGCTCCAGCATGGATCACACACAACAAGGGACCTGCCGCTCCGTCACTCTTCACCTCACACCCGGCAACCCTTACCTGTCAGCTGAACCAGCTGCTATCTTACTTCCATCAGGTGACCAAGAGCATCTCAGAAGATTCTACAAAGGTGAATAAGCAGGAATTCAATGAATACAGTAATGTACCAAGCCCCTCTTTACCAGACTATAAAATCACTGAAAGACTTAAAATTTTTATTTTTAAAATTTTTTATTTTTTATTAATATATAATGTATTATTAGCACCAGGAGTACAGGTCTGTGAATCGCCAGGTTTACACACTTCACAGCACTCACCATAGCACATACCCTCCCCAATGTCCATAACCCAACCAGCCTCTCCCAACCCCCCAAGACTTTATTTTTATTTTTTTTTATTTTTTTTTTTAAAGATTTTATTTATTTATTTGACAGACAGAGATCACAAGTAGGCAGAGAGACAGGCAGAGAGAGAGGAGGAAGCAGGCTCCCCGCTGAGCAGAGAGCCCCATGCGAGGCTCGATCCCAAGACCCTGAGATCACGACCCGAACCGAAGGCAGAGGCTTAACCTTCTGAGCCACCCAGGCGCCCCCCCCCCCAAGACTTTAAATTTCTTTCTTTCGTTTTTTCTTTTTTGAGGGGAGGGGTGGGGAAGAGGGAGAGAGCATCTTAAGCAGGCTCCACACCTAGTGCGGGGGCCCAGTGTGGGGCTTGATCCCACAACCCTGAGATCATCACCTGAGCCAAAATCAAGAGTCAGACGCTGAACCCACTGAGCCACCCAGGTGCCCTGAGACTTCAAATTGCAATTATTTTTTATTCTGTGCCCTAAGACCACATATTTTATTTCATATAACATACAATGGTAGAAAATGTTTCATTTATAGTAAATTAAGAGAAGACCTGGCAACAAAGTTTTATTCCGCCTACAAATGGAGACTTCCTTTGCTCCATATTTATTTTGATCCTCATTAATAATTTTATCTTGAGGGAAAATAAAAATAAAACCAAATTCAACAAAAAATTAGAATTATTTAAAACAATTTTTTAAAGATTTATTTGAGAGAGAGTGAGAGAGAGTGAGAGAGAACGAGTGGGGGGAGGGGCAGAGAGAGAAGCAGACTCCCTGCAAAGCAGGAAGCCTGATGTGGGACTCGATCTCAGGACCCTGGGATCATGACCTGAGCCAAAGGCAGACACTTAACTGACTGAGCCACCCAGGCACCCTAAGATTTGATTTATAAAGTGAAACTGAATCAAACAGACACTCAAAAGAAAACCATATGTCTCTATTAACAAATTATCTGGAGGAAAAGCTGCTATTAAGAGCTGACCTGGTACAGGGGCGCCTGGGTGGCTCAGCGGGTTAAAGCCTCTGCCTTCAGCTCAGGTCGTGGTCCCAGGGTCCTGGGATCGAGCCCCGCATCGGGCTCTCTGTTTGGCAGGGAGCCTGCTTCCTCCTCTCTCTCTGCCTGCCTCTCTGCCTGCTCGTGATCTTTGTCTGTCATATAAATAAATAAAATTAAAAAAAAAAAAAAAAAAAGAGCTGACCTAGTAGAGAAAAAATTCTCTTAAACTTTGGGCCATGATCCATACTGAGAAGAGGGATGTATTCTCAGGGCCCTAAGAGCTGGGCACTGGGAAGGTGAGGGAAGCCACCTGGGTAATAGCCAGGAAGGCTGGGTTCCATATGGAACACTGACCAGAAGGTCAAAGTTGCCAAAGAACTAAAAGGATAACACTATCTTATTGAAGTCAGAAATCTTAAATTAATCTTAAAATTTTAAAAAAGGGGGTCCCACCACTACCTACCTCTGGGCCTGCCTTCCTCCCTATGCTTCCATTAGCTTTATTCCTGGCAAGAACAGTTATTTATTTATTTATTTATTTATTTATTTGACAGAATGAGAGGGCAGGAAGCACAAGTAGTGGGAGCGGCAGAGGGAGAAGCAGGCCCTTCCCTGAGCAGGGAACCTGATGCGGGGGCTCGATCCCAGGATCTTTGAATCATGACCTGAGCCAAAGGCAGTCGCCTAGCCAACTGAGCCACCCAGGCAAGAACAGTTTTTTTTTTTAAAAGATTTTATTTATTTGATATATAGAGAGAGACAGAGAGAGAGAGAGATTACAAGTAGGCAGAGAGGCAGGCAGAGAGAGAAAGGGGGAAGCAGGCTCCCCACTGAGCAGAGAGCCTGAGGGGGAGCTTGATCCCAGGACCGTGAGATCATGACCTGAGCCGAAGGCAGAGGTTTATTAACCCACTGAGCCACCAAGGCGCCCCACAAGAACAGTTTTGATGGAGAACAGTGTTAACTGAAATGCAGCCCCTTCTTAGTAGATCTACCACCCTCTATCCTTAGTGCCACACCCCCTTTTCTCCTCCCTGAACTGAGATATAATTGACATAGAACATAGTTTTAGTTTTAGGTGTACAACATAATGATTTGATATATGTAAATATTGCTCTTAGCACCATCTTAAATGTTATCTTTGAGTCAAATGGACAGTAAAACTCTTTGCCACGCAAAACTTACCTTCTCAAAGTTGTGCACATTTCCTTGAAATATCTTCACACACCTCTCTTTAGGAGCAAATGGCCGGACATCCCAGACCCGCACTGCAAACAGAGCAAAAACAGTTATGGGCCAGAGAACCCAGCTGGAATCACTGTCATGTCAATGACACATGCTGATTCCTGGTGAAGGAAGGCCAACATGGTATATTATAAGGTACATGATAAGGCTCTTTGTTCCCCCCTAAACAGGCATAAAATGCATTCAAATTCCATTAACAGGGTCTAAGGGCACAGTGGAAAGCTGAGCGGGCAGGAAGGGGAAATGCCAAGTGCATTGCTGGGGGTCTGCAACGGAAAGTAGCTGGGTGTGACATTAACGAAACATTGGCAGATGATTCCTCTGCCAACCCAAAAAAGCCACATTTAACAAAGCTTTAATATGACAATCTGAATACCACTGACTACTGTGACAATCAATCTATAAAAACCAAACACAGGACTAATTTTGCTCATAGGGACACCTGACAGTCTAGACTTGAGCAAGGTCAAGTTATACTAAGAGAGTATTGTACTAATAGTTAGAAAAAGTGAACTCTGATTCTCATTCTAGCTGTTCTATGTATGGGTGGTATCAGGTAAAAAGTGAGGTTGTGGTTTAGTCTCTGTAAGATGAGAACACCACTTGCTCTTTTTCTTTTTCACAAGAGTACATTAAGGACCAAATAAGACGATACATGTACCTGGGCTCTAAAAGAACAGAGGCAATGGATAAAAATAAGGATTTTGTCATTTTATTATACAGCCATAACAAAAAATTCTTATTACTTTAATAACCATTTAGGGAATCTCATCATTCCTTACTGTGAACAACGCTAGAATTTGTCAATGGCAAATACATTAAAATCAGGATATAAACAGCACAGTAAGCAGTGGCTACAGCTGTTGGTAACAAATCCTTTACCAATAGTGGAATTCAAGGGATGTCATTTTAACTGAGTGTAATAAACATAACAATCCTAGGATTCAGATAGGCATAGAAAGTGAAGGTAGGTGTGAAAGTTTGCTATTAAGGTGAGAATACAGTCATAAGGTAAGGGTGTTCATTCATTCAAGAACTACTTACTCAGCGCCCGCTGAGTGCCAGGCACTGTCTTCATTACAAAAATGTCAGTGAAAGCATTTCTGTTTCTGACAAGCTTATGAACTTGTACACGGAGGCGGGGGGGTCATCTCTAAATCCTCCCAATATTAAGCATATAATCCACCTTCTTTTTTGTTATAGTAAACCCATCCTCCCACGTGGCAACTCAAAAACAAGCAGAGAAGAGTCTATTTGTGTGAATGCAGAATGTTGCAATGTTTTACTACTGTGCAATTCCCATCCCACCAGCGCTTTGGAGCAGAGAGGGAGGACACACTGGCAGACAGAGTGCAACTCTACCAGCAGCTCTACTGGTCATTCAAGTCTGGTGCTCTCTGTAATGCTCTAGAACTGCTTTGGATGGATCTCAACAAACTACTAATCACCAGGAGCTTCTCGTACACTGCCTGGCTCCACAGCATACCAGAGTTGAAACAGGTCTTAAAAGCGATAAGCAAAGTTGTCTGAGGATTAGAGTAGGCAGATTTGGGACGAGAATCCTGGCTTCTTCACTATATATTCTAAAGGTTTTTCTATTACAACGTATTCTCCCAGTTGCCCTGGCAGAAACCTGTGAACCACACTTGACTCTTTCTTTTGTTTTTTAAAGATTTTATTTATTTATTTGACAGACAGAGATCACAAGTAGGCACAGAAGCAGGCAGAAACAGAGAGAGAAAGGGGGTAAGCAGGCTCCCTGCTCAGCAGAGTCTGATGCGGGGCTCAATCCCAGGACCCTGAGATCATGACCTGAGCCGAAGGCAGAGGCTCAACCCATTGAGCCACCAAGGTGTCCTGACTCTTTCTTTAGATCCACATTTATCCCAGTACACATTTCTAGCATCCAATGCCAACTTTCCTTGTAGACCTTGAGGTCCACAGTGTCTGGACCCTTGGAGAGCTTTCCTTTCCATAGTTACCTGTATTGTCCATTGCATTGGACAAGAGATAAGAGCCTTCAGAACTTAAACTCAGGCCAGTCACCGAATCTGCATGGCCTCTCATGGTGTAGGTTAGCTTGTTTTGGCGCAAGTCCCAGACCTACAAAAACAAAAAGGTGCTCCCAGAAATCAAATTGAGAATAGCAAAGAAACATAGTTACTAAAGAGTCAACTGCCTGGAGAAATTGGTATCCCCTCTCCATCTGGCTGTGGGCCCAGTATTAAGCACAAAATAGAGGATTTCTGTCAAGAGGAAAAAAACTCTTGTCTTTTAAAAAAATTTTTTTAGAGAGAAAGCATGAGTGCGAGTAGGGGTAGGGGCAGAGGGAGAGGGAAAGAGAGAATCTTTTTAAAAAAGATTTTATTTATTCGACTGAGAGAGAGCACAAGCAGGCAGAGCGGTAGGCAGAGAGAAGAGAGGCAGGCTCCCTGTTGAGCAGGGAGCCCAAAGCAGGACTCCATCCCAGGATGCTGGCATCATGATCTGAGCCAAAAGGCAGATGCCCCGACTGAGCCACCTGGGCACCCTGGAAAGAGAGAATCTTAAGCAGACTCCATACCCAGCATGGAGCTGGAGCCTGATGTGGGGTTCAACCTCATGACCCTGAGATGACGATATGAACCGAAATTAAGAGTCAGATGCTTATCTGAGACACCCGGGGCTGCTCTTGTCTTTCTTTCTTTTTCTTTTTTTAAGATTTTATTTATTTATTTGACAGACAGAGATCACAAGTAGGCAGAGAGGCAGGCAGAGAGAGAGAGAGGAGGAAGCAGGCTCCCCGCTGAGCAGAGAGCCCAATGCGGGGCTCGATCCCAGGACCCTGAGATCAAGACCTGAGCCGAAGGCAGAGACTTAACCCACTGAGCCACCCAGGCACCCCCACCCTTGTCTTTCTAAAAAAGGGAGTCAAACTTACTATATGTCTGACTAAAGGCCTATAAACTTACATAACTTTTTTATATATGTAACTACATAGAAATTATACATAAACATATTTATTATATATAATACATAATGTTATTTATAATAGTATAATAAAATTTAACAAAAGTTAAGAATTTGCAGGGGTTATTCTTAAATCATAACAAAATATATTAGGAATTAAAAAACTAAGTGTCAGCTTAAAATACTTAAACTATGACTCTTAGCAATTTTAACTAAACTATTAGAACTACAGAAAAACAAGTGAACATATCATTTGAAAAGGGTATTATGATTACACGTAAATATATATAACAAGATAATATACAAATACAGATGCTTAAAATTTTTCATTTAATGTTATATGCACACACATACACACATATACTATGGAAAAGCATATTTATTAAAAATAAAGATAAATTGTAGATTCACTGTTGTCTGGGTGGGAAAGGCAAGAAACAGTTTGACTAAAAATAACCTAATGTCAAACACGGAAAACAAATGGTTCATTAAGTTACGGCCCATAAACATACTGCAACACTATGGGATCTCATGCTAGAGACAGTAGAGCATGGGCACCTAGGTGGCTCAGTTAGTTAAGTGTCCGCTTTTGGCTCAGGTCATGGTCCTAGGGTCCTGGGATGGAGCCCCGCATTGGGCTCCCTGCTCAGCGGTGAAATCTGCTTCTCCCTCTGCCACTCTCTCTCTCAAAAATAAATCTTCAAAAAAAAAGAGTACAGAAGAGTGGAAGAGTGAGGAGTTAGGGTCAGACTGCCCAAGTCCTAAGAGTTACTGGGCTACTAACCCTCTCTAAGCCTGTTTCTGGTCTATAAGATGGGGATAGCAACATTACTTCCTATGGCTGTTCGGAAGATGACAAATAGAATGCTTAGCAGATGCCTGGTACACCGCAGGCCCTCAATACTTGGTAGCTGTTATTAAGCAACTCCTAAAAATAACTCTGAAGACCAAATGTAAAAATGTTCCAATAATAAGCTATTAAGCTAATAGGAAAATACAAAACACTATATATTTACACAGACTGCAACTACGTAAAAAAAAAAAAAAAAAAAAAAAATTAAAGCCAACAGAAATGGTCTGAAATTGGTGTGCCTGGGTGGCTCAGTGGGTTAAAGCCTCTGCCTTCGGCTCAGGTCATGATCCCAGGATTCTGGGATCGAGCCCCACATCGGGCTCTCTGCTCAGCAGGGAGCCTGCTTCCTCCTCTCTCTGTCTCTGCCTGCCTCTCTGCCTACTTGTCTGTCAAATAAATAAATAAAATCTTAAAAAAAAAAAAAAGAAATGGTCTGAAATGTCATATGGAAGAAGAACAGCAATTTTGTTAAGGTCATTGGTATTATTCAGAATTTCCTCCAAATTTGATTTAATACGCCATGTAGTTTTTCTAAGTGAAAAAAAAAAAAAAATTTTTTTTCCTGCCTGTTTAAGGCACTTCTCTTACCTAGAAATGATTGGTGTTGTATGTCAAAGCAATACATAAGGCAGACAACTCCACTTTCCCCATCAATAACTCACTCATGTGTGGAACCCAACATACTTTATATACAGTGATTTTGGTGTCAGGATGTTTGCTGCCTCAATAATCAGGAAAGCTTGAAATGGCTGATGTTTTTGTCCAAGCTATTGTTCCTTCTCTTCAGAGAAGGCATTGTTGAGGTCTTTAGCTTTTTTAGGAGAGAATGAAATGTGCCATCCCTTACAACACTTGGGCACCATTTCCAGACCTTCCTTCTTGTGGCCTGCGCACATCATTTGTGCACAACCAATGTGTATCTGGGATTTGTGGCAGAAAGAACTAATTTAAGCAAGATATTTTCCAAGTGCCCAAATCAGTTGTTCAGTGAATGTTTGGGTCTCTGGTTAGTGGGCATCAACAATATGAGTTTTCATGCTAGAAACAGTTGAGCAGAGTAGAAATTTTCCCCAAATTTTGGAGTACTGGGTACATTCTTAAAAAAAAAAAATTTCTGGGGTGCCTGGGTGGCTCAGTTGGTTGAGCGTCTGCCTTTGGCTCAGGTCATGATCTCAGGGTCCTAGGATCAAGCCCTGCATCGGGCTCTTTGCTCAGTGTTAAGTCTGCTTCTCCCTCTCTCTGTGCTCTCTCTCTCAAATCAATAGTATTTTTTTTAAATGATGTTATTTATTTATTTGACAGACAGAGATCACAAATAGACAGAGAGGCAGGCAGAGAGAGAGGAAGGGAAGCAGGCTCCTCGCTGAGCAGAGAGGCCAATGCAGGGCTCGATCCCAGGACCCTGGGATCATGACCTGAGCTGAAGGCAGAGGCTTTAACCCACTGAGCCACCCAGGTGCCCCATCTCTCTCAAATAAACAAATAGAATTTTTTTTAAAAGATTTTATTTATTTGTCAGAGAGAGCGAGCGAGCGTGCGCACAAGCAGGCAGAGGTGGAGAGAGAAGCAGGCTCCCAGCTGAGCAAGGAGCCCGATGTGGGACTTGATCCCAGGACCCTAGGATCATGACCTGAGCCAAAGGCAGCAGCTCAACCGACTGAGCCACCCAGGCGTCCCAATAAACAAAATCTTCAAAATTAAAAAAAAAAATAAATAAAAATAAAAATCCTGAAAACAAAGCATTGGCAGAAAAACTTGAATATTTGTAGACAGAATAGACTTCCTATTTACTTATCACTCATTTATTTATTTATTTATTTTTTGGAGCGAGAAAGAGAGCGTGCACACACACACATACTTGGGGGAGGGGCAGATTCCCCATTGAGCAGGGAGACTGACATAGGGCTCCATCCCAGGACCCTGGGATCATGACCAGAGCTGAAGGCAGACACTTAACTGACTGAGCCACTGAGGCATCCTGCGTGTGACTCCTGACCTAGAACTCATGAGTTTGAGCCCTATAAAAAAGCCCTATAAAAAAGCCCTTATAAAAAAAAGAAACCTTAAAAAAAAAAAAAGAAAAGAAATTGGGGCGCCTGGGTGGCTCAGTGGGTTAAGCCTCTGCCTTCGGCTCAGGTCATGATCCCAGGGTGCTGGGATAGAGCCCCACATCGGGCTCTCTGCTTGGCGGGGAGCCTGCTTCTCCCTCTCTCTCTGCCTGCCTCTCTGCCTTCTTCTGCCTACTTGTGATTTCTCTCTCTGTCAAATAAATAAATAAAATAATCTTAAAAAAAAAAAAACCACTATGATTAAAAAAAAAGAAAAGAAAAACAAAAAAACAACACAGTTATAGTTAAGAAGGAAATAATTCACCAAATTACACGAAACTAGAATCAGGGAACTTCTCAAAGAAATATGAAGGTCATTCATTCATTTTCTAAGTAGGCTCCACAGCCAACATGGAGTCCAATGTGGGGCTTGGACTCCTGACCCTGAGATCAAGACCTGAGCTGAGATCAGGAGTCAGATGCTCAACTGACTGAGCCACCCAGGTACCCCTGAAGGACATCCTTTTAGAAAAAAACCTAGTGACATATGTTACTACTGTACTTATAGAACTTTATTTGCACATTCTCTGTGAGATAAATTCGGCCTTCAGAACAGAGTTGCGATTAGCTGTCTGCAGAAACTGCCTACCCTGACAGAAGGTATAACATACAGTGCGTGTCTGAGAGGTCATGGAAAACCTTCAAATCCTAAAAAGGGATCGGGTACCCCCTAAGGACTATAGCATAATTAAATATATCTGTTTAGAGAAAACCCAGGAAGAGCCTAGGATAAAGAATGTGGAATAAGCCACACTGTATGTCATAAGAAGGTTTTCCTAGCACAAGAGTATGATTCTTAAGCTGATCTATCCTCATAGAGGACATGAGGGCATCAAATTCTCAGACTTAAAGAAAAGAAGCCAGTCTCAAAAGGTTATACATACTGTATGATTCCATTTGTATGATATTCTACAAAAAGGAACTATAGGACAAAGAAGAGATCAATGGTTGGAATGAGTTAGGAATGGAAAGAGGGTTTGACACAAGTGAACATTACAAAATTTGGGGGATGATGTAAATTGTTCTGTACCTTGTTTGTGGTAGTTACACAAATCTATGCAACCATAAACATTCATAAAACGGTACACAAAACAAACTTGATTTTGCCATTCGTAAACTTTAATAATTATTTTATTATTATTTTTTAATGGGAATTCTTTTTTTTTCTTTGTAAGCTCTATGCCCAATGTGGGGGGCTTGAACTCATGACTCCGAGATCAAGAGTCACATGCTCTACCAATTGAGCCAGCCAGGCACCCTTAATAATTTTAAAAGTATGAAAATTATAATAGCTTAATGACACTAACCTACTGTCATGTGTATGAGATGCCCTCTAGTGATTCTAAAGCTAATGGGCTCCCAAACTTCTCTCTGGGAAATACTGCATTAGCTATTAAGATGATCTAATTAAGTTCCCATGCCCTGATTTGACATTCTCCATACAGTTTTAAGATAGAAAAGGGATGGGAAGTTAAATTTTGGAAATGGTCAATTTTCAAGTATTATGGGACATCTAAGTGGGGGAATGTTGAGAGGTTGGCTGTATACAGGGGTCTGGAGCTGAAGATCTGGGCCGGAAATATAAAGTCAGCATACAGATGATAAAGTCATGGACTTAGGTGAGAACTGTCCAGGGAAAAGGGATACATGAGAAGCACCTAGGAAAGGACCTTGGGGAATAATGACATTTCAAATATATATAGAGAGTTTCCATAGTGTAGTGGTTATCACGTTCACCTGACAAGTATATATAGAGAGAATGGCTCTCAGAGGTATTTGAAAATGATATGCCAGAGGGGTAGGAGAGTATACTGTCACAACTATTAAAAGATTAAAAGAATCTACTGAATTTAGGAACAGGGAGGAGGATTATTGGTGACCTTGAAGAGAAGGTCACCAATGAAACAATGGAGGCAGAAGCCAGACTGCTGAGGAGTGATCAGGAGACATGGAGTGGAGGAATGAAATGGGGTGAAACTGAAGACAGTGAATGTAGAACAATTGTCAGGGGGCACTTCTCATAGGCATTAAGAGCAGGACTCTGAAACCCGAGTCTGGGTTTTGCCGGGCTTCTCTTAATTCAGTTTCTTCACCTGTAAAATGGCATGAATAGCATTTATTTCATAGGGTGCTGTGAAGCTTAAATGAGTAAGAGAAAGCTTGAAGAACAAGGCCTGACACTGACAGTAAGGGTCCGACAGTAATGGTAACATTATTGCTGTCACCACCATGAAAGAAGTCTGGCTGTGAAGGGGAAGACCGACAGGGCAAAAACAAGAGGAAGTGGAATGAAAGGAAGACTCCCCACCCTAACGCCAAGAACTGAGCACAATGGAGTGCTGATGCGAAGACAGGAAGAGCAGACTGGAAACAGAGGATCTGGGAAAACAGACGGCATGAGGGCCCAGTCAGGGAAAAGGAGCTGAAATCCTTCCATTGAAGGGACTACCTTTAAACAAAAGCAAGGACATTTCATCCGTAGTAGCAGCGGAGGAGGCAGGGAGGGAAGGGCACACAGCACAATTTTTAGGTAGGGACAGTAGGAAGCTGGATATTTACCCACAGTTATCACTCTAAAGGTAAAACAGAAGGCCAAAAATCTTTGAAACACTTAAGGAAGCCAACAGGTAAAGACAGATGCAAATTGTGTAACCCCTAAAACACTTCCCAGCCACTGGCATTTGCTATGTCCAGAAACTGCTACGTGCTCTAATGCATTAGATTCATTTAATCCTCACTACAACCCCATGAGGTAGACATTATTATTGTGGTTATTAAGAGGCTGTTAAAGAACTTGCTTGCAGTCCTAAGAAACTAGAAATGACAGAAATGGGGTTAGAATCCAAGTCAACTGGTCAAAAGCACAAGTACGCTGTGCTGCTGTGTGGACCACCGCCACTCTCACAACATCACTGCCTTCCCTCTTTCTTGGCTGTGGATTCTCTGAAACTTCCTTTCTGCAGTCTCAAAGAGAAAGACACACTGAGAGATCAAAGTTGAGAATCACAGGTTGATTCAACGCTATCTCAGCAGGCCAACAGAGTGAGGGGAAAAAAAAGGTTGCAAATGTCTTTAGCCAGGGAATGCACTCTTCATGTTCACAGACTCCACACATGGGGCCTCACTTCACATGAACTGTCTGGTCCCTGATGGCATTTATATGAGTTATAATGCAACCCTTGACTTAGAAGTCAATGAGGATAGGGCAGAAAGAAAACAAGATTTAAGTTACTATCTTCCTTGTAGTTGGTATAAAGTACAAAGCTATCACAAACTCAGAAGTTTGAAAAGACTGCGAGTGGAGACAGGTGAAAAGGAGGCGTAACACAAACATTAAACATACCTTGATATCGTTGTCTATTCCACCAGAAATAATCTGGTCACTTGTGTCATTGAAGGTCACAGCTAACACCTGGTAGGTGTTCTGAAATGTCTGGATGGCTGCTTTCTTCCGGATGTCCCACAGCTGAAGCAGAGGAATAGGAGGGTCTATAGTCAAATATCATTGCAAGTAATTGCATAGTACATCCTAAATCTTAAGGATTTTGTAGAGTTAAATACATTTTTTTTCTTTTTAAAAAGATTTTATTTATTTATTTGACAGAGAGAGAGAGTGCGCGCACAAGCAGGAGGAGTGGCAGGCGGAGGGAGAGGGAGAAGCAGGCTCCCTGCAAAGCAGAGACAGCCCGATACGGGACTTAATCCCAGGACTCCAGGATCATGACCTGAGCTGAAGGCAGTGGCTTAACCAACTGAGCCACCCAGGTGCCCAGGTAAATACATTTTTAACAGGGACACCATTCAGAAACTTGTCTGGATATTCTACTAACATGGTGAGAAGTGACATAATTTAGCCAATGTATCTGAAAGTTGGGATAACAAATCACTTTGGTTGTATTTTCAGACTCCTTTGTTAAAGTATGAATAATCACAGTTCATCAACATGCCTTAGAATGGAAATCCTCTACTTGCTTAGTTCATATGCTCTTTGCACAGCAAGGATGTCAGACCAGGCTTTCAAACTGCAGCATTAATGGGCTGTGGCTCACATTAAAAAATATACAGAGAGAGGTTACATCAATGAAAACGGCAGAGTAGGGAATGCTAAAAGGTTGTCCCTCTATAAAAGCAGAGAGTTATGTGGCAAAAAACCTGGCAGAATTAACTTTATCAGAACTCTAGAAACTATTCAAAACTTTGTAGCAACCAGTAAAATGCTTAATGAGGAAAAAAACCCTCCTGAGTCTTGGTAAGAGTTTTGTAGTGTTTTAACTTACCCTGTCTCCCTCTCCTACTCAGCAAGAGCTCTGAAGACAATGGCCCATATTCCCAGTATAGGTTCCTATACCAGAGGGACCAGAATGGACCTTATTCTCAAAGAACTGTGGTTGTTTTTAACTTTCTGGTGGCTCCCTGAAGGATGAACTTAAAAGGTTTGACTTCATTTTGCATAACTTGGAACTCTGCCAGGGCAGAGGCATTTGTCTAAAACATTTAAAGGCAAATGCATTAGCCTCTGCTGTCTGGGGCCAGGGATGAGAGTTGGGGCAAACTGTACACAAACCAAAAAGCTTGAGAGAAAAGCTGGGGAATGACACAATTTGGAGAAAAAGGGCTTTGAAAAGCTGACGTATTCCTAGGACTCTAGAAGGCCGTTTGCATGCCCGTGTCTGGCACACGCTCAGAAAAGACCTGAGAAGGTCCTAAGCTCTCTCGCAGACCTGCACAAGCTCCGCACAAGCAGGAAGTGAAGGCTAACAGAAAGTTGTAAACTGACACAAAGCTGTAAACTGCCTGGTAAAGACAGAATCCACCCCCCCCCTCCCCCCGCTCCGCAGTGAGTCTGCAAAGACTGGGGAGAGGTTTTTTCCCACAAGTGATTAAGAAAATCTCTGTCAAATCATTAGTGAGCCACCAAGCTAATGCAACAGAGATCTCAGTGGCTACACATGGCAAATAATACAGACTTTATAAAATTAGTTCAGAAAATTCACTTAATAGGAGTGCCTGGGTGGCTCAGTTGTGTGGCTGATGTCTGGTTTCGGCTCAGGTCATGGTCTCAGGGTCCTGGGACTGAGCCCTGTGTTGGGCTCTGTGCTTAGCAGGGAGTCAGCTTGAGATTCTCTCTCCCTCTGTCTCTCCCCCTGCTCATGCTCTCTCTCTCTCTCTAATAATAAGTAAATTCTTTTCTAAAAGATTTTTATTTATTTATTTGACAGAGAGAGACACAGCGAGAGAGGGAACACAAGCAGGGGAGTGGGAGAGGGAGAAGCAGGCTTCCCGCCGAGCAGGGAACTTGATGCAGGGCTTGATCCCAGGACTCTGGGATCATGACCTGAGCAGAAGGCAGATGCTTAACGACTGAGCCACCCAGGCACCCCAAATAATAAGTAAATCTTAAAAAAAAAAAAAAGGTGGGGCGCCTGGGTGGCTCAGTCATTAAGCAGCTGCCTTCGGCTCAGGTCATGATCTAAGGGACTGAGCCCCGACTCAAGCTCCCTGCTCAGCGGGAAGCCTGCTTCTCCCTCTCCCACTTCCCCTTCCTGTGTTCCCTCTCTGGCTGTATCTCTCTCTGTCAAATAAATAAATAAAATCTTAAAAAAAAAAAAAAAAGGAAAAAGAGCAAGATAATTTACTAAACAAGCAGCAACAACAAACCCTTGGGAGAAACTAATTTCCACAGTTACCACATTATAATATTCAAATGTTTTCAACAGGAAATTATGACACACACAAAAAAGCAAAGTATGGCCCGTACAGAAGAAAAAAAGAAATTAAGTCTTTGCAAAAAATGATGACAGGACAACTGGATAACCATACTCAAAATAATGAAAGCAGACCTTTATCTCATACCATATGGAAAAATGTACTCCATGTGGGTCAAAGACCTAACTGTAAAAGTTAAAACTATGACATTCTTAGAAGAAAACACAGGGGTACATTTTCATGGCCCTGGATTTGGCAATGAATTATTAGCTATGAAACCAAAAGAACAAGTGACCAAAGAGAAAACATAAACTGAACTTCATAAAAATGAGAAACTTTTGTACATCAAAGGATAGTATCAAGAAAATGAGATGAGAAGATAACCTACAGTGTGAGAAATATTTGCAAATCATGTATCTGATAAAGATCTAGTATCCAGAATAAAAAACCCATAGTTCAACAACATTGCAAATAGCCCCCAAAATGGGCAAAAGCCCTGAATAAACATTTCTTTTCAGGAGCTGTAAGCACAAGAAAAGAGGCTCAGCATCATGAATTACTTGGGAAATGCAAACCAAAACAATGATTAGAGATTGCTTCACACTCACTAGGATGGTTATAATTAACAAAAAAACAAAAACAAAAACAAAAAAGGAACCACAGAAACTAACCAGTGATGGTGAGGAAAAATTGGAACCTCGAACCCCACTGGTGGGGATACAAAATGATCTGGCTGCTGTGGAAAAGCCTGGATGTTCCCCCAAAAGCTAAAGCAGAATTACCATACAACCCAGCAATCTCCCTCCTAGATATATACCCAAGAGAAATGAAACAAAAACTTGTACACCAATCTTTATAGCAGTGTTAAAAAGGAATGAAATATTAATACATGTTACAACAAGGATGAAGCCTGAAAACATTAAGCTGAGTGAAAGAAATTGAACACAAAAGGGCCACTTATATGATTCTATTCTATTTATATGAAATGCCCGGAAGAGGCAAGTACATAGAGACAAAAAGGAGATTAGTGGTTGCCAGGGGCTGGAAGGTAGGGAAAAAGTACTGACTGCTAAATGTGTATGGGGTTTCTCTTTTGCTCTCCCTTATCTTTGTCAGTACCCGTCTCCCTATAATGGACTGCTCCCATCCTTTTCTAATTTTTATTGGGAGGGAGGCGGTTTTGGTATTGGATCATGGTGATGAGCACACATATTGTGAATATACTAAAAGCCACTGAATTATATACCTTTTAAAATGGTTAAAATGGTAAATTTATGTTATGTGAATTTTATCCCCATTAAAAAAAAATATAGAAAAAAATGTCCCCTATAGAAAGGGTTGATTCATAAACACAGATGAACTGAGGGGAGTATATTCTGGGTCATAGTATAAAATGTATTCCTTAATGCAGATTGTGATTTAAAAAATGTTTAAAAGTTACTATGTTTAGGCCATCTAGTTTAATCCCAACTTTCATGGATGAATAAACTAAAGCGCAAAGATAAAACTAACCTGATGAAAATCACCCAGTAGGTCAAGAGCAAAACAAGGACAAGAATTTAGTACTGTCTGATTCCATTACATTCATGTTGAATTTACTAAGTGTTAATTTCTTATAAATACTAAACATATGTTTGTTTTAAAAAGTTAACATTTATTTTCAATAGCTGTTTGACTATTAACAATAGAAGAAGATAAAGATTAGGTACAACAACTCCAGAACCCTAGACTCTATAAACAATTAGGCTCTATTTAAAAAAAAATAAACTTATATAACATGGATCTACCTTTAAAAAATTTTTTTTTAAGTTTATTTATTTCTAGTAATCTCTACATCCAACATGGGGCTCGAAGTCACAACCCTGAGATCCAAAGTCCCATGCCTTGGGCGCCTGGATGGCTCAGTCGGTTAGGCATCTGCCTTTGGCTTGGGTCATGGTCCCAGGGTCCTGGGATGGAGCCCTGGGTTAGGCTCCCTGCTGAGCTGACTCTGGAACCACGACCCGAGAGCTTCATCACTCCTAAATACCTGAGTGTGTTTGTCCTATGAGATACACATAACAGGGGTGTCTGGTGGCTCAGCTGGCTAAGCGTCTGCCTCTGGCTCCAGTCATGATCCCGGGGTCCTGGGATCCAGCCCCGTGCTGGGCTCCCTGCTCAGTGGGGAGTCTGCTTCTCCTTCTCCCTCTGCTGTTATCCACCCCCGCCCCCCGCCCCTGCTCATGTGCTCTCTCTCTTAAGTAAGTAAAATCTTTGGGGTGCCTGGGTGGCTCAGTCCTTAAGTGTCTGCCTTTGGCTCTGGTCCTGATCTCAGGGTCCTGGAACAGAGTCCCATATCGGGCTCCCTGCTCATCAGGAAACCTCTTTCTCCCTCGCCCTCTGCCCCGTCACCCCACTCATGCTCTCTCTCTCTCTCAAATACATATTTTAAAAAATCTTAAAAAAAGAGATATAATACATACATACATATATATGTGTATATATGTGTGTATATATATTCCTATAAAATCTTAACACAACCTATCATCCAATCCTCAGATCTCATTCAAGTTTCACAACTTGAATATGTCTTTTATTGCAAAGAGATTCAGTTCAGATTCATGTGCTGAATTTATGGGCCATGTTTCTTTAGTCTCCTTCAGCCTGGAAGAGTGTCTCAGACTTTTCTTGACCTTGATGCTTCTCAAATAATAGGATAGTTATTTTGTAGAATGTCCCTCAGTTTGGGTTTGTCTGATATTTCTTCATGATTATATTCAAGTTATGCCTCTTTGGCAGGAATCTCACTGGAGTGATGCTGCGTTCTCACTGTATTTTATTGAGTGGCTCATGATTTTGATTTGTCCCATCATGGATACTCTTCAGTTGATCATTTGATTAAGATGTTCTTTTTTTTTTTTTTTTAAAGATTTTATTTATTTACTTGACAGAGATCACAAGTAGGCAGAGAGGCAGGCAGAGAGAGAGGAGGAAGCAGGCTCCCTGCGGAGCAGAGAGCCCGATGCAGGGCTCGATCCCAGAACCCTGGGATCATGACCTGAGCTGAAGGCAGAGGCTTTAACCCGCTGAGCCACCCAGGCGCCCCTAAGATGTTCTTTTGACAAGCATTCTTGCATAAGATGTTCCAGGTTCATCTTGTACTTTCCCTGCCCAGTCCTGAAATAAGGAGTCCTGGTTTCTTTAGTGGAAAATGGTATTGAAAGACCAAGATGTGCCCAGTAGATGTGCTCACTGCTTTGGGGGTATTGTTCCTAAACCCTCTCAGTGGACAGTTGCCAATATATGCACACACAGGCACATGCACATCCGTAAGCATACACTTATTGTTTTTTCTATACCTATCTGTTTATGTGTTGAATCTCACAAGTTCTCACTGATACATCCAGTTCAATGCCAGCAACACAAGATGCATTTTAGTCCTCTCTCCTGTATTGGTAATTCCTTTCTCTGACAATGAGAAGTCTGCCTCCCGTTATACGTATTATACTTACCTGATGAAGATTCCTGTATGTAATTAATCTCCTATACCCTTTTCTACCCTTCCCCTGCATGAATGTCTTCCTTTCCCTGTTTGAACTGTGATTCACATTTCCTATGTGGACCCCTTCCTCACCCCATTTGGGTTATCCCTTTGTATGAATGCTCCCTTCACTCTGCTCTGGCTCTAATATCCCTCTCCAGGCTGCCTTTCCTCAGGAATGCTACCCTTAGCCTCAGACTTTGGACCTAAACTGCTCTCATCCCATGTGGACACTCTCAGCTCAAGCTCATACCCATACTTTCTCCCCCACCAATGCACAGATGACACTTTTACCCTGCTTAGGCACTGACTTTATGTGGGGCTGCTCTCCCCTCCAATTCCCCATACTGGGCTACCTACTCTGTGTCATGTGGATGCCATCCTTACCCTTGTCAGTCTCCATCTCCCTACAATGGACTGCTCCCATCCTGCATGGATGCTTTCCTCACCTCACTTGGGCCCTGACACCACTTTGGGCCACGATGGCCCACCCGCACCTCTAACCCAAACACCTTCCCTGCTTTGGTCTGTGTAATGGCACGAGGACTAAATTGTTTATAAAAGGGAACAATATTTATTTATATATATGTTTACATATATAAAAGATATAATATGTATGCTTTAAACCTATATATAATATAAAAAATGATTTCCTTTAAAATTTTTGAAAAGATTTTATTTATTTATTTGAGAGAGAGAGAGAGAGCATGTGCACATGAGCACAAGCAGGGGGAGGGGCAGAGGGAGAGGGAGAAGCAGGTTCTCCCCTGAGTAGGGAGCGGACACGGGGCTTGATCCCAGGACCCTGGAATCATGACTAGAGCCAAAGGAAGATACTAAGCCACCCAGGTGCCCCTAAAAAATGATTTCCTAATTGCTTTATTAGAAAGAATGAATTGTTAAAAACAGTATGAAAACTACTAGTATGGGGGCACCTGGATGGCTCAGCTGGTTAAGCATCTGCGTTTGGCTCAGGTCACGATCCCGGGGTCCCAGGATTGAGTCCTGCATCAGGCTCTCTGCTCAGCGGGGAGCCTGCTTTCCTTCCTCTCTCTCTGCCTGCCTCTCTGCCTACTGTCTCTCTGTCAAATAAATAAATAAAAATCTTAAAAAAAAAAAAAAAGCAGTCACTTCAGGTAATGTGACATAATGCACATTAAAATAAATACTACTGGGCGCCTGGGTGGCTCAGTGGGTTAAGCCTCTGCCTTCAGCTCAGGTCATGATCTCAGGGTCCTGGGATCGAGTCCCGCATCGGGCTCTCTGCTCTGCGGGGAGCCTGCTTCCTCCTCTCTCTATCTGCCTGCCTCTCTGCCTACTTGTGATCTCTCTCTGTCAAATAAATAAATAAAAATCTTTAAAAAAAAAAAAAAAATAAATAAATAAATACTACTTTCAGTAATAAAATATTTATTTAAAATCATTTTTTTAAGACTTTATTTATTTATTTGACAGACAGAGATCACAAATAGGCAGGGGTGGGGGGAGAGCAGGCTCCCCACTGAGCAAAGAGTCCGATGTGGGGCTCAATCCCAGGACCCTGAGATCATGACCTGAGCTGAAGGCAGAGGCTTTAATCCACTGAGCCACCCAGGTGCCCCTCAAATCATGTTTAATTAAGAGAGAAGAAAAGTAAGAAACTAAAAGGAGAATAGAAAAGACAGACATAAAGGGGTGCTTGGGTGGTTCCGCTGGTTGAGTATCTGACTCTTGATTTTGGCTCAGGTCATGATCTCAGGGCTCCGCCCTCAGCAGGGAGTCTGCTTCTCTCCTTCTCCCTCTCACCCTGTCTCCCGCCTCCCCACTTTCCCCTTGTGCTCTCAAATAAATAAATAATAATAATAAAAAAAACAGAGAGATATTCACAATGGAGAGTAGTTGAAAAAAGAAAAGCCAAGTAAAGGCAGAAAGATAAACATGAGGAAAGAGATAAAGAAGAAAAAAGAAAGAAAGTCAGAGAAAAGGTAAAGGAAGTGAAGCCGGAAACAAACATGAGTAAGTTCCTAGGTGTTTATCATATAGCAGTCCCTTGATGAATATAAACAAAATTCCTTAGGAAAAAAGTGATTTAGTAGAAAAATATCCCAAAGTAGATGATTCAGTATGTCAGTGTCACAACCTTTAACTATGAAAAGAAAAAAAAATTCATTTAAAAAGCAACAATCATAGGTTTAGTGTGGTTTCTCAGATGTACTCCTTCGAAATCCATCCTAGTTTAATCATTAAAAGACTACCCAAAGGGGCACCTGGGTGGTTAAGCTGCCCTGGGTTAAGTATCTGCCTTTGGTTCAGGTCATTATCCCAGGGTCCTGCGATCAAGCCCCTTGTCGGGCTCCTTGCTCAGCAGGGAGCCCGTCTCTCCTTCTCCCTCTGCCTGCTGTTCTCCGTGTTTCTGCTCGCTGTCAAATAAATAAATAAAATCTTAAAAAAGAAAAAAGACGGGGCGCCTGGGTGGCTCAGTGGGTTAAAGCCTCTGCCTTCAGCTCAGGTCATGATCTCTGGGTCCTGGGATCGAGCCCCGAATTGGGCTCTCTGCTCAGCGGGGAGCCTGCTTCCTCCTCTCTCTCTGCCTGCCTCTCTGCCTACTTGTGATCTCTGTCAAATAAATAAATAAAATCTTGAAAAAAGAAAAAAGAAAAAAGACTACCCAGAACCCAAAATTCATGCCAAAGAAAGAATAAAATGATTGGTCCTACAAAGTAGTATGTCCTTATGTGCCCCTGAAATAAAAGTCACTATTTTTTAGGCCTCATTTTCCTCATTTGAAAAGGAGGGTGCAATGGTGAGTGTAGCATAATGTATAAATCTGCTGAATCACTATGCTGTATACCTGTATCTCATTTAACATGCATCAACCAAACTCAAATACAAATAATGATAAAAAAGTAAAATGATGATGCTGGATGAGATCAATGGCTCCTGAATTGTCAGACCTGCTACATCAAATCAGAAGAGGAACAGGTTTATGGGGCGCCTGGGTGGCTCAGTGGGTTAAGACTCTGCCTTCAGCTCAGGTCATGATCTCAGGGTCCTGGGATCAAGTCCCGCATCGGGCTCTCTGCTCAGCAGGCAGCCTGCTTCCTCCTCTCTCTCTCTCTGCTTGCCTCTCTGCCTTCTGGTGCTCTCTCTGTCAAATAAATAAATGGAGTCTTTGAAAAAGAAAAGGAAAAAAAAAAAAAAAGAAGAACAGGTTTAAAAATTCTGGTTCTTAAAATGAAAAAAAAAAAACAAAAAACAAAAAACAAAACAACCAAAAACCATTTACATTAGCACCCAAAATAGAGAAATATTTAGGTATAAACTTAACAAAATATGTACAGGACCTAAATGAGGAAAACCTCAAAACTCTGATGAATGAAATCAAAGAACTAGGGGTGCCTGAGTGGCTCAGTCATTAAACGTCTGCTTTTGGCTTGGGTCATGATCCCAGGGTCCAGAGATTGAGCCCTGTATTGGGCTCCCTGCTTGTGGGAGGCCTGTTCCTCCCTCTCCCACTGCCCCTACTTGGCTGTTTCCTCTCTCGCTGTCTCTCTTTCTCTGTCAAATAAATAAATAAATCTTTAAAAAACAAAAACAAAACAAAACCAAAAAAACCCCCAACTGGATAAATGGAGAGCCATTCCATGTTCATGCATAGGAAAACTCAATATTGTCATTCTCAACTTTATAGATTCAATGCAATTCCAACCAAAATTCTAGTAAGTGGTTTTGTGGCAATCAACAAATTGATTCTAAAGTTTATATAGAGACAAAAGACCCAAGATTGCCAACACAATATTGAAGCAGAAGACCAAAGTCGGAGGACTGATGATAACTGACCTCCAAGACTTACTGTAGGGGCACCTGGGTGGCTCAGTTGGAAGAACATGTGACTTGTGATCTTGGGGTGGTGTGTTCGAGCCCCAGGTTGGGTATAGAGATTACTTAAAAAAAAAAACTTACTATAAAGCTACAGTAATCAAAGATAGTGTGGTCCTGGAGAAAGAATACATCAATGGAAGAGAACAGAGAGCCCAGAAATAGACCCCCATAAATACAGTCAACTGATCTTTGACAAAGGAGCAAAAGCAATGGAGCAAGTGAGTTTCTTCAACCAAAGGCACTGGAACAACTGGACATCCACATGCAAAAAACATGCATCTAGACACAGACCTTGCACCTTTCACAAAAATTAACTCAAAATGTATCACATACCTAAATGTAAAGTACAACTTCTTGAAGGTAACAGAAGAAAACACAGATGACCTGCGGTATGGCAATGACTTTTTAGATACAACATCAAAGGCACAATCCGTGAAAGAAATAATTGATAAACTGGACTTCATGAAAGCTAAAAACTTCTGCCTGAGAAAGACAATGTCAAGAGAATGAGAAGATAAACCACAAGACAGGGAGAAAATATTTTTATATCTGATAAGGGATTATTATCCAAAATGTACAAAGAACTCTCAAAACTCAGCAATAAGAAAACAAACAACACGATTAAAAAATGAGCTAAAGAGGGGGGCACCTGGGTGGCTCAGTGGGTTGAGGCCTCTGCCTTCGGCTCAGGTCATGGTCTCAGGGTCCTGGGATCGAGCCCCGCATTGGGCTTTCTGCTCAGCGGGGAGCCTTCTTCCTCCTCTCTCCCTGCCTGCCTCTCTGACTACTTGTGATCTCTGCCTGTCAAATAAATAAATAAAATCTTAAAAATAAATAAATAAATAATTAATTAAAAATTAAAAAAATAAATAAAAAAATAAAAAATGAGCTAAAGGGGCACCTGGGTGGCTCCAGTTGCTTAAGTACCTGCCTTCTGCTCAGGTCATGATCTCAGGATCCTGGGATCAAGCCCCACGTCAGGTTCCCCACTCAGTGGGGAGCCTGCTTCTCCCTCTTCCTCTGCCTGCTGCTCCCCCTGCTTGTGCTCTCAGATAAATAAATAAAATCTTAAAAAAAAAAAATGAGCTAAAGATCTTAACAGACACCTCACCAAAGAAGGTACACAGACGACAAAAAGCATATGAAGAGATGCTCCACCTTATGTCATCAGGAAAATGTAAATTAAACTAACAGTGAAGTACGACTACATACCTATTAGAGAAGCCAAAATCTGGAGCACTGACACCACCAAATGATGATGCGGAGCAACAGGGATTCTCGCTCATTGCTCGTGGGAATGTAAAATGGTACAGCTACTTTGGAAGACAGATTTGTGGTTTCTTTCTTCTTTTAAGGCTTCATTTTTAAATAATCTCTACATCCATCGTGGGGCTCAAATTTACAATCCCAAGATCAAGAGCTGCATGCTCCATCATCTGAGCCACTTGGGCACTCAGATTGGTGGTTTCTCAAAAACTAAATATGCTCTTACCATATGATCTAGCAATCGTGGTCCTCAGTATTTTCTCAACAGAGTTGAAAAATTTAGGTCCACACAAAACTCACACATCGATGTTTACAGCAATTTTATTCATAACCGCAACTCTGGGAAGCAACTGAGATGTCCTTTAGTAAGTGAATGAATAAACTGTGTTATGTCCAGACAATGGAATATTATTTGGCACTAAAACAAATGAGCTACAAAGACATGGAAGAATCTTTTTTTTTAAGGAGACAGGAATTTACTGAATACACTACGAGGTAGTGGTGGGCAGGACAAGAGAGGAGAGGCTGTCTGTAAGACATGGATTATTACCAAGTAAATGCATTATTACCAAGTAAAAGAAACCAATCTCAAAAAAGATAAAACTATGGAGACAGTAAAAAGATCAGTGGTTGTCAGGGGTGGGAGGGATGAACAGAAAGAGCACAGAGGATTTTTAGGGCAGAAAAAATACTCTGTATGATACCACTGTGATGGATACATGTAATTATATGTTTGTCCCAAACCACAGAATGTATAACACTAAATGTGAGCCCTAATATAAACTATGGACTTGGGTGATTAGGATGTGTCAGTGTAGGTTTATCAATTGTAAAAAATGTACCACTCTGGTGGGGGATCACAGGAGAGGCTATGCATGTGTGGGGGCAGTGGATATATGGGAAATTTCTGTATCTTCTCCTCAATTTTACTGTGAACCTAAAACTGCTCTTAAAAAAAGTCTTAATTTAAAAACAAAAATTCCCATTCTAGACCTACTGAACTAGAATCTTGAGTTTTTTTTTTTTTTTTTTTAAGATTTTATCTTTTATTTGTCAAAGAGAGAGAGCGAGAGTGAGCGCACAAGCAGGGGGAGTAGCAGGCAGAGGGAGAAGCAGGCTCCCTGCTGAGCAAGGAGCCCAATGTGGGATTTGATCCTAGCTCCCTGGGGTCATGACCTTAGCTGAAGGCAGAAGCTTAACGGACTGAGCCACCCAGGCGTCCTGAGAACCTGGATATTTCTAACAGGTTCTTCAGGCAGTCTGACATGAAGACAAGCTGGAATCACTGAACTAAAGGATCTTGTTACTAAACCATATACTGACCTTTTTATACAGTGACTGTACTTTTACAACAGCTTTGTAAGACATGACTGAGAAACAGGATCAGAAAAGTGAACTGCCTGAGATCACATAATTAGGTAAACAGCTCAGTCAAGAATCCCAGGGGATGCCTGGGTGGCTCAGTTGGTTAAGCGGCTGCCTTCGGCTTGGGTCATGATCCCAGTGTCCTGGGATCAAGTCCCGCATTGCATGGGGCTCCTTGCTCGGCAGGGAGCCTGCTTCTCCCTCTGCCTCTGCCTGCCACTCTGCCTGCCTGTGCATGTGTTCTCTCTCTCTCTCTCAATCTGACAAATAAATTTAAAAAAAAAAAAAAAAAAAAAAGGGATCCAATTCAGGTGGTCCATTTTATTCCAAGTCACAAAGGTTCAACATGGTTCTAACATTCTACAAGATCCTTAAAAATACTGCCTGTTATTTTTTTAAATTTATTTATTTATTTTTAAGGTTTTATTTATTTATTTGACAGACAGAGATCACAAGTAGGCAGAGAGGCAGGCAGAGAGAAAGGAGGAAGCAGGCTCCCTGCTGTGCAGAGAGCCCAATGTGGGGCTGGATCCCAGGACCCTGGAATCATGACCTGAGCCGAAGGCAGAGGCTTTAACCCACTGAGCCACCCAGGCGCCCCAATACTGCCTGTTATTTTAAAAAACCTCTGTTTTGGGGGTGCCTGGGCAGCCCAGCCAGTCAAGTGTCTGCTAACTCTTGGTTTCGGCTCAGAGTATGAGCTCAGGGTTATGAGACTGAGCTTTGCACTGGGCTCCACAAGCAGCATGGAGTCTGCTTATCCCTCTCCCTCCCAGTCTGCTCCCCTTCACCCCCACTTGCTCTCACTCTCAAATTAAAAAATCTTAAAGTAAAAACAGAAAGACCTCTGTTTTGGGAAATGACTGCTCAAACAAAGTTGTGGAGAGGAGGCTACGCCATAGGTGGAAGGCAAAGTTAAGTTCACATTATGGAACCTCTGAACCAGCAACATACAGACAGACAACACCCACCTTAACTGTCCCATCATCGCTGCCAGTGCAGACAAGCTGGGGGCCCCTCCTGGCCGGGTAACAGGAATTCACAAAGGAAGTATGTCCTTTCAGCCTTTTAACCCTCTCACCTGTTTCGCTATCCCACACTGCCACAGTTTTATCTGTGGATGCGGAGAAGAGCATACTGTAAGAGGAAGAACAAAAAACAAGTAAGTGAAGACGAATAATAGCCATCCATCCTCCCCACTTGCCAAAATGTGCCAAACTCTTTAAGGCCACTGACATGTTGTACTGTTGCCAGCCTGACACATGATGTAGGCATGCCTCACCCTACCTACCAAATCCTACCAGTGCTCTAGACTGGGTTATGTGGTCTACCCCATGAAAATGTAAAAAAATGTCCTTCTGTCAGTCCCCATGATATATCCCAACCTAATACAGCAGTTTCCCCAATCTCTTCCTCCTTTTTTTTTTTTTTTTTTTTTTTTTTTTAAAGATTTTATTTTGACAGATCACAAGTAGGCAGAGAGGCAGGCAGAGAGAGAAGGGAGGAAGCAGGCTCCCTGCTGAGCAGAGAGCCCGATGCGGGGCTCGATCCCAGGACGCTGGGATCATGACCTGAGCCGATGGCAGCGGCTTTAACCCACTGAGCCACCCAGGCGCCCCCTCTTCCTCCTTTTTGATAGATGACGCTTTAAACACTTTCCCATCTGGAAATGTTTAATCACTCCCTGCTATAGTGGGAAGACAGACTGTGGCAATTCTTGACTCAGTGACTCAGTAACTTTAACCCTTTCTCTAAAGTTCAAAGTTTTTTATTTCATCTCTGAAAATGATTTTTTTTTAAGTTTTATTATTTAAGTAATCTCTACACCCAACAAGGGGCTTAAACTCCTGACACCAAGCTCAAGAATCACATGCTCCTTGGACTGAGCCAGCTGGGCGCCCCTGACAATGATTTCTAAGTTATAATTGATTTTATAAGGATTTCTTTACTCAAATATTAACAGGAAAAATGCATACAAGGCTATGTACCAGTTGATTTAGGGACCTTAGGATTTTAAAGGTCAGAGGTATAAAATTATGAATGTTCACTGAAATACCTAATGGGATTAATTAACTTTGCATAATCACATTTCTATATTACATATAGTTATTGTAAAATTAGGCAGTCATTAAAATGTTTATGATAAATGTATGTTCTAATAAATGATACATTAGGTGAATAATGTTAAAGGAAAAAAGCAGCAGAAAAGATCATACATGAAGTTCTAATGTACATGTAAAACCAAATAGCTTTGGGGCACCTGGGTGGCTCAGTGGGTTAAGGCTTCTGTTTTTGGCTCGGGTCATGGTCCCAGGGTCCTGGGATCGAGCCCCGCATCGGGCTCTCTGCTCAGCGGGGAGCCTGCTTCCCTCTTTCTCTGCCTGCCTCTCTGCCTACTTGTGATCTCTGTCTGTCAAATAGATAAATAAAATCTTTAAAAAACAAAAAACAAAAAACCAAATAGCTTTAAGCAGGAAAAAAACTTGAGAAACACTAACAAAATATTAACAGTGATTATCTTTGGAGTGGTAGGAATATGGGCTATTTTTAATTTATATATTTTTGAGTTTCTCAAAGTAAATATTTTATTGCTTGTATAGTAAGAATAGCTGATTTCTGCATATAAAATTATGTTTTATGTCTTAAAAAAGAAATTGTCTGGGCTGTTGATGTTAGATAGAGATGTATTTATAAATGCATACATGGAACAAGAGATTGGGTTGACAGTGATAGGATAATAAAGTAACTGCCAAAAATGCAGTAGTTTTTGACAGCGAAGTCTCCAGAGAGACAGAAAACTTAAGGATGAAATGTGAAAGGATGCCAAGAAAAATTAGTATGAAAGCAGCTGTCATTCTATTATGCAGACTACTTACTCACCTGCCATCAGTGTTATAATGCAGCTCCATCATGGCTCCACTGTGTCCCTTCAATGTAGCATAGTTATCACAGTCACCATAGACATTCCACAACACTGTTAGGAAGACACGGGTTATATGATCATTACTACACAAAAGAAAACTCATCATTAGCCACAGAAAAGGTACTTATAAATTTACCACAATGGTTTTGAGATTACGCTCCCTTGGAACACTATTGGCTCTACTGGCTGGACCAATTTTCCTGACACCAAAAACAAAAATAATGTAATATTTTCATATTTCTTAAGATTAACAAAAATTAGTTAATACATATAATTTGGGGGGGCACCTGGGTGGCTCAGTCCACTCAGCGTCTGCCTTTGACTCAGGTCATGATCCTGGGCTCCTGGGATCAAACCCCACATTGGGCTCCCCACTCAGTGGGGAGTCTGCTTCTCCCTCTGCCCCTCCCCTGTTCGTGCTCTCTCTCCTAAATAAATAAAATCTTTTTTTTTTTTAAAGATTTTATTTATTTATTTGACAGAAAGAGAGATCACAAATAGGCAGAGAGGCAGGCAGAGAGAGAGGAGGAAGCAGGCCCCCCACTGAGCAGAGAGCCCGATGTGGGACTCAATCCCAGGACCCTGAGATCATGACCTGAGCCGAAGGCAGAGGCTTTAACCCACTGAGCCACCCAGGCGCCCCTTTAAAAAATTTTTAAGTAGGCTCCACACCCGACATGGAGCTTGAATTCAGCCCCAAGATCAATACTAGCATGCCCTACTGACTGAGCCAGCCACGTGCCCTGAACTCTTTTTTTTTTTTAGGATTTTATTTTTAAGTAATCTCTACGCCCAACATGGGGCTTGAACCCACAACCCCAAGATCAAGAGTCACATGCTTTACTGACTGAGCCAGACAGGTGCCTCTTGGATGCAGATCCTAGTGATTTACAGGGAGATTATCCAACTGAGTTGCCACTTTACAATCCCCACCCCCCCTTCTTTCCCATATGCTAGGATTCTATGAGTGGATCAAGAGGAAGGTCTCACATCTTTGGGAAAAGGAAATGCTCTCTCTCCCCTCATTACTTCCATTAACCCGGTATGCCTAGATCTCTTGTCTGGCTCAATTCACTCAAGATTTGTCTCCATGAGGAAGATATTCTCAAAGTAGGGCAACTTACTTTCCAACTAGTAACATAATCCCTTTTATATTTACCACATGGACCTTGAGGTCTATACCCAAGATCATTCAATATTCTTATTGTACTGCTTTAGCATATTAGCTATGTAGTTTGTGACATGACCGATTCAGACTGATAACCTTCTTTGGCACTGAGGTTTTAAAAAATAATCACAACTTAGCAGACAGCAATTATTTCAACTTCAGAAACTATCACTTACATATCAGTCGATCAAATCCTGCAGATGCTAAGGTGGATCCATTGGGGTGAAACTTGCAGCAGTACACTTCCCCTTCATGTCCTGAGAGCAGCATGATTGGAGCCTGAAGGGAGGAACACCTTGGAGGTCCCTGAACAAAAGACAGAAGTACAGAGTAGTCACTACATACAGGCAAAAGAGGGTGGAAAAGACATGGGAAACAATAATTGAGTAGATTTCTCCTGATTTAGAGAATGGCAACTCTTCTTATATTAACTTATGTTTCCAATTTGATCCCTTCCTGCTGTAGCGTCTAGTGTCTACCTGTTTACTAACTACTTGCTCACTCTCCTCTGGTCCCATAGCCAACTTTTAATTGCTCAAACATGTTAAGCTCATTTCTGTCTGAGGATCCTTACACTTGTTGGTCCTGATCGGAATCCTCTTCCTGTGTCCAGCTCCCTCCAATGTTTCCTCTTCAGAAGGTCTTTCCTTGATCACTCAAACTCAAGGAGCACTACACCTCCCCTCTGTATTCCATTACTCCTACTGTACTTCTTCACAGCACTTACCACTGCCTGAAATTACCTTAAATATTTGCTCACACATTTTGTTCTTTTTCCCCAGTAGAAAAGCAGCCTTGTAAGTGTAGGGACCCTGCCTGTGTCATTCAATACTGTTTTCCCAGTCTTTAGCTCATTTAATGACTGGACTGCGCTTCCCAACCATCCTGCAGTGTACATATTACCCAGTAGTTTTGATTATGGTCTTGACACCAAGCCTAGGCTTGGACAATTCAACGAAACCCAGGCTGATACTTTTTTCAGAGAGAAGGATGGGTGCACTGTAAGTGCCAAATATCTTTAGTAGTTTATGGTTTAGTCAAAAAAATATTATGTGCCGGGCTATTTTTCTAGGCACTGGAAAAGTAGTACTGAACAAAATAAACAATGGAGTTTGTGTTCTAGGAAAGGAGGAAGAGGAGAGAGGGAGAGAGAAAACAAAACATACAGCAGGTGGTAGGTGCTCTGGAGAAAAAGCAACGTGGATTAATGCATATAGGGTACTGCAATTTAAAGCAGCGTAGTCAGGAAAGCCTTCTCTGAAAAACGGCATATCTGAACAAAGATTTGGAGGAGCCGGAGTGTGTAAACCATTTTGAAGAGCATTCTGGTAGAGTGCAGCAAATGCAAAGGCTTCCAGGCAAGAGCATGGAAGCCAGCGAAAAGAGCAGGATCAGCAATGGAAAATAGGTAGATCTAAGAGGTAAACGGAAAATGGGCAAAAGATTTTAAGGATTTTGGTTTAACTCTGGGTGAAGTGGAAAGCCACTGAAAGTTTTCAGCTGAGGGAAACATGATCTGACCTTTAGCAAGGTTCTCCAGTTGCCGGACTGAAAATAGACTGACCGTACAACAGCAGAAACAGGATTACCTGTTAGGACCTCACTACAATAATGCCAGATGAGAAAATAATGGCTTAGACCACGAGTTAGTGGTGGAGGTGGCAGAAGGGGTAGCAATTTGGTATATATATTTTGAGGATGGTGCCAGCAGGATTTGCTCACCCGCCGGTGGAAAGGTTGAGAGAGGACACACATATATTTCTTGGTTTGAGCCTAACAGCACAGGAAAAGAGATGTGATCATTACCTCCATCTTACAAGAAATGCAGTTAAGACCATGGATTGGGGGTGTAAAGTCTCTTTCTATCATTTACCAGGTAAATTTACAAGACACTGCACTAAGAAGAGTTCCTAACTCTTAAGCTGTTACCAAGATTAATGGAGTTTTCACACACAAAGCCCTGGGTGCAGGGACTCAATGAATGTTAGCGATTGTTCGGTTGTCGTTAATAACAGCACTAGTGCTAAGAAACAAAGGGGAGAGCAACTTGCCCAAAGTCCCAAAGCGAGCGGGTCTCATTTATTTCCTTCCTCCCCTCATTCATTCATTCTTTCATTCATTCATCCATCCATTCTACAACCTTTTCTGAATGTTTACTCTATGCCGGCTCTCTGTGGAAGATTAAGTATGAAAAAGCCCTGGTACCGGTTTTGAGTTCAAGGTCTGTAACTTTAATTCTAACGCCCCCTCACAGGGTGGTCGAGACGCTGAAAACAGGCGTCCAACCCGGGAACGAAGGGAGCACCTGCAGGGTTGTTGGCCACCTTCATAGTGCTCCCCTACTTTAACTGCAGGTAGCTATTCTCGTTCCGCCCTCGCAGTGCGGGATCACCGGGTGCTAGGCTCTCAGAGAGGAAGATGAGCGTAGGGCCGAAGGCTGTCTGCTACTTCACTTACCGCTTGCAGCAAAGCGCCGGGCGCCGTCGGCTGCTGCCCGGCTCCGGGGCTTGACCCCGCGGCTCCCAACAACAATTCATGCCGCTGCCGCTTGACTGGAACCAGTGGCAACTCTGGGCCTTTGCGCTTTTGCTGCTCTATCATGGCGGCAACCGCTCTCCTCAGCGCCGCCACTGACCGCGCCGACACACTCAGGCAGCGCGCGATTGGTTCCAACTTAGTTCTTCCCCTAGAACTTCCGGCTTCGAGAAACCAATCGCCTTCCAGTATTTCCCTCTGCACCGCCCCCTGAGCGCTCTCCTTTTATTGGTCAGATCTTTCTAGCGTCACGAGAGTACGGTACCAGGATTGGTGGGTGGGGCTGGAGTCCCACCTAGGCGCGCTGTGTCTTGTGGGTGGGAGCGCTGTCTGGTTTTGGCGTTTCGCGCAATGCTGCGGCGGGGAGACCGGGAGCTGACACAGAGTAAGTGGAAGGAAGGTCGGGGGTGGATGGCTGCGGCATCTGGAGGCGGCACCTCGGTTGTGTGGCCTGAGTCTGGCCCTTTTCAGCTGATGGTTTTCAGGGGGCATAGGCGGACCCCGAGGTCCCAGCGCCTGCACGTAGCAGCCTGGGTTCCCCTTCTTGGCCGGAGCAGAGCGTGGGATCTCTGCGGCCGCCTGAGGCCCTCGACCGCTGTCTTGTTCGTCCAGCGCTTGCCTTGTCCAGCACTGTGCCTGTGCCGGACGCCCCCAGGGAGGAAAGCCTTGTCTCCCGGCTCCACCAGGCTCTCCTCTGGCTGAGGAGGCCGACTTGTTTCTGCCATTGATTGTGCAGTCTTTGACTAGGGCCTGCTCTGTGCCTCTCAGAGAGACGGAGATGAGAGGAATATCCGACCCCTGCTTCTCCAGAGCACGATCTTTTGAGAAATTTGGATTCATATCTGGGAACTAGGTCTCTCCTTAATCGTCCAGCTGGTACTGGAAAGAGCCTTGAGGATACATTGTGAACCAAAGATGGTCCCTGACCTCAGGGGTTTGAGTCCGTGAGGGCAAACCTGTTAAACGGTGATCTCACTAAAGAACTGTAAAAGACCTGCTGCTTAGGAGACGTGCCTGATGCTATGAGTGCCTGAAATAAGCAGAAAGGCGTCTGTGAGGAAAAGATGCCTGAATGGATACCTGAAGAAAGGATTCTAATTACTTGGTTCAAGGGAGGAAGGCAGAATATTCCATAAAAAGCAGCATATGCAGGGGCTCTGTGGTGAATTGGGGGAAAATGACTATAAGGCAAAAAAGAGGCCACTGTGGCCAGTACAGAGGGAAAGGAGGAGAGTCTCCTACAGGTTGCAGCTGTTGGTGGGTAGAGGTGCAGGACTTTTACTTCAAGATGGATGAGAAACCACTGCGTTTTGTTGTTGTTGTTGTTGTTGTTGTTGTTGTGGGAGAGGTGGCTTGATCCTCAGTCTCAGTAGCATAAACAGGTTGGAGGAAAGATAGATGCAGATAGACCACTCGGGTGAGAGAGATAAGCAATGAGGACTGAGGTGTTGGTACAACTGCAGAGAACTGGACAGAGTCTAGAGATAAGGAGGTAAAATCAGTAGAACTTAGTGATGGATTAGATTCAGGGAGTGAAAGAGAAATAAAACATAACTCCTGGGTTTCTGGCTTATGCAACAGGGTAGTTCTTTTTTTGGATGGGGAAGGGAGAGGTCATTCATGAGATCCAGGAGGCAGTTTGAAATACAGCTTTGGAACTCAGAGATGTTTTGGGAAATATTTAAGTGGGAGTAATTTGCAGATGGGTGATAATTGAGACATAGGTATGGGTAAGATCAACTGAGAGAACCTTGAGTCGTCCTAGCATGTAATGGCCAAGAACAGGAACAGGAGTCCACAAGAGAAACAAGAGCTAGGGTGGAGGACCAGAAGAATGTGGTCTCAGCAGCAGGAAATAGTCTGTGTTAGAAAATCCTGGAATTCAGGGGTGCCTGGGTGGCTCACATGGTTAAGCGTCTGCTACGGCTCGGGTCATGATCCCAGGGTCCCGGGATCAAGTCCCACATCGGGCTCCCTGCTCGGTGGGGAGCCTGCTTCTCCCTCTCCTTCTACTGCTCCCCCTGCTTGTGCTCTTCCACACTCTCTCTCTCAAATAAATAAATAAAATCCTAAAAAACAAAAAAAGATGTCCATGAACTGATCCCATTTAAAGAAAATCCTGGAATTTAAATATCATGAGCATTGAAAAAAGTCTGTTGGCTTTGTCTTCATGGAGCTTATGGTGTCCTTCATGAGAGTTGGTGTGATGGGACCAGAAGCCAGATAGGAGGCAAAGACTCAGAGAAGGAAATGAAGGCAGTGAATCTAGAGAGTATTTTCCATACATATGATTGTAAAGGAGAGCAGAGGATGTGGAAGCTAAGGGAGATGAGAGGTCATCAAGGACCCAATTTAGAGGGTGATGGAGAAATTGAAAATGCAAGAGAGAAATCGAGTCATTGATAGTGTTCTGAGAACATGGGAATGGATGGGATCCAAAGTACAGTTAGAGCAATCCTAGGAAGATGGGAATGAAAGAAATTTTTCCAGTTAATAGAAAGGAAGAAGAAAATGAAGGCAATAGGCACAGGTTGTTTCTGTGTTTTGTACTGGTAAAATGAGTTTTCTCATGGCTTTTATTTTTTCTGTAAAGCAGGTGATGGGATCATATACTTAGAGTGAGAGGAGGTCAGAGATTTGAGATTGTAGAAAGTGTGAAAGTCATTGTAGATTGTGGGAGAATGAGTAGACCAGAGAAACGTAGAATTGTCTTGCAGAATTAAGGGCCCATTTGAGGGGCACCTGGGTAACTCAGTCGTTAGGCATCTGCCTTCGGCTCAGGTCGCAACCCCAGAGTCCTGGGGTCGAGCCCCACCTCGGGTTCCCTGCTTGGCTGGAATCCTGCCTCTCCCTCTCTCTCTCCCACTCCCCCTGCTTGTGTTCCCTCTCTCACTATGTCTCTGTCAAATAAATAAAATATTTGAAAGGGGAAAAAAATACAAAGAGTGTCTTTATAGAATTGTAGTATGTACTTTAAAAAAGGCCCACTTGAGGTTGGAGATCATATTTTTTTTCTAGGAACATTAGGCTGTTCAGTGCAGGCATGGAGAAGACATATCCAGGGATAGTGAGGACTGGGGATTTGACTTGCTCAGCATACTTTCCACCTCTTAATGTGCCTTCTCTTACTGAAAAGTTTGGGATGCTAAAAGCAATTTCCTAGACTCCTTTGCACCTAAGGTGAGAATTGAATTTGGAACTGAGTTAGATGTGGAGACAAAAAGGGTGAGAGCCATCCAGTTTTGCTGGCAAGCATCATAGCAGAGGCACTGGATTTCTTTAGTCAACAACTTTCTGGTTTAGTGACTTTCTGCAATGATAGCCATAACTTTCTTGATCATGGCAAAGACTAATTTTGTGAGTTAAGACTTGTTTCTGTAAGTTCTAAGGGAGCCTTCTCCTATAGCCCTTCAAGTAATTTTGTAAGCCACATAATACCTGGCAATAACTCCTTTTCTGCTTAACTTAGCTAGCTAGCATGGGTTCTGTTGTCTGCAGTTATACTCCACTCATGCCAGAAAGGTGAGCTGTAAAGACACGGAGTTAAAGGGAAATCAGGCCAATTATTGAAATGATGGGCCCTGGAATCCAAGCTGGAGAGGGCTAACAGGTTGGAAGAAAGTAGAGTTCAATAGATTAGGGTTCTAATGAGGTCAAAGAACAGTATTCTCTACTACAGGACTTCATTTATGCTATTTGGTTGTCACCTCTTCAACTTCCCTATGTCCTCCAAACCCTTGCTTTCTCTTGTTTTCTCAGTACTCTGAACCTAGCCACCATTTTAGCGCTGATCACACTTGTAGTTAGTTAAGACAAGTAAAGCTTTTAGGTTAATGCATGGCAAATAAACACTGACATACTAGCTGTTGTTATCAGAGGTCTTGGAGAACCTCCAGGATTATTGATTGTAACAGTAGTGTGGGATAGAGTACTGGCCATGGGGTCTAGTGCCAACATGGTTAGCTGTAAGCAGCCTTTGTCAAGTCACTTGACCTCTATTAGCCTCATTTTCAGTTAAATAAAAATAACATGCTAAGTGAACTTCATAATTCCTTTTCAGCTTTCACATTTTATGAGACCATTTTTGTGTATGGTTTTGTTTTGTTTCATTTTACTATTTTTTCTCTTTCCTGCTTTTGGACATTTTCTTAATTGATCCATGACTGAAGTTCAAAAAGAAAGAATCCTCTATCTAAGATAGTCATTCTAGTAATTTGGTGGAGAGGAGGAAGTTTGGCTATCAGTCTTCCACCTTCTCATCTGACCAATATATTGGGTGGAACTAATTTCCTCTGCATTCTTTAGGGCAGAATGCTTTCTCCCTTTTTTCTCTACCTGTGTTTAGCACATAGTGAGGCTCTATTCACTCATCCAAAAAGAAAAAAAAGAAAACAACAACAACTTTGAGTACCTACTGTATACCAGACACTGGGAAGAGAAAACCAAGTAAGAAATGGTCCTTGGTTGCATGTTTGGATGAATGAATCCAGACCCAGCTCATCATTACCTCCTCCAAGAATGATGCCCTTCTGATGATGACTCCTCGTTGGAATCTCTAATGTTGGGACTTAGTTTGTATTAGAAATTATTATAAGATTTAGGTGTGGGTTGCATATTCTTTTTGAGGCAGTGTAGAATAGTGGTGGAGAATGCAGGCTCTGAAGTCATTATTCTGTCTTTGTTGATACCCCAGTATTTTTACTTTTCAGCGGATTCTCTCAATTCTTATACACAGGTTAAAGATAAATTAGAATTCCTTTAACTCTCAGGGTTTTATCTAGTTAGTTTTGTTCTATAGCAACCACAACAAATCTAAATCCAAAGAAACAAATACAACAAAAAAATCATGGCCAGATCAGTAAGGTGACACATGAAGCTCAAAAGGTGCTTTAAGTATTTTATCGATTTAGTAATTGTTCTATGCACTTCTCATTGCTTGAGAGAAGAGAGAACAGGGTTTTTTTGTTTTTTGTTTTTTTTTTTTGATTTTTGTTTTTTTCTTTTTCTGTTGCATGCACTTTAAAAACAGCTTTTAAACAATCACAAAATTGTGGAAGTACAGTACAAATAACATTTTTTAATGAATTATTTGAGAGTTAAGTTGCTGACTGGATGCCCCATCATCCCTGAATACTTTAGTTTTCCTATAAACAAGGACTTTCTCTTATATAATCACAATATAACTACTATAATCAAAAAGTTAATATTGCATTACTACCTCTACTCTCCAGGCCCTGCTTCTCATTCTTGGCACTGATTCATCATTCTGGACAGCCCAATATGTGGATGTTGTCATTACCCTGCTCCTTTCCAGTGGGTTGCTCTTTTTTTTTTTTTTTTTTTAAAGATTTGATGGAAAGAGAGACAGCCAGAGAGGGAACACAAGTGGGGGTGTGGGAGAGGGAGAAGCAGGCTTCCCACAGAGCTGGGAGCCTGACGCCAGGCTTGATCCCAAGACTTGAGCCAAGACTTGAGCTGAAGGCAAACACTCAATGACTGAGCCACCCAGGTGCCCCACTGAGTTGCTCTTCTTTGCAAATTTCCTCCTCACCCAACATAGGCCCTGCCTTTACTGGGGGCCACCATTCCTCTGCTACACCTCTCATTTCCACAGTGTATTTTTCTTGCTCTGTCCCTTGCTTTGGGAAGTGGGTGGCTAGTAATTGGGTCCATGTTGCATTCCTACATATTCTATTATTGTTTAAAACATTCAAGGAAAACGAAGCACTTGCGGAAGATATTCTGTTTCTAGAATTATTGCAAAGCAGCTCCAAATGATGTACCTCGATCTTTATCAGTTTACTTGCTCTTTGACGTCTACAGATGTGGTCCTATTTGACTGGACTATATGTATCTCAATGTTTGTTTTTTAAAAAGATTTTATTTATTTATTTGACAGAGAGAGATCACAAGTAGGCAGAGAGGCAGGCAGAGAGAGAGGGGGAAGCAGGCTCCCTGCTGAGCAGAGACCCCGATGTGGAGCTCAATCCCAGGACCCTGGATCATGACCTGAGCTGAAGGCAGAGGCTTAATCCACTGAGCCTCCCAGGCGCCCCTCAAATAAATAAATCTTAAAAAAATAAAAAACAACCTCGGATTAACTGAGGAGCTTCTGAATAACCACCATCAAACTCTAGTTTCTTTCTTACTTTTGTTTTCCCCCTAAGATTTTAGTTATTTGAGAGGGTGAGAGAGAAAGCAAGAGCATGAGCACATACACAGGGAGAGGGAGAGAGAGAAGCAGACTCTCCACTGAGCAGGGAGGCTGGTTCGGGGCTTGATCCCAGGACCTGGGATCGTGATCTGAGCTGAAGGCAGACATTTAACCAGCTGAGCCACCCAGGTGTCCCCAGAACTCTAGGTTTCTACAGAATGTAATTTGAAAGAAAATTTTAAGTTCCATTTTTTAAAAATGGCAGCCCTCTGCTTTCGTGAAATTGTAAACCTGTTACTGTTATATTTCAGGATTTCCCTCAGTAATGTATACTGCTTTCTTTCCTGAAGAATTGCGCAGGGTTTCTTAGGGTAGTGTTCTATAGAAGGAGTCAATAGGAGAGCTTTTTAAGTTACGTGGTCATACACTTACCACAGCAGAAATCTGTAAGAATCAACTTAAGATTTTTTCTACTTTTGTTGCTCTTCCCATGACCTCTGTGTAGAAGGAACAGGTGATCGACTAAGACGTTTGAGCTCAATTTAGGTGTCTTAACTGCTGATGCCTGTATGGATTCTATACCTCACTGTATGGATTCTATACTTCACTAGTGTTCCGAGAGATGGAGGAATTAAGGTCTCTTGATAGAGCCACTGGCTTTAGGTCAATAACCTTTATTCTAGGATGTGAGGTGAGAAATGCTAGTCAGAGGAAGGGAAAGATTGGAGATGAGCCTGCATAGCTGGGAAGTGGAAGAAACAGGATCTAACCGGGCTGTGATACATGGATTTAACCTGTTTATCAGCCATTTCTCAAGAACTGACAAATCTGCCTCCATTCTATGTTCTATTAGTAAAGTAATAAAAACCATCTGTGGCTGATATAAGCAGAAAAGCACAAGTTTATTGTAAGGATACGAGGTTGTCTTACAGAACTCAAGGAGAAGGATGTAGGAACCTGGGGATGATACTAGGACCAGGATTTGGAAGACTGATAGGATTTTCTCTCATTTCTGTTTTAAGTGAGACAGTTCGATTAATGGATGGTCCTGTAGATCAGGAAGACTTTGCAAAACTTGGACCCGAAGTCATCATATGAATGTGAGGGGGTTGAGGAGAGAAGAAAGTATTTGGTTATGAAAATCTAAGGAAAACAGAGTTTCAAGTCTTATTGTCAGGAAGTGTATTTGGGAGGAAAAAGAGACCCAAGGGCAGTACCATTAGATTTATCTTCGTGTAGCAGTGATTTATCCAGCAGGGTAAAGTGGCATGGTTAAGAGCCACTAGACTGCAAGTTCCCTCTCTGTTTAAAACAGGAGACTGAGCAAGAATATCCATAACGTCCCTTTAAACTCCAAAGTGGTAAGACTCGCTACTCAGGCAGCATCAGGATCATCCAGGAGCTTGTGGAAATGTACAATCTCAGGCACCACATCAGACTTACTGAATTGCAGTCTGCATTTTAACATGATTCATAAATAGTAAAGTAAATTTGGTGCATCCAAGAATGGATTATTATGTGGGCACTAAAAAAAGAGGTGTAGGGGCACCTGGGTGGTGCATTTAGTTAAGCGTCCAACTCTTAGTTTCGACACAGGTGGTATTCTCAGGGTTGTGACATCGAGCCCCACAATGGGCTCCACACTCATTGCAGTCTGTTTAAGACTCTTCTCTCTGTCTCTCCCCCTTGTGTGCCTGCATGCCCTCTCCTCTAAAATTAAATTTAAAAAAGGTGTATGTGGGACGCCTGGGTGGCTCAGTTGGTTAAGCGGCTGCCTTCAGCTCAGGTCATGATCCCAGCGTCCTGGGATCGAGTCCCACATCGGGCTCCTTGCTCGGCGGGGAGCCTGCTTCTCCCTCTGCCTCTGCCTACCACTCTGTCTGCCTGTGCTCGTTCGCTCTCTCTCTCTAACAAATAAATAAATAAATAAAAAATTAAAAAAAAAAAATAAAAAAGGTGTATGTGCATGTGTATGGATTATTAAAATATATAAGAAAATGGCTGTTAAATAACGATTAATAATTTTATGATTCCATTAAAAAGCCTGTATGTGAAAGGTTTTAAAGAATATAAATAAAATTGAATTATGGATGATTTTTTCTTTATTATGAGTGTATTATTATTATTATTTTTAAGATTTTATTTATTTATTTGACAGAGAGAGAGAGAGAGAGATCGATCACAAGTAGGCAGAGCAGCAGGCAAGGAGAGAGGGGGAAGCAGGCTTCCTGCTGAGCAGAGAGCCCGATGCGGGGCTCGATCCCAGGACCCTGAGATCATGACCTGAGCTGAAGGCAGAGACTTAACCCGCTGAGCCACCCAGGTGCCCCTATTATGAATGTATTATTGTCTGGACTTTTAAAATGAGCATGTGTATTTTTAATTTTATGAGGAAAAAAGTAAGCTGTTCTCTCTTTTGGAAGTTACTTCAGATTAACACTTAGCATAGTAGTTCAAAGCAGGGACCCTGGTGTCAGCCAGAGTTAGATTCCACTATTTCCTAGCTTTTTGACGTAGACCTAGTTATTTGATCTCTGAAAGCCTTGGTCTTCTCATTTATATAAGAATACAACCTACAGGGGCACCTGGGTGGCTCAGTGGGTTAAAGCCTCTGCCTTCGGCTCAGGTCATGATCCCGGGGTCCTGGGATTGAGCCCCACATCTGCCTTTCTGCTCAGTGGGGAGCCTGCTTCCTCCTCTCTCTCTGCCTGCCTCTCTGCCTATTTGTGATCCCTGTCAAGTAAATAAATAAAATCTTAAAAAAAAAAAAAGAATACAACGTACAGCTTGAGAGTTTTGAGGATTAATGAGATATTAGCTGTCTGGTGCTTAGCACAGTACCTAGACATTCTTGGTAAGTGTTACCTCTTATTACCATTATTCCCTTTTTAAAAATTCAGCTTCACACACACACATCTCAAAGCCTTCCTTTGACAAAAGAATAGTAACAATAGCGATTAGAAAAAAAACAAAACAAAACAGACTAATGGCCTTGGGTAAGTATTAATTGGGAAAAAAAGGATCCAAGTTTCCACAACTCCTCTTGATGACTGTGGGCAAAAGAGACGTGGATGAAAGCTCCTGTTGTTAAATCTAATGCCATTATTCTGTAGAGACTAGCAGTGGATTATGTACACATTTCTTCTTTAATGCAGATGTCTTTTGCATGTTGTCTGTCTTATTTCTTTGTGATAGGACACTTGAATTAGCTTCAGCAGAAGAGAAATGGAGGAGCCATAGAACATTAAGGATGAATTCAGGAAGACCCGAGACCATGGAGAACTTGCCGGCTCTCTACACTATTTTCCAAGGAGAGGTATATTCTTTTTGGCCTTAAAAACTTACTATTTGTGTTAAGCATAGTTGGGGGGTGAAAAGCAGCTGGGTTTGGAGCTTCTGTCCGCTTGAGAATATGTGGGGCATCGCAGTTCAAACAGGAAGGACTAGTGGAACATCTGGCTCCTATTTGTACCTCCTCTAAGTTCCAGACTCCTAACTGCATACTTGATATCTTCATTTGGGTACCTCACAGCATGTCTAATTAATGTTTTAAACTGAATTTTTTCTTGCTTTCTTTCTTTTAACAGAAATTTATTTTTTTAAATAATCTCTACACCTAACATGTGGCTCAGACTCACCCCGAGATCAAGAGGCAGATGCTTCACTGCCTGAGCCAGCCAGGTGCCCCTGAATTTTTTATTTTCTAACCGGATCTTTTCTTTTAGTCTTTTCCATCTCATCACATGGAACCACTGTCCTTTCAGGTACCTATGCTGAATGTCTGGACATCATCCTTCATTTCTCCTCTTGATTCGATCTTGATTTTCTCTCTCCCTCCAGACCATCAGCAAGTTGTACTATTGCTTCCTCCCAGATATATCTCTTGAATGTATACTTCTTTATCTCTGTGGCACCCCATTAATTCATGTTCTCCATTTCTTCTTTGGCCACTGGGGTCTCTATGCCTATTGTAGTCCCTCTTTAATCTGGACTTGGCCTCTGCCTACCCTGACTGTGTGGTTTTGTTCTCTTCTACTCGCATACCAGCCACACTGGCTTCCTTACCACTCTGAGCATTCTAAGCTTGCTTCCTTCTCAGGACTTTTGTACATGCTGTATCCAACTACCCCACTCTCCTACTAACTTCTTTTCATGTTTAAGGTCTCCTCAGAGATATTTTCCTCACCATAAATAAATAAGCTCACCCTATATTTGTGTACTTGTGTAATATCTGTCTTTCTCATAAGACACTAAACTCCATGAGGACAGACCCCTGTGTGTTTTGTTTGCAGTTGTAGCTCTCAGTCCCAGCTAGTTGGGTAGAAAATAACAGGTGCCCGTTACATCTTTGGTGACTGAATGATCAGCCTTTGAAGAAGAAGGCATTGTATTTGGAGAGCATGCAAAACCTGGATTCCTGTCTTAGTGCTTTTACTTTGTGATTCTTACGACTACCCCTACTCTCTTCGAGTCTTGGTCTTCTCATTTGTTAAATGGAGATAATCATTTCTTCCATAGGATTGCTATGATGGTTAAATAAGTTATCATCTATAAAAACAATGCCTGAGATAGAGTAGGAATTCATTAACATTATCTTCCTCCTCTCAAAGCAATATTTTTTTTAAAAGATTTTTATTTATTTATTTGACAGATAGAGATCACAAGTAGGCAGAGAGAGAGAGGAGGAAGCAGGCTCCCCACTGAGCAGAGAGTCCGATGCGGGGCTCGATCCCAGGACCCTGAGATCATGACCTGAGCTGAAGGCAGAGGCTTTAACCCACTGAGCCACCCAGGTGCCCCAAAGCAATATTTTAACAGTATCATTCTTACTTGCTTTATGGTTGTTCATACTTGCTTTATGGTTGACAGAGTTTCATCTTCTGATAATAGGAGGTCTTTGAGGGCAGACTTTGTGTCTGTCAGGTGGCTATAGATAATTGTGGCTCTTGACTTCTGTTAAGTCAGTCCCAGCTTGTAAAGTTAAGATACAAAGGATAATAACGTTCTAGCAAATAGTAAACACTTCTGCTCTTCAGAGCCTTTGTCTTTTTTCTTTAAGGCCTGTGGTATTCCCAGAGATCAGTGAGGTACCAGGGCTCAGAAGGGGAAGTGGGTAGCACTAGAGATGAAATTGATTTTCCTGATGATGAAGTTTGTTTGTCAGGTGTTGCACAGAAGGCAAAGAAGAGTGCTGTGCCCTTCACAGACTGACTCAGATTTCTGAAGTGACTCTTGCCCGACAGCTGCTTAAATGAAGTGGGACTTGAATTAGTGTAGGTTTTATATGTTACTTTTAAGGATGGATGGTCTAGTGTAATGTTTGGGGAGAACTTAGTAGTTCTAGCTTAGTATTTCAGGAGCACATTTTGAAAAATGATGGTTTAGAAATGACTGGAATTAGGAGAGAGAAGTTGCTTGATATATCAAAAAGAAGAAACTATTTTTCAGAATATTCATCCACAGATATTTAATGAGTACCTGATATTTCAAAGAAGACTCAGTTACATTAAAATTCAAAAAAATTTGTCAGCATCACATATGTTAGTACTTTTATACATTCTGTGTCATTGACTCTCCAAAAAATTATTACCCTCGTTTATGGATAAGGAAACTCCTCTCAAAAGTTAATTAATTGCCCAGTGGTTAATAAATAACAAAATTGGGATTTGATTTTATTTATTTTTTAAAAAGATATATATATTTATTTTGGAGAGAGAGAAAGAAGGAGAGTGGGAGAAAGGTTGCAGGGAGAGGGGAAGCAGACCCCCTGCTGAGTGTAGAGGCTGATCTCACAACACTGAGATCATGACCTGAGCTGAAACCAAGAGTCAGACGCCCAACCGACAGAGCCACCCAGGTGCCCCCAAATGGGATTTTAAACCAAGTCCTTTCTCCAAGTCTGCTTTCTGCTAAACTGCTCCTGGGGTGTCCAACTTATCAAAAATGCATGGAGGAACCAAAAGAACCTTAGGAGAACTCTTCTAACTGAGATATAGAAAGAGGGTCGATAGTCAGTCTAGTTGTTCCACAGTCATTTGGCTCTCAGTAACAGCATTTATCACAGTCTGTCTTGTATAATTATTACTTGTGTGTGTGTTTGTCTCCTCCACTAGAGTATGAGTTACTGGAGAGGAAGGGCCATGGTTGTCTCATATATCTTGGTAACTACATCAAATTTATTTAAAAATAGGCTGGACATTTTTTTAAGTGTTTTTATTTCACAGTACCTAACATGATATCTTGCATGTAAGTGCTCAGCAAATTTTTTTTTTAAAGATTTTATTTATTTTTTTGATAGAGATCACAAGTAGGCAGAGAGGCAGGCAGAGAGAAAGGGGGGGGGGAAGCAGGCTCCCTGCTGAGCAAAGAGCCCGATGCGGGGCTCAATCCCAGGACCCTGAGATCATGACCTGAGCTGAAGGCAGAGGCTTAACCCACTGAGCCACCCAGGCACCCCAGTGCTCAGCAAATGTTTGAATAAAATTGAACCCAAACCTCTTTGGACCAGTCTGCCGTGAAGAAACTGGTGATATAGACCATAACCTAGGAGTTCTTCTCTTAGCAGGCTCAGCAGGGCTGGGGAGCCCAGTGACTGAATAAGTGAGAAGCCAGTATTCATCCTTCTCTCATCCTCTGAGAGGTTATCTTGGTGTTGGAGTTGATGAAGTGTGGTTGCAGGTATAAGCGTAGCAGTGTGAGTTGGGATTTGGCTCAGCCCAGCCATAGCCAAAGAAATGCTTAGGGAAGTTTGGTGTCACTGAGGTGGAAATGGCATTGAACTAGAAGTAAAAAGACTTCTGTTCTTGCTACTTTCCACCTTTGTGACTTTGGACAAGTAATACAGGTCTCTGAGCCTCAAGTTGCTCCTTCACATTATGGGGTAACTACTTTTAAGGCCAATGCAGCCTCTACTCCAAAGATGATAGATTCATTTTACCTGAGCCCTGAGTTCAGTTGATGTAATTACTGAATTTTTTCCCCTGAGTTATTTGACTAATTATTCTTGGGACACCAGGCAGACTGTGTGATCATCTATAGCAGGTGCCATTCTGTTAATTTCAACTCTGACTGCACCCTAGGAGACACAGTGATGGAAACACCTGGTACTGGAAATAGGCAAGAATGCCTTTTCCTGACTAAACAGTTGAGTGCATCCATTCTGGAGCACATTAACTTTTCCTTTTGGGAGAGGCCAAATTAAGGTCTGTTAATGAAATTTCCTCAGAATATCATAATGTGACACTGGAGTTCAGGATTGAAAAGTGAGATGGTCTTAATTTACAGCAGCAAAGTGAGTTGGGCTCCAAATTCCAGATGGTTCTTTTAAGTTTGTTAGATAACTCTGTCCTTAATAATGTTGTTATGCAGTATGAAACACCTTAGTCATCTTTCTAGATCTGTGGAGCAAAAGTCAGTTACTAAATTAAAGCAAAAGCTGAGGCGCCTGGGTGGCTTAGTCATTTGGGTGGCCAACTCTTGATTTTGGCTCAGGTCATGGTCTCCGGGTCATGGGATCTAGCCCCAACTGGGCTCTGTGCTGGGTGTGGAGCCAGCTTGGGATTCTTTCTCTCTCTCCTCTTTTCCTCACTTCTTGCATACATGCGTGCATGCGTGTGTTCTCTATCTTTCTCTCTCTTAAAAAAAAAAAGTTTACGAGCAAAAGCCTTTAGTTGGTCCAGAAAGAAGGGATTTGCTTTTATTATAATTAAAAATTTACAATCTAGGGTGCCTGGGTGGCTCAGTTGGTTAAGTGACTGCCTTCGGTTCAGGTCATGGTCCTGGAGTCCCAGGATCAAGTCCTGCATCAGGCTTCCTGCTTAGCAGGGAGGCTGCTTCTCCCTCTGACCCTCTCCCCTGTCATGCTCTCTCTCTCTCTCTCTCAAGTAAATAAACTTTTTTTAAAAACTTAAAAAAAAAGTTTCAGTCTTGTCTGTATCCATATAGCCCCTGTTTTGCAGAAAACAACTTGCTTTGTGAACTTGGGTACTTTGTGTCTCTGGTCTTCCTTTCCTCATTTGAAGCATGATAGGATCACACCAGCTAATCTCTGACAACTTTCCTCTAGTTCCACCTTACCTTGATTTTAAGTACTAGTATCTGCCTCATTGTACTGTTTCTTTGGGACTGTCTGGTCCCTACCCCACTATAACATATTCATCAGTATAAAAGAGGACTTTTGGTTCTTGGGACACCTGGTTGGCTCAGTCATTTAGGTGTCTAACTTTTGCTCAGGTCATGATCTCAGGATCCTGGGATCGAGTCCCTCTCCTGGCTCTGTGCTCAGCGGGTAGTCTGCTTCTCCTCTCTCCACCCCTCCTCCCGCTCATGTGCACTCTCTCAAATAAATAAAATCTTAAAAAAAAAAAAAAAGCTTTTGGTTCTTTTTTTTTTTTTTTAAAGATTTTATTTATTTATTTGACAGAGAGTGAGATTACAAGTAGGCAGAGAGGCAGGCAGAGAGAGAGAGGGGAGGAAGCAGGCTCCCCGCCGAGCAGAGAGCCCGATGCGGGGCTCAATCCCAGGACCCTGAGATCATGACCTGAGCCAAAGGCAGAGGCTTTAACCCACTGAGCCACCCAGGCGCCCCAAGCTTTTGGTTCTTAACCCATTAATGCTGTATCATAGAGTTATTTCAAGTGTTCATTTAAAAATATGAGGCAAATGGAAGTTTTTGTTTCTTTCCATCCTAACATTGAGATAAGTAATGATATTTGGTGGAGTGAGAGGCACTGGACTAGGCATCAGTGGATCTAGGTTCTGTGCCTTGTGTCTAAATTGATTGTGTTTCCATTAGTCACTAACCTTTTTTTGTGCATTAGTGTCTCGAACTGTAAATTATTAAAATGCCACAATTTGGGGTGCCTGGGTGGCTCAGTTGTTACATGTCTACCTTCAGCTCAAGTCTTGATCCCAGCATCCTGGGATCGAGCCCCATATCGGGCTCCCTGCTCAGTGGGAAACCTGCTCTCCTTTTTCCTGCTGCTCCCCCTGCTTGTGTTCCCTCTCTTGCTGTCTCTCTCTGTCATAAATTTAAAAAATCTTTTTTTTAAAAAAGCCACAATTTATTGAATGTACTTTAGGTGCCAGGTATCACTGTGAGGCACTTTGTGTGCATCATTTGTTATCTGTTGGAGGAAAGTGACTGTACTTGGATACTTAGGCCCTGAAAGGCAAGCTGTGTTCAACTTCTCACAGCTAAGGAGTGGCAGAGCTGGATTAGAAGCCACATCTTTCACTCCAAAGCCTGTGCTCTTTCTAAAGCTATACTATTCCACCTCATCTGTAGCATGGGCCCTACCATGTATACTTCTGAAGATCCTTCCCAGGAGCAGATAAAATGTCAAATGTCACATTGCTTCTGTGTTACAATTTTATTTATTTATTTATTTTATTAAAGATTTTTATTTATTTATTTGACACACAGAGAGATCAAAGTAGGCAGAGAGAGAGAGGGGAAAGCAGGCTCCCCGCTGAGCAGAGAGCCCGATGCAGGGCTGGATCCCAGGACCCTGAGATCATGACCTGAGCCGAAGGCAGAGGCTTAACCTACTGAGCCACCCATTAGCCCCTGTGTTAGAATTTTATAGTTCAAGGGAACTTATGAACACTTCTAGTGTAGTTAAGACTCACTGGGTTTGGATCTCGGCTTTGCTGCTGGCTAGCTTTGAGCTTTGGGTAAGTTGTTTAGTCTGTCCATCAGTTTGTCATCAAATAAGAACAATAACAGTACCAATATCATATGGTATCACGAGGAGTATATAAAAGAAAAGCACCTTGAGGGGTGCCTGGGTGGCTCAGTGGGTTAAAGCCTCTGCCTTCGGCTCAGGTCATGATCCTAGGGTCCTGGGATCAAGCCCTAGATCGGGCTCTCTGCTCAGCGGGGAGCCTGCTTCCCATCTCTCTCTGCCTGCCTCTCTGCCTACTTGTGATCTCTGTCTGTCAATAAAAATAAATAAAGAAAGAAAGAAAAGAAAAGCAGTTTGAACAGCATTTTACACATAGTGAGTAGTCAATGTATATTAGTGAACAGCAGTGCAGTGGGGCTTAACTTGTCCTATTCACTCACCTTCTCTTAGTTATAGTGAAGCTGATAGAGTGAGTACCTGAGATGAAACAACTAATTAAAGTCACTGAAAAAATAAGGCTTATGTCTGTAAGATTATATTGAATACTTTATAAATAATAATGAATTTAGTGATAAATATGGAATTTAGTGACAGTTTTAATCCCAATCCCTGGGTTGGGGGTGGGCTAGAGGATGGATGAGAGGCAGAGATAGAGTTTGGGATAATGTTTTATCTGGCAGGGGTTCCGGGCCTTTCATTACTATTGCCTGTTACATAGACCCATCAAGCCTCTAACTTCTCCATCTTAGGGCATCTCCACAAATACTCAGGGACAACTCTTTTTCTCTCTAATTACATCTTTTTAGGTTCTGTCAGATATCTGTATTGGTATTTTCTGTAGTTGTCTTGTAAAATCTAAGACTGGTTTGGAGTTAAATAGAGCAGGCTATATCGTCAGTTTTGACTTGAAGTTTAGGAAAAAGGGCTGTCCTATATAATCCATCCCAAATTATTAAAGTCATGTATTGGGATTGGGGATCTCAGCCCCAGCTAATAGAAAGTATAACTTTATTATCAGATTTTCTGCTGTGTGTTCCTTTTCTTCAAATATCTCCTTTTGGGGATTTCAGTACATGTGGGATTTGGACATCCCTAGATTTTGTCATACCATCTGACAACACTCCAATCTCAGCAGTGTGTTTCATGTGTTCACACATACCTGCCAGTCTAAATTTCAAAAAGAACAGAAAGAATATTTGACAGAACATAGTTTTAGGGAGCTCTGCAATAGTCAGTGCCAAGGAGAAATTCAGGGAGACTAGGTTAAACGCTATGGAAGAGAGATTCTCATTTGTGTGACATTGATTCTTTTTCTTTTTTTTCTTTCTTTCTTTTCTTTTCTTTTTTTTTTTTTTTTTTGGTCTTTATAGGTTGCTATGGTGACAGACTATGGAGCCTTCATCAAAATCCCAGGCTGTCGGAAGCAAGGTGGGAACCTGTCACTTGAAATTCAGTCCTTCCATTCCACTGTCTTTTGTCACCCCTCCACATCCTGATTATAGACTCTTTTTCAGACAGTACTTTGGTTTTTGTCTTTAGTGTAGAGATATGGATATAGACAAATGATGACAGTCCATGTTTTTGTTGGTCTCAACTCAGAAGAATGATGCTCTCTGACTTGGTCTGGGGCTGGGTGTAGTTACTTCTGGAACCAGCTCTTGTCTAACTTTCACCTGTGACCCTAGGCAATGCGCTTGACCTCTTTGGTCTTAGAATTTGGGGTAGGGCAGTCTATTCCCTCTCTGATGCTGATGTGGATTTTCTAGTATATGGCACAGGGAATGGGAATAGTTTCGTAACCAATATGAATATATTATATGTATTATGCTTTAATTTTTCTTTTTAAAGTGATAGACATTAGTTGAATATTTCTTGAGAATCCCCTTAATATCTATAATCTTATTTGTTTCTTAAAATAATTGTGTTAAATAGAAAAGACAGGTTCTATAGACTGGTGGCCTGCTCAGAGTGATTTAGCTAGGTAATGGCGTAGCTAGGTCTAGAACCTGAGCCTCCTAATTCTTAGCCCATAGGCTTTTTACCATATCGCAGTGCTAGTAGATCCAAAATCTCAACTTGCTTATTCCTTGTGCTATAATAAATTAAGGATTTATTGAAGATGTTAATGCAAAAAATAAAACTACAAGGATATTAGAAAAAATATGGAATATTTGACTTCATAAAAGTAAAACATTTTATTTTAAAAATCATAAGCAAAGTTATATTGGGAAAAAATTTGTAGGACACATGACAGAAGACTAATAAAAAAGGGCAAAGTAGGAAAAGGGGCCAAGAATATGGAAAGAATTCATAGGAGAAAGAATAACAATTGATTGATAAATGTCTTAAAAGATGCTCATTCTCCAGATTGATTTAAAATTAACATATGGGGCGCCTGGGTGGCTCAGTTGGTTAGGCGTCTGACTCTTAGTTTTGGCTTGGGTCATGATCTCAGGGTCATGGGATTGAGCCCCATGTCCAACTCCATGCTCAGGGTGAAGCCTGCTGGGATTCTCTCTCTCTCTCTCCCTCTACCCCTCCCTGCTTTGTGCATGCTCTCTCTCTTGCTCTCTAAAATAAACAAATCTTTAAAAAAAAAAACAAGACTAACTTACACTGTGGTACACTATGCAATGAACACTACTTGGCAGTAAAGTGAAATGAAATGAAACATGGATGTATGCAGCAATCTGGCTCAGTCTCCAGAGAATTATGTTGAGTGAAAAAAGCTAATCCCAGAAGGTTGCATACCTTATGATTCCTGATTCCTTTTGTGTAACATCCTGTTTTTGGTTTTTTTTTTTTTGCAGTTTCATTGAGAAGTAATTCATATACCATGCATTTCACCCAAAGGTACAAATCAGTGGGTTTTTTGTATATTCACAGTTTTGCAACCATCACTACAGTCTAATGTGAGAACATTTTCATCACGCTCAAAGAGAAACTCTGTACCTATTAGCAGTCACTCCAAATTACCATCCCGCCTGCCCAAACCTTAGGCAGCCAGCAGTCTGTCTTCTGTCTTTATATGTTTGCCTCATCTGGGCATTTCTTATTAAGTGGAATCATACAACATGTCTTTTTGACTGACTTCTTCACTCAGCATGTTCTCTAGGATCTTTTCTGCTGTGGAAAGTGTCAGTAGTGCAGGTGTTTATTGCCATTGCAGAATGTGGCGGGTAATTAACCAGTTCTCTAGTTCTTTGATTCTCTGACACCAGCTGGGTATCCTACAGTTCAGTTCAATTTTGACTCTAACTGCCCAGAGCCCTCCCTTACTCCACAGACTTCAGGGCTGCGTTCTACAAGACTGCTCTCACTTCAGACACCAGTTACAAGCATCAAGTCCCCAGATTACCCACACTTCTGTCAGACTTGGCTACACATTTGAATGTTCCCACACCACCCACCCCACCCCCTCGTTCTGATAATTTGCTGGAACAGCTCAGAGAACACCAGAAGTGCGATACTTACTGTTACAGTTAAACTGGGTAAAGGGTACCCGGGATTTCCCTGCATTATTTCTTTTGACTACATGTGAATCTAAAATTATCTCAAAATGGTTTTTTAAAGTGATTTAAAACACTCGTAAGATTTTTGAGATTAACAAATGCTAAAGACATTGCTGTTACCTTGTATGTTAACTAACTGGAATTCACGTAAAAACTTAGCAAAAATTACTATTAATAACAAATTTTGGAAATAGGTATTTCCAGTAATAGTTTTACTTACTTTTGGGAACATAAATTATTGTATATTTTGGCAATGCCTATTCACATTTTTAATATGCTTCTTCTTTAATCCAGTAGTCTTTTAGCAGATTTAGTTTGTAGCATAGACTTAGATAAATTATGTACATTTATGCAGTGAACTATGCAGATGATAAGAAGCATGATACTTTGATGCTGGTGCCTTCTTCATTTCATTTTATTTACTTATTTATTTAAGATTTTATTTATTTATTTGACAGAGAGATAGTGAAAGAGGGAACATGAGCATGGGGAGTGGGAGAGGGAGAAGCAGGTTCCCTGCTGAGCAGGAAGCACAATGCATGCCTGCGGGGCTAGATTCCAGGACCTGGGGGTCATGACCTGAGCAGAAGGCAGATGCTTAACAACTGAGCCACCCAGGCGCCCCTGCCTTCTTCATTTTACCAGAAAGGATCTCTGAAAACTCCCCCTACACTGCTGCCTTACTGAGAGCCTTTGTAAGATAGCGCTGATTGTAGGAAGCATTTTTATTTCAGAGATGGTAAAGTGAGGGCAGGAATGTGCCGCTTAGAATTGATGAAATGGGTGGTACATCCCAACTTACTGAAATGGAAAGATGCACAAGGTAAGATGAAAAAGCATGTTGCAGCAGAGTTTGAAGAACGTGACCCACCCTACCCTCCCTGTATACATTTTTAAAAAATTTTGTTTAAAGATTTTATTTATTTATTTGTCAGAGACTGAGAGAGATCATAAGCAGGGGGACAGGCAGGCAGAGGGAGAAGCAGGCTGCATGTTCAGAGACTTGCTTGATCCCAGGACTCTGGGATCATGACCTGAGCCGAAGGCAGATGCCTAACTGACTGAGCCACCCAGGCATCCCGTCCCTACCTACATTTTAAAGCATGTGTACATTAGCCTATGTAGTTTTGGAATTACTACGTATGCTTAGAAGAAAGCCTAAGAAGCGTACTCAACAAACTGTTGACAGGGGTCACCTCTGGAGTGTTCAGTTTGCTAGGGGAGACATGGACATGGAATAGGGACTTCTTCTTTGGGCAGTTTTTTAAAACAAAATTTTTCCTTTAAAATAAGTCCAACTGCTGATCTTTCGATAATAAAGCCCTGCTTCCAGCCTTAGAGACTACTGTGCCACAAATTGCATCTTGATTAGAAAGGGCTCACCAGTAGTTTCCAAGCTAGCAGTAGCAATCTATTAGAAAATTTCTCATTTTGGGCGCCTGGGTGGCTCAGTGGGTTAAGCCGCTGCCTTCGGCTCAGGTCATGATCTCAGGGTCCTGGGATCGAGTCCCGCATCGGGCTCTCTGCTCGGCAGGGAGCCTGCTTCCCTCTCTCTCCGCCTGCCTCTCTGTCTACTTGTGATCTCTGTCTGTCAAATAAATAAATAAAATCTTTAAAAAAAAAAAAAAAAAAAAAGAAAATTTCTCATTTTCTGTTGTTTGGATTTAATGGGAGGGAACTCATCCCTGCCCCTCTAGACATGTACCTTTTCTGGTCTGAAGACAGATTTTCTTGGTGTACTTGCCGTAGCTCCCAGTACTTGAAAGTCCCATCCTTGCTTGTGCATTTATGTGGCACTTTGGGGACTGTATGGAGATGAAAGACCTGCCACCTCTTAGCAGTCAGTCTTCCACTCACTCATGTCCATGCCCTGTCAGGGGATGCCTCTGACTGTAGCTTCCTCCTTACAAGTGATCTGTTAGTCTGACAGCTGGTGAGACAAGCCTCAGAGGGAGAGCTCAGGAAGCCAAGTAATTAGGTGGGAACTCTCTAATCCTGGGCTTTTCTGTGGGTTTACTGTATAACTTGAACAGTTGTATTTTGGCTTCTCTGCTCTCGAAGGGGGAAGATCATTAAGTTCCATGCCAAAAGGATTGAGCTATAAAATAATTCTGGTCTCCAGATTTTAACATTTTGATTCAGGAAAGGAGACTCTTGAGTTGTTTTTCTCTGCCTTCTATTCTCAGAACTTTTACCATTACTGAGTTGAAGACCCCTTCCTAGTGTTCAGATCTAAACTAGATTTCCCCCCATCTATAGTGGTGTCTTATAGAACCATCTATGATGATGGAAATGTTCTATATCTGTTCCAGTGTGTTTTCTGACACTAACCAGTTCTCCAGATTCCAGTAGCAGGTGTCTTAATTCAATTCTGACACTATCTAGCTGGAGTAACTGTCAGATACCACAAGTTAAAGGGCTCAGACTCACAAGACTGCCTCTGCTTCAGATGCTGGTCATAAGTCCTGAGCCACTTGTACTTCTGACTGGTGGGCTATGAAGCAAGGGTTCCCACGACCCCATCCTCAAGTTTCTTAATTTGCTAGAATGGCAAGGTATGGGTGGTGGGTGTACTCCAAGCTTATATGTCTTCTCTGGCACACCACCCTCCCAACAATCTGACGTTTTCACTAACCTGGAAGCGCTCTGAATCTCATTGTTCAAGAGTTTTTATAGAGCTTAATCTCTAGCCCCTTGCCCTCTTTCCTGGAGACCAGTGGGGCTGAAAGTTCCCACCCTCTCATTTGATTTTCTGGAGACTTGGCCCATCCAAAGACACCTAGGGGCCCTACCCTAAGTCACCTCATTAGCACAAACTGGTGTGCTCAGAAGGGGCATATGAATAACAAAAGACTATCCTATCACAGGAGAGATTCCAAGAGTTATAGGAGATGTGTACAGGCTGTGTAGGAACCAGGGACAAAGACCAAATATATTTTTGTATTATAGCACATCTGCGCTATCCAATAATGTAGCCACTGACTTTTAACTTCATTTATTTTAATTTAAACTTAAAACAGCAACATGGCTAGTGACTACCATAGTGTCACTGCAGTCTTCTGTGAAGTTCTTATTTTTTTTCTCAAGTATCCTCTGCCCTACCAGCACGTGAAATTTTGGGATGAGAGACTGTTCAATGTTATACTTTCAAGGTGTCTTGCTTATGGTAGAAGCTCAAATATTTTTACTTCATGGAGCCCAACACAAAGGCCAAGATCAAGCCCTGAGCTGAGATCAAGAATCACACACTTTACTGACTGAGCCACCCAGGCACCCTGTAGCTCAAATATTTTTAGCAGTTAATTCAGTTTAGCAAATAATTATTGAATTCTATTATCTGGTCACTATGTTAGGTGGGAACACAGAGATAAGAAAATAGTCCCTGCTGCTCTCGAATTGTTCATATGCTAGAGATATGAACAAATTACAATGCAGTGTAGTAGTATAAGTGAAGTTGCAGTTATCCACTGAGCTATGAAATGTTGGGGCCTAGAACAGTACTTGAGGAATAGTGAGTATTCAGGACATTTTATTAAATGAATAAATCTAGGGGCGCCTGGGTGGCTCAGTGGGTTAAAGCCTCTGCCTTCAGCTCGGGTCCTAATCCCAGGGTCCTGGGATCGAGCCCCACATTGGGCTCTCTGCTCAGCGGGGAACCTGCTTCCTCCTCTCTCTCTGCCTGCCTCTCTGCCTACCTGTGATCTCTGTCTGTCAAATAAATAAATAAAATCTTTTTAAAAAATGACAAAAAAAGTAACAGCTCTGCCTGTTATTGGCTTTTGACTTCCAGTTGCTTCGGACTTGAGCCTCAGTTTCCTTATCTGTGAAATGGGACTAATGTGTTTATTTTCGAGTTTCTTGATTGGCAGGATCATGTCTTATTTGTCCTTGAACCCATTTTGCTTATAATATTATGGATATTTAATAACTATTTGAATGAACCTATAATTGCAACAAGATAAAGGGTGTGAAAGCACTTTAACTTGTGGACTTACATTATTGTCATACACCATGGATTGGCGATAACTTATTTGAAGATTCTAGAAAGGGAATTCAGATTCCCCCAAAGATAAAGGGGACCTTTTATTTTGACATTTTTGGGCTGTAGCTCTAATCGTTTAATTTTTAGAAACTCTTTGTAGTCAGTGGGAGTTGTGAAAGAAATTGAGGTTGAACAACACATTTGAGAGAATATTTTTAAGCGAACAATAAATAGGCTACTTCTGTTTTTTTATTTTTTTTTAATATATAGTGATTGAGATGCTAGCTCTTTCCACGTTGTCAAAATTTCTTTTACCAGCAGACACTCAGATGGGATTCAGTCTGTTTAAGTGTCATGTTGGGTTTACTGAACATGATGATGGACTTGATATGCCCTTTGGGCATTTATGGCTTCATGTCAGAAATCCAGGCACAAACTGCTCTGAAGAGCTCCCTTCCATGTAGACGGACAAGCAAAGCATTTTCGTTGTTTCTGTTCATTTTGGAGCTTATGCTGGAGCAGAATTAGATGTGTTTCTACTTCTTATAGATGAGACCTTTTTTTTTTTAAATGAAAACATAGATCAATAAAAAAGAAAAAATGGAGAAATATCAATATGTTGTAGAAGACCCTACAGACTCATATTCGAATTGCAGTTCTTAATTAGCTTTGTAATCTTGCACAATGTATTTAACATCTATAGTATTTCCTCATGTGAACCTACATCACAGGGTTGATACAAGGATTAAATGAATGGGTGGATGTTCTGTATTTAATGAGGTATCCAGCACAGAGTTAAGGGGGCCTCAAATGTGTTATTTCGTGTCCTCTACCATATCCACTTAATCCAATTCTGGGTGGTTTATGTGGCTGGTGGTGAAATACCTCCCAAGAATATAGACTGTCCTCTGAGAATGCAGCTGGTAATGAATCCCCCATACAGAGTATGGGATTAGCCATAGATAGATATATGCCAGGTAATTGCCTATATATCTGTGACTAAAGAGATGAGAGCACTCAAGTTGGTGACAAGATAATCTGGGTGTGATTCCAGAGAAACGGGATTGGAAAGAAATTATAATTTAGGAGACTGAAATCCAGTTATATCATTCTATCTATCTACTCCAAGAGGAAGTGATAGTCCATTAAATTTGTGGACTGGAAACCTATCTTAAACCATGTGTCTCCATTTTGTTCTGATTCTGTGTTAAAGCAATTTGTGATCACTTACCCAATTTTTTAGGTATTTGATACTGGGAGCAGTGGGTAGTTTAACTAATAGGCAAGGACTGGGAATTAAAAAAAAGTATATCCTCAGAACTGAGCCTGGGTGCCTCAGTCAGTTAAGCGTCTGCCTTTGGCTCAGGTCATGATCCCAGGGTCTTGTGATGGAGCCCTGAGTCAGGCTCCCTGCTCGGTGGGAGGCCTGCTTCCCCCTCTGCATGCAGCTCCCCCTGCTTATGTGTGTGCACGCTCTCTTTCCCTCTCACAAATAAATAAATAAATCTTTTAAAAAATATCCTCTGTTTTATTATTTTTTTTAAAGGAAATTTTCTTTCTTTTTTTTTTAGATTTTTTTGTTTATTTGACAGAGATCACAAGTAGGCAGAGAGGCAGGCAGAGAGACAGAGGGGGAAGCAGGCTCCCCACTGAGCAGAGAGCCCGATGCGGGGCTCGATCCCAGGACCCTGAGATCCCAGGACCCTGAGATCATGACCTGAGCCGAAGGCAGAGGCTTTAACCCACTGAGCCACCCAGGCACCCCATATCCTCTGTTTTAAATTAATAAATTGTTGAATCGTGTCTTTCCCAATCACTAAGTTCACAATTTGTTTAACGTGTTAATGTAGTAATTTATTATTTATTTTAAAAGAAGTTATTTGTTTGAGAGAGAATGTGTATGCACGTGAGAGCACAAACAGAAGGGTGAGGGGCAGGGGAGAAGCAGACTTCCTGCTGAGCAGGGAGCCCCCACACAGGCTCAGTCCCAGGACCCTGGGATCATGACCTAAGCTGAAGGTAGACGCATAACCGACTGAACCACCCAGGTGCCCCTAGTTTGTTTCTGACTTTTTCTGTTTTCAAAATACATCGAAGGGGACAGAAACACAGTTGAGAAATGTTTTGGCCATTCTCACTGTGGGTTGCAGGATAAATTTAGCTTCCCTAGGACTGTATTGGGTGTTCAGATTACACCCTTAGGGCTTTTTCTTTTACCTCTGGCCAACTCTTGCCACCTGGTGGTGAAGATGGGCATTGGGAAATTTTTGTAGTTTATTATCCTGACAAATGTCTTGAAAAAGATGAATTGATTTAGCTAATCACTCAGTGGGGTGAAGTATCTTGATTGATAAAGCATGTGTCATGTGTCCGCAGTTGGGGGTTACGTCAGCTTCAACTAAATCAAATGGACCAGACTTATTTTAGAAAGTAGGGAAGGTGATGTTGATTAATACTTTAATAATTTTATTCATAAAAATCTGAAATGGTCTATTAAAGAAGTAGGGAAGGTGGTTCTCCCAGGAAAGGACTTTGGACAGACAGAAAAGTATATCTATTGTAAATATTTTAAAAATTACTTAATAACTAAAAAAAATTACTTAATAACTAATCCATCATTTAACTTTTAATTAATTTTATTAAATATTTTTACCACTCTTGTTAGTGAGTGCTAAATGATTTTTAAAATTTTATACTAGCCTTAGGAATATTTCTTATTTTACTACACTCTCCCCCAGGGGTATTATTTTCTAAATATGCTGTTAACTTAATAGGTTAAAAATGGTACCTTGTTTAGATTTTCTTTTTTCACTTAACTTCTATCATAATTATTTTTTGTAATTGTAATTTAGTTGGCTTCTTACTCTTCCATTTGATTGATTTACCATAGATTACCGAGCTAATTTTCCAATTTTTGGTTATTTACATTGCTTTATATCTTTTTTAAAAATACTTTTTAAAATACTTTTTTAAAGATATTTTAAAAATACCACAAGTATTTTTATATACCCATAGGTTTTTGGTTTTTGCCTCTGTTGAGTTTTTTCTTTTGGAAAAATTCTAATGATGATATTCTTGCATCAAGGGTATAAACATTTTGATGCCCTTGCTTTCAAAGACTTTCACTGACTTGTGTTTTTACTAATGTGTTGTTCTTGTATCATGTTTGCTAATAACATAGAGCATTATTTTTAAACAATATGTGTTAAGTACAAAAAATGATCTCAGATTGTTTTAATTTACAGTTTTTTTTTTAAGATTTTATTTATTTATTTGACAGAGAGAGACACAGCTAGAGAGGGAACACAAGTAGGGGGAGAGGGAGGGGAAGTGAGAGAAGCAGGCCTCCTGCTGAGTGGGCAGCCTGTGTGGGACTGAGCCACGCAGGCGCCCCTTAATGTACGGTTTTAAAGTAACAGACATTTTTCAGTGAATCCTCAACTCCCATCTTCTCCTTACCTCATTAGAGTATAAATACCAGATATACCCCCTGTGCTTTATGTGCTTTATAAATACCAGATATACCCCCTGTGCTTTATCTCCTTACCTCATTAGAGTATAAATACCAGATATACCCCCTGTGCTTTATTTCATTTTTTCTTGTACCCAGGTCTGGTACATCGAACTCACATGTCATCCTGTCGTGTGGATAAGCCCTCTGAGATAGTAGATGTTGGAGACAAAGTGTGGGTGAAGCTTATTGGTCGAGAGGTAAGGTTCTGTGCAACTTTCATGTTGTTAGAAAGACTGAGGAAAAGCTGGGGGGTGGGGGGACAGTATTTAATAATGGCGAATGTGTATATATTGTTAACTGTGGCTAATGATCTTATTTTTGAATCCTGCCACTATATTCTGTCCTGAATTGAAATCTTCTGGTTGCTGTCCTGTAAACTTAGAAGGGATGTGGTATAAACTATAGTAAGTGTGGTGCAATGTTTATATGGTACGTGTTTTTAGAACTTTCCTGAAGTTTATCCAAATGGTTAGTGGGGAAAAAAGAACCAAAAAGAGAGAAGAAAACTTAATTTATGGGACTAGTCTTTGTCATAAATTTCAAAGAATAGCTGCCTAGTACACTTTAGTTTGGACCAAAACAGTAAAAAGAGACAGAGTTTCCAGTTATTGCTCCGAATACCCAGCTCCATGCAGTGTGAGGCAAATGAGAAAGGTCTGAAGGACCCTGTTAACAGCAGCTCACTTGAGGGCATGAGGGCTGTGGATGTGGGCAGCCTGCTCTTGTACGGGAGAATGGCAGGGGAGATATGTCTGAAAGAGATACTATTTGATAAGATTTGCGTGCTTAATATGTACTAGTCTGAGGGATATAAGAGTGAGCCAGACCTAGGTTGCCTCAGCTGTTAATGGAGCTTATATAGAATGTAACTGGATGAAACAAATATAAAAGTAAGCAAACGTACATATAAAATAATTATAAATTATGATAAGTGCTGTAATGGGCTCAAGCATTATCAGCAGTAGATTTAGATAAAGTGGTCAGGAACAGGCTCTCTGTGGAAATGATGTATGAGCTGAGATCTAAAGGAAGAGGCACTGGTTATGTGAAAAATTAGGATAAGCATATTCTAGACAGAGAGTATGACTGATGTAGAGACCCCAAAGTGAAAAAAAGAGTCAAGTGTTAGGGGAAGCAAAAGAAGACCAATATGGTTAACAATTGCCTTCATGTTTTAAAATGCACTAGACTAAGTCCAAAAGGGGATCTAGTCTAGTCTGGAACGTTTAGGAAATGAATTCTGGTCTCATGGATCTCTGAACCTATCATTATGCTGAACTTACCTGGAAAAACGAGGTTTTATATTCTTAAAAGGCCTTGATTTTGGTTACCTCCATAAGCCTTGAATTTCTGAGCAACCATTTCTGTCTTTCCTCCCCAGAAGGAGAAGAATGAGATAAAAACCATTTCCTAAAGTTATTTTGCCACTAGATCTATTTATAATGCTCATTAGTACCCCCAGTGTTTTTAGTACAGGACTTCAGTCATTAGAGGAGCTCAATGTTTGTTCTGATGATAAAAGCTTTGATGCTTAGTTAGATAATTTTAGACCAGCAGTCTAAATGGTGTACTCTTAGCTGTTGGTGACTGTTTTTGTCTTTTACAGATGAAAAATGACAGGATAAAAGTGTCCCTCTCCATGAAAGTCGTCAACCAAGGGACTGGGAAAGACCTCGACCCTAACAACGTTATCATTGAGTAGGTAAAAGTTTTGGAAAGGCTACAATCCTGCTTCTCAAACCACAGAATGCTGTAGTGAATCAGGCTGACCTAGGAACTCTACCATTTATAGTCTGTGATATCGATGACTTATGTAGTCCTTGTGATCCCTGGTTCTCGATAACATCATACTGCATAGAGTTCTAAAATTGGATGCTAACATGCAAAGCACAGAAATGCCCCATCAGTGGTTTTGTTACTTTCCCCTTATTCTTTGTCTGCCCTTTAACCAGTTAGCCAACAAGCACTCCTGAAGCATCTGCTCCTTGTCTCTATCCTAGTATGGAGGCTCAAAAAAGATAAAGACCATGTGGAAGAGTAGGATAATCTAGAAGCAACTCCAGTGGGATTTAACGTATCTTGGGATAATTGTGTTCTGAATATGATATCTTACTTTCATTGGCTCTTCTTACCTTTCATTTAGAAGTGGAAGATTTGCTATCCATGTAGGCTGGTGATATAAGGAATTTGCTATCTGTCTCACAGGCTTTCTCTGATGTATGCCAGTGATTTCTGATCAGGAATTCATTGTGCCCTAAGGTTCTGTGAAGGGTTTCTGAACTGTTTCCAGTGTTTCAGAAAGCCAACCAAAATCATGCATTTACATTCAGGTTAACCATGACTTTATTGTATTGCTTTTGATGTTAAAATATCACATCGTTTATCTCATGCTAATCAGGTGCTCTGAGTGACAATTGTGTTATCGATTAATTTATTTTATTTGTTTTTTTTCTTTTTTTGAAAGATTTTATTTAGGGGTGCTTGGATGGCTCAGTTATTAAGCGTTTGCCTTCGGCTGAGGTCATGAGATCAAGCCTCACGTCGGGCTCTCAGCTCAGTGGGAAGCCTGCTTCTCCCTCTCCAACTCCCCCTGCTTGTGTTCCCTCTCTCTCTGTCAAATAAAAAAAAAAAAAAAAAAAAGATTTTATTTATTTGTGAGAGAGAGAGAGAGAAAAGAGAAAGCATGAGAGGAGGGAGAAGGGGGCAGAGAGAGAAGCAGACTCCTCTGAAGCGGGGATCATGACCTGAGCTAAAGGCAGACACTTAACTGAGCTACTCAGGTGCCCCAGTTATTGATTAATTTTAAAAAAGAAGAAAAAATTAAAAAAAAATTTTTTTTAAATAAATGTTTGAGTGGGATCTTGGTGGGTAAAAGTTGGGAAACCCTTATATTTATAGTTCTAAATTACTTTGTGGATACAAAGTAATTTTACCTAAAAGGGAGGGAATTGATATTTATTGGATATATACTATGTGCCAGGCATTATGCAAGGCAGTTTATGTACATTTGTGTGTCTGATTCTCATAAGAACCTCCACCGTGGGTATTATCTCCATTTTACTTTATATTCTTAGTTTCTTTCTTTCCTTTCTTTTCCTTCCTTTTTTCTTTTCTTTTCTTTTTTTTAAAGATTTTATTCGTTTTTTTGACAGCACAAGCAGGGGAAATGACAGGCATAGGGAGAAGCAGACTCCCCACTGAGCTGGGATCCCGATGCAGGGCTCGATCGATCCCAGGACCCTGGCATCATGACCTCAACCAAAGGCAGCACTTAACTGACTGAGCCACCCAGGTGCCCCTCCCCCCTCTCTTTCTTTTTTTATTTTTTTTTTAAAGATTTTATTTATTTATTTGACGGAGAGAAATCACAAGTAGGCAGAGAGGCAGGCAGAGAGAGTGAGAGGGAAGCAGGCTCCCCGCCGAGCAGAGAGCCCGATGCGGGACTCGATCCCAGGACCCTGAGATCATGACCCGAGCTGAAGGCAGCAGCTTAAACCACTGAGCCACCCAGGCGCCCCTCTTTTTTTTTTTTTTTTAAGATTTTATTTATTTATTTGACGGACAGAGATCACAAGCAGGCAGAGAAGCAGGCAGAGAGAGAGGGGGAAGCAGGCTCCCTGCTGAGCAGAGAGCCGGATGTGGGGCTCCATCCCAGGACCCTGGGATCATGACCTGAGCTGAAGGCAGAGGCTTTAACCCACTGAGCCACCCAGGCAAACTGCCCCCCCTTTTGTCTAAAAATTTTATTTTTGGGCGCTTGGATGGCTCAGTTGATCAAGCATCTGACTCTGATTTCAGGTCAGGTCATGATCTCAGGGTCCTCAGATTGAGAGCCCTTTGTTGGGCTTCTTACTCAGGGAGTTGTCTGCTTTTTTCCCTTTCCCTCTGCTTCTCCCCCAGTGTGCACTCTTTCTCTTTCTCGCTTTCTCTTTCTAAAATAAGTAAATAAATCTTAAAAAAAAAAAAAGATTTTATTTTTAAGCAATCTCCACACCCAATTGTGGGGCTTAAGCCCACAATTCCAAGATCAAAAGTTACATGCTCCACTAATGTGCCAGCAGATGTCTGTATATTCCTAGTTTCTATCTTGATGCTTGGTGATAAGTAATTTCCTTATGGTTAATGACAAATTATAGTAGGTCAAGAACCTGAACTAGGACACTGAAGCTAGGGTCCTTTTTACCGCATGATGCTTCTAGCTGTTGCATGTGACTTTGAGTTTTTCCATATTTCTGTAGTTTCATCTCTAAATATTGACATGTTTGTAAGTCTGATTATTGACAAAACACCTTTCAGTTATAGTAGAAAATATTTTATAACTCAGAGCTCAGTAATTTTATTTAAGTCTGGCATTTACTGATTACATTATAATAAATTGCTTCTGCTCCAAAGAATCCTGTGCTATATACAGACTCATTAAAAAGCAATGGAATTTCCCAAAGTCACTCTTGTAGGGGTAAAATGTAAAACAAGTAAAATAAAAGGGCTACTTCTCTGTCTCAAAACAAGGGTAGAGAAGGGAAGGGGCTCTCTGGTTTTGTGCTGTACAGGTTTCTATGTGTAGGTTATTTCTAGTAATAACCAAGTGGGCAAACAGAAGCGTTTGTTGTAAACTCTTTCTAGAGCTGCATCCAGGAAAGAAACATGATATAGTGGAATGATGATGAGAGGTTTTAGAGTTAGACATAAATCAGAAAGAGTCCTAGTTCTGCTGCAAACTAGTACATGACCTTGAGCAGACTCCGCTTCTTCTACCCTCAGCTTACTGTCAGATAGAGGGGATGACGCCTATGTCTCAGAAATGATGGAATGATTTAAATACTGGCTTATTTGTAAAGAGCCATATTAATGTCTGGTCTATAGTAGAAACTCAGTATATGGTAGCTACTTGTAGTTACTGTTTTGTTTTTTTTTTAAGATTTTATTTATTTATTTGACAGACAGAGATCACAAGTAGGCAGAGAGGCAGGCAGAGAGAGAGGAGGAAGCAGGTTCCCTGCCGAGTGAGGCTTGATCCTAGGACCCTGAGATCATGACCTGAGCCGAAAGCAGAGGCTTTAACTCCTCTGAGCCACCCAGGCACCCCGTTTGAGGAGACATTTTTAAAACTTAAATCATATGCTTGTTTGCACTGTCCCACTGGATAGCCATTAAGTTACATATGGTTATTTAAATGTAAATGAAAATTAAATAAATTTAATCCAATTCTTCAGTTACACTAACAACATTTTTTTTTTTTTAAAGATTTTATTTATTTATTTGACAGATCACAAGCAGGCAGAGAGGCAGGCAGAGAGAGAAGGGAGGAAGCAGGCTCCCTGCTGAGCAGAGAGCCCGATGCGGGGCTCGATCCCAGGACGCTGGGATCATGACCTGAGCCGAAGGCAGCAGCTTTAACCCACTGAGCCACCCAGGTGCCCCTACACTAACAACATTTTAAGTGCTCAATAGCCACAGATCTAAATATTAGTCAACAGTACAGACATAAATTTATAGAACTTGTCCATCATTGCATTCTTTTGGACATTAGTATGCTAGATGGAATGTGAACTTCCCAGATACAGAAAAAAATAACACACAGACTTTATTTTTTTAAAGATGTATTTCCTTATTTGAGAGAGAGAGCCTGAACACAGGGAGGGGCAGAGGGAGAGGAACAGTGAGAATCTCAGGCACACTCGGTGCTGAGTTTAGAGCCCAACGTGAGGCATGATCCCACAACCCCGGGATCGTGACCTGAGCCAAAATCAAGTCAGATGTTTAGCCAACTGGGCCACCCAGGCACCCCAAACATAGTCTTTATCTTTGATGGTATCTTTTATGGTACAGAGGGTGAGCCAAAATGTAAGCAAATCTAACAAAATGACCAAATGTTGTGGGAACACAAAAGAGTAATTAACCCTGCCTCTCGTGGTAGGGAACATTTTAGCGAACATGTGGTGTGTAAGCTGAACTGAAGAAGGACCAGGATGGAATATGGCGTATCTTGGTCTTTCTGTTTCCTCTCTAGAACAAGTGTATCCCATGAAACTGTTAGCTAAAATGCATCAGGTGGGTAGTTTTGTTCTGTTCTGATGCTGTCATCCTGCGTTTCTCGGGTAATGCGGCTTTTTTGGCAAAATATTTGTTTTTGCTGGACTCTATAGAGACTTGGTGAATAGTTGGAAAAGCTTAGGTGAAGTCAGAGTTCAAAGTTAAAGAGGTTCAGGTAAGGAAAAAATATTTGGAGGCAAGAGCACAGAATTTTTTTTAAGATTTCTTTGAGAGAGAGAGAAAGAGAGCATGAGTGGAGGGAGGGGCAGAGGCAGAGAGCATATCAAGCAGAATCCCTGCTGAGTGCAGAGCCCGATGCTGGGCTTGATCCCATGACCCCAAGATCGAGATTTGAGCCGAAACCAAGAGTTGGATGCTCAACCAGGTGCCCCAGGAGCATAGAGATTTCAACAAACATTTTAAAGTTTTACTTTATTTTATTTTATTTTTAAAAAGATTTTATTAGTTTGTTTGGCAGAGAGAGAGAGAGAGAGAGAGAGCGTACAAACAGGGAGAGTAGCAGGCAAAGGGAGAACCAGGCTCCTTGCTGAGCAGGGAGCCCATGTGGGACCGGTCTCAGGACTCTGGGATCATGATCTGAGCCGAAGGCAGACGCTTAACGACTGAGCCCCCTAGGCATCCCTCAGCAACATTTATTGATGCTGTTGCTTGCCAAGCTTTGGGCTAAGGTGTGAGGAAACAAACATAAGTAAGATACTGCAGAAAGGGCTCACAATCTAGAGAAGAAACATTAATGTATCAGGCAATAACGGGCTAGGACTTTATTTAGGCAATATGTGCTAGGACTGCTGTGTGTATAGTCTACAATTTGAGTTTGAAAAAAAGAGTGATCCAGAGTGACATTCTTCTGTCAAACATTTCTGAGTACCTACTCTGTGCAGGTACCATGTGTTATGGTAAAGGTCAAAGAAAGAGACATCTGGGGTGTTTAGGCTCTGCTGCTGGCAGGAGTGTAATTGGTAAACATTATAAAAAACTGGCTGGCAGTGCTTGCTACCTCTGATGCTCTACAACCCAGTATAGTGTTCCACTCCTACAGGGAATGAGGCATTTCCCAACAGAAATGCGTATCTATATCTGTCACTGAAAGATATGCTAGAAAGTTCATAGAAGAAGTACTGTTCATAGTAGAAGCTACTCAGGTACCCTTCAACAGCAGAATACTTTATGGCAATGAGAATCAGTTATCTACAACTGCACACGGCAATATGGATGGATCTCACAAATGAGTGAAAGAAGCCAGACACAGAAGGGTCCACACTGTATGATTCCATTTACACAATTTGCAAAAACCAATACAATTAATCTATGCTGTTAGAAACCAGCATAATGATTACCCTTGGAGGGGCCTTGGAGGTGCTGGCAATGTTCTGTTTCCTTATCGGAGTGAGGGTTTCCTGGGTATATTCAAATTGTGAAAACCAATGATAGAGGAATGTGAACAAAGAGATGAATTCTGGCTGAGGAGAAGGAGAAGACTTGATAGAAGGAAAGGTGGTAACTAAGCTGAGCCTTGAAATGTTTGGGGGTGGTGAGGTGGGAGGAAAGAGGGGAAGCAGCATTTCGGAGAGAGGGAACTATGAGCAAGGGCATTGAACCATCTGGCGAAGGTCAACTAGTCCTGTTTGGTGGGCACATCTCATGCAAGTAAAGTTGGGGCTGGAGAAGCAGGTTAGAGACGAACCATGGAAGGCCTCAAGTACCAAAGTAAGGAATTTAAACTTGATGTTCTAGGAAGTCTTTGAAGGTCTTTTAAACCCGGGGGTGACTGTGTCAGGGTTACTGGGGGCTTAGCGAGGTAATTATATCTTCATCCTCTGCATTGGTGAGCTGAAGGCATCTCATTCATAATTATTAATTCAGAGCCTGTCCTGAATGAAAAAAAAATATATGTTTCATGTTGTTGCTTTCCCCACTTGTCTCCCCATGCAGGATGCTTTTCCTTCTTTCTCCCTTCTACCTGCCAAAGACAGAACAAAAACCCAGCATACAGCATTACTTTCTGGTATCTCTGGCCTCATCTCTTAAGAGGGCCAATAGTCAGTATCCTTTTCGTTATAGGCAAGAAGAGAGGCGGCGGCGGTCCTTCCAGGATTACACTGGGCAGAAGATCACCCTCGAGGCTGTCCTGAACACCACCTGCAAGAAGTGTGGCTGTAAAGGTAAGGTGAAGCCTCTGCCGAGCCAGCCCTTCCTCCTTGTGATGGACCCTTACTAGGTGGGGGAGGCCGCCTGGTTTGGGTGTGCCTCACCCTGCTTTTTAGTCAGTGATGGCCTCACCTGCTCGTGCTGTTAATCCTCCGAGACTCTTACCAGAGTTCATGCCCTTTCTGTGTCCTCTTCTGAATACTGGCCCTGCCGGATACTCTACTGTCCACCCCACCCCCATCCGTGGTTGATGGCCTGTGTGGGCAAGATCCCCATGTACTGTAACCGAAGGGGGGAGAGTGTTGGATTATGGTTAGCACTGTAAATTTTTATCTCCAAGGACCATTACTATTCTGCAGCAAAAATGAAGTGATTTGGAAATATATTGCTCAAGGATCCAAGTTGACCCTTTCTTGCTCTTCCTTGTTTCAGACTTTGAATACAGTCTCCTTTTAGTACTAAAGAACACAGGCTAGCTGCTCGCTCAGGTTTCCTCTGGTCTTACTCAGGTGATCGAGAGCGCTCTCCGCCTGACTTCTCTTGTCAGAGCTATCATGAGAGGGATTGCCAGCGTCTCATTTTCAGAGTGACCTCAATTTGTCACCACTTCTCCCTTGCCTTCTATTTACCTGGCTCTCTTGATTTTTGTACAACAGTTGGTAGCGGATTTGTGCCCTGATTGGTGTGGGAGTTAAGCCCCTACTTACCATTAATGTAAAGGGAGGAAGGAAGAAAAAATGGAAAGAATACCTCCTTAGGGGAATTGTGTAAACATTCCAGATATTTGAAAAACTATGCTGTATTCCCCTTCCAGGCACCATCTAGCTTCTGGATTCAGAGTTGCAAAGCAGTTTACGCATAGCTTTTTGATGATCTCATGGGATCATCTGTGCCCCTGAAATAGGGTCTACACAGGCTTGGATAAAATCAGCTCTGTAGTAGCTGTTAAACGGCCGCTTGATAGCACTGAAGGTTCAGGGAGGGTGGGTCCTCTTACCTTCAGCTTAACGTCTAAGCAGAGAAGAATAATGAGAGATGTAATTTGGCTTAGTTAGCAAAGGTCAGGCCCTAGGTGGTTGGTTTTGGTGCAGCAGGAACAGCATAGAGCAGGGAGGCATGAGACCGGAGTAAGTTTGAGCTCTGCTGCTCTTTTTGTGACCTTGAGCTACTTCTCTACTCTGGGTCTTTAGATCTGCACATGCAGTGCTGGATTTGATGATCTCTAAGGCCCTTGCCAAACTTGACAGTCTGAGTGTTGAGTGCCCCAGGTGACTGCCTGTCTCCCAGTTGTGTTAGCTTGGATGTGAATGCCACCTTCCTGCCAGCTGCCTAAGAGCTCTCTTCCTGTAGGGCTTGGCCTGCCACTCGGCTCCCTCTGCTAAGCATTCTGCTCTTTGGAGCAGCCTTTCAATGTCAGGAATAAGCTCCAAGCAGATCTTTAAAAATTACTAAGCCCCATTGCTAATGGAAGGCAGCACAAGCCTGCTTCCTCTGCCATTTCCAAAGCAGTGCCAATGTCTCCCACAGCTCTAGGACCAGCTGCTGGTCTGGCTCTGGTTGAGTGGGCAATGCCATCTTGAGGTGACAGAAAATCTGCTCAGAATCCAGCAGCTGCTCTGAATGAACTCAGTAATACTTCTTCAACCAACCAGCCCCTTTCAGGAGCCTCTGGGGAAGCTCCACCTGCCAAGAGGAGAGGCTGCTTCTCCCCTCCCTACCTTTTCTACCTCTCTTCTGCAGGCCACTTCGCAAAGGATTGTTTTATGCAACCAGGAGGGACCAAATATTCTCTGATACCTGATGAGGAAGAGGAGAAGGAAGAGGCAAAGTCAGCAGAGTTTGAGAAGCCTGACCCCACGAGGAATTCTTCTAGAAAAAGAAAGAAGGTGAGTGCTGTCTTGCTTTTATTTATCATATTTTTTAGGGTTTTAAAATAAAAATGTACTAAAAAAATAGAATAAAAATGTACTTTTTGCAGAAATTTTAGAAGTCCTGAAAAACATAAAAAATATTAGGATCTCCTGTAATCTTTCCATCCAAAGAGACTTACAGTATATTTGGCACATTCCAATCTTTTTGCTTGGTAATGATGATAGATAGCTACATCTACATTTAAACACAAAATTATGGTTGTACGAGGTCTAGTTTATATTATACTTTTTTCATTATACGTATCAAAATAATTTTCTAATATTTTTAAGTGTTCAAAAACTTGATTTAAGAACAACATACAATATTCTGCCCTAAGACTGTATGATGGTTTATTTAATAATTTTTCTATTGTTGGATGTTTTTATTACTTCCACCCGAAGTCTTTGGCCATATCTCTTACTGTTTTCTTTGGATAAATCCCTAAGTAAGATTACTGTGTTAGGGCTTTAAGGCTCTTGATACATTTTATCAAATTGTCTTTCCAGAAAGTACTTCTCTGTGCCCAGTGGTGGATGAGAGTGCCTGTCTCACAGTTCTGTCTCTTATATACTGATTACAGCAGAACAGTTCATAAAACAGACATTATTATGGTGCTGAAAAAGACAGGGCATTTGTTGCATGCCGCCCGGAAAAAAACTGTGCTGTAGTTTGGTCAGGAAATAGTTGTTCTCATATTGTGTATTATCTTTCTAATTGTGTCCAGCTATTGGGTTTTTGTTTCATTTTGTTTTTTAAAAGCTTCAGCAATCTTTTGTTGAGTGGTCTTTTTGTTCCAGGTAGTGCAACCCTAGGAATTAAAAAACTATGATCAGGTCCTTGTCGTCAGTGGGCATTCCCTACAAATTAAGCATTACTTCATTTTATAGGGGAGGAAAAGGCTCTTTGTACCATTGTAAGAACTAGCTAAGTATATGAATAATAGTTTCTTGATCTGTATATTCTCTCCCTGGTGATCACATCCCTCGTAAGACTTTAACTGCCTTGATGACTCCCACATCCCTAACTAGTATCCCACAGGTACCTCAGACTTTGGCTTAGAGTCCATCAGACCCAGGTTTGAGGCCCTCTGTGTTATAGACCACCTGTGTAACTTTGGGCCCTCCTTAATTTTCAAAGGAGAATTGTTGTGGTTTTTGATGACAGTGTTCCTTGTGAGGGCATGCCCAGCTCCCCAAGATACATAGAAAACACTGACAAGTTAAGTCCTTAATTAATGTTGGCTGTCATGACTACCGTTCTGTCTTCTTCAGCCCTCCTCCCTACACACACACCCCCACACCCACCCACTGTAAAAACAACACCATCCTTCTATCTTGTATTACTTGTTTCTATCCTTCTATCTCGTATTACTTATTTTAATGACAGTAATAACCTGCTGGAAGGAAACCAGCATGTCATTTGTTTTCTTCTCCTTTCCCTCCCATATCTGTTCAGTCACCGAGTCCTGTTAGTGGCGCCGTCTAAGTGTTCTTTTCTTTTCCTTCCCGTTCCTTCTACCGCGTGCTGCACTCTCTCCTGTCTCTCACTCACAGACTGTTGAACTAGCCGAGGGACATTTTATGTGTCTTTCACCTCTTAGTTCCAAGTTCCCAGGAGTTGGGTCTAGGCATCTGATTTTTTTTTTTTTTTAAAGCATCTTTATCTCACTGCTTGATTCTCTTCAGTATTATGACTTTTTTGCTCTCTGCTTTAACTCTGAATGTTGGGGTACTCCAAGGCTGTCTTGTTACTCCCTTCTGTTCTCTGACCACCTCCTCTCTGGGTCATCTCATCCCGTCCTATGGTTTTGAATACTACTTACATGGTAATAATACCCAGATTAAGTATTTGTATCATTATTTTTATCCAGATCTGTAATTCCATCCCTGACTTTCTTTGGCACTTCAGATTTAGAACTCCATCTGCCTACTTGACATCTTCATCTAATTGTCAAGTTTGCATCAGGCTTAACACACCCCGCAGCTCTTTAATTTTTCTATCCAAAGCTGCTCCTTCCACATTTTGCCCTATCTCAGTGAATAGATCACCATTCTCTGAGTTGCTCAAGCCAAAATCTATAGACTTTGTATTTGGTGTTACTGTTGTTTTCTTTAAATTGTGGTAAAATATCCATAACATAAATTTTACCATCTTAACCACTTAAAAATTTTCTAAGTTTTATTTATTGAAGTAATCTCTATACCCAACATGGGGCTCAAACTCACGGCCCCAGGATCAAGAGTTATGTGCTCTTCCAATAGAGCCTGCCAGGTGCCCCCCATCTTTCTTTCTTTCTTTCTTTATTTCTTTCTTTGTTTTTTCTTTGTTTCTTTCTTTCTCTCACAGAGAGAGAGAGAGATCACAAGTAGGCAGAGAGGCAGGCAGAGAGAGAGGAGGAAGCAGACTCCCTGCTAAGCAGAGAGCCTGATGCAGGGCTCGATCCCAGGACACTGAGATCATGACCTGAGCCGAAGGCAAATGCTTAACCCACTGAGCCACCCAGGTGCCCACCCATTCTTATTTTTAAAGATTTATTTATTTTATTTTAGAGAGAGAGCACGTGCACATGTGTGCATGTGTGGGAGGGGCAGAGGAAGAAAAATCTCAAGCAGACTCCCTGCTGAGCTAGGAGCTCTATGCAGAGGCTTGATCTCACCACCCTGCGATTGTGACCTGAGCCAAAATCGAGTCAATACTTAACCGACTGAGCCACCCAGGCATCCACCATCTTAACCATTTTTTTAAAAAGATTTATTTACTTATCTTAGAGAGAGAGCATGGGTGGGAGGGGCTGAGAGAGAGAATCGCAGCGCAGAGCCCCACATGGGGCTTAATATCACGACTCTGAGATCACGACCTGAACGGAAACTGAGAGTTGGCACTGAACTGACTGCACCACCCAGGCACCCGTAACTGTTTTTACCTGTGCAGTTCTTTGGCATTAAGTAAATTCACATTGTTGTGTGGTCATAACCACCGTCCACCTCCAGAACTCTTCGTTTTGCAAAACAAACTGTGCCCATTAAACACTGACTCCTAATTCTTTCTCCCTGGCACCTGGGAACCACCATTCTACCATCAAGTGAGAAAAGGAGGTGAACATGAAAAAGAACACAGGCCTTTATTTGGGGTCTCAGAATTGCAATTACTAGATCACAGATTTGTGTCACTCATTTACAGAAAGCCAAGGGTTTTTCTGAGAGAGAAGGAAAGACGTAATTACACGATATAGCTGAAGAAGAGAAGAACAGACCCTGCTAGTTTGGTGCTGACCAGCTGAGCCACTTCTCATGCCTGTCTTCTTGATTATTTTATCAGTGCTATCAAGTAGAACTGTCATTGGTATGTAATAATTACCTTCCCTGTCCTCACATGATCAAATACCAGCTGGTCTGTTGGAGTGTTACGAGCGGCTGCTTATACAGCAATTGCTGCTTCTGTCCCCGTTCAAGAGTCCATCAATTTGGAAAGGAAAATAGAGCTTCAAAATGGAGTCTCTTACATCCAGAAATTTTAGACAATTCCACATGACTTTCTGTCTCTATGATTTAGACTACCTAGGTATCTCCTATAAGTGGAATAACACAGTATTTGTCTTCTTCTTTTTTTTTTTTTTTTAAGATTTTACTTATTTGTCAGAGAGGTAGAGCACAAGCAGGGGGAGCAGCAGGCAGAGGGAGAAGCAGGCTCCCCACTGAGCAAGGAGCCGGATGCGGATTTGATCCCAGGACCCTGGGATCATGACCCAAGCTGAAGGCAGACACTTAACCAACTGAGCTACCAGGCATCCCAGTATTTGTTTTTTTATGACTGGCTTATTTGACTTAGTAAACTATCCTGAGGATATATAGCATGGGTCATTTTCCTTCCCTTTTAAGACTAAATAGTATTTCATTATGTGTACACACTACAGTTTGCTTATCCATTCATTTGTTGTTGGCCGTTGGGTTGCTCCCACCTTTTGGCTCTTGTGAATAATGTTGCTATGAACATAGTGGTGTCAAATATTTCTTCAAGACCTGCTCTCAGTTCCTTTGGGTATATACCAGGAATTGGAGTTTCAGGATTATGTGGTAATTCTGTTCTGACTTTTAATTTTGTTTTCTTTTTTTGAGGAACCACTGGACTGTGTTTCATAGTGACTGCATCATTCCTACCAGTAGTGCACAGGGTTCCATTAGGGAGTAGTGTTTGCTAATTGTCATTTAGGTAAAAGTAGGTGATGGTGTTGTTCAGTTGTTCAGTTCTATGTCTTTCTCATTTTAAAAAAAATTTCCAAGCGAGCGTTGTTAAGATATCCAGTCACACCACATGTCTTCCTATATAAAATCCTTCAGTGATTTTCCACAGTACTTAAAATAAAATCCAAACTGCCTCCTGTGAAAACAAACTGTCTAAACCTACCAGCTTCTGCTTTTAGTAGGCAGTAAATTATATTTAGCCAAAGCATTGTTTTTTTTTTTTTTAATATATTTATTTTTATAGTTACCTTCCACTTAAAGCATGGGATTCAGGCTTTCTATTTATAGTTGTTGTTATAAAGTTTCCCTTTTAGTAAAGCTTTTTTGTTTTTGCTTAAAGTGGAAATAAATCAAATTTTAAGAACAATTTTAAGGGGTGGGGCGCCTGGGTGGCTCAGTGGGATAAGCCTCTGCCCTAGGCTCAGGTTGTGATCTCAGGGTCCTGGGATCGAGCCCCGCATAGGGCTCTCTGCTCAGCAGGGAGTCTACTCCCTGCACCCCCCTCCCCCCCCGCCTGCCTCTCTGCCTACTTGTGATCTCTCTCTCTGTCAAATTAAAAAAAAAAAAAATTTAAGGGGTACCTGGGTGGCTTGGTCAGTTAAGCGTCCAAGTCTTGATTTCAGCTCAGGTCATTGTCTCAGGGTTGTGGGATTGAGCCATGAGTTGGGCTCCTCACTCAGTAGAGATCGAGATTCTCTCTCTACCTATCCGCCCCCACCCCCATGCGTGGTCTCTTTCTCTCTCTCCCTCAAAACAAATTCATAAATCTTAAAAAAAATTGTTTTAAGTAAAAAATTAGCAGTTTGTAAACACATGGGGTAAAAACTGTGGCAATGGGGTGCCTGGGTGGCTTAGTGGGTTAAAGCCTCTGCCTTTGGCTCAGGTCATGATCTCAGGGTCCTGGGATCGAGCCCTGCATCAGGCTCTCTGCTTATCGGGGAGCCTGGTTCCTCCACTCTCTCTCTCTGCCTGCCTGTCTGCCTACTTGTGATTTCTGTCTAATAAATAAATAAAATCTTTTAAAAAAAATTTAAGGGGCGCCTGGATGGCTCAGTGGGTTAAGCCTCTGCCTTCGGCTCAGGTCATGATCTCAGGGTCCAGGGATCGAGTCCCGCATCGGGCTCTCTGCTCCGCGGGGAGCCTGCTTCCTCCTCTCTCTCTCTGCCTGCCTCTCTGCCTACTTGTGATCTCTGTCGGTCAAATAAATAAATAAAATCTTAAAAAAAAAATTTTAAAAACTGGCAATATTATAGGAATGGCACTTGGAAAACACCGATTTTGAGCAGTGGGGATATTATTTTAGTTTGATACTATTCTCCTGTGAACCAAAGAAATAGAAATTTATAAACCCTACCTACTTCAGGCACTGCCTTCCAGAGGCAAACCTTCAGCATTGCCAGACTTAGCTCAGCTCCCCCACAGAGGCAACAACCCCAGACCCATACTGCTGGCAGGATTGCTTATTTTTGAACACAGGGCTTAGACATACCTTTATTTTTCATGCTGTTGTTCTAGAGCCTTTTTCATAGAGGTCTGAGGACTGATTTAAAGAGGGAAAAGAGACGTTTCGACTATTTATAACCTCATTATTGAAATGTACAACAAAAGAGAGGCAACCCATAACCTCACTACTTTACCAGGGTCTATACTGTTGGGGCACGTTTTTTCTACCAACTGTTTTCAGATGCACATTTTACCTAGATACGGTAAAGATATATATACCGTTTTGTTTCCTCCCTTTTTACCTTGTCATGAGCATCTTTCCATGTTTGCCACACAGTCTTGTAGTGCTTATTTGCAGTGTGATCTAGTATCACGTCAGGTGGATGTGGAGGGGTTAGGGGAGGCAGTGGAGAGTGGCACTTCAGAACCCAGGCCGTGAGACACATTGCCTGGGTTCTGATCTCAGCCACCTCCTTACTGTGGAACTTAGTGTAATTACTAACTTCTCTGAATCTGTTTCCCTGTTTGTAAAATGGGAGTAATAAGCATCTACTTCATAAGGTTGTTAGGATGAGGTGATGCATGTGAAAATCTGAGCACCATGGTGGCATACAGCACAGCCTGGCACGTGTCAGCTACGAGTGGCTGGTGCTTAAAAACGGGCTTTGTGATCAGAGACTGGGTAAGTAGACACTAGATTCAAGTAGTTCATTATATATTCTAGATACCAATTCTCAATTAGATGTGTGACTTCCTGCAACTATTTTCTTCCGTTCTGTGAATTGCCTTACTCTGTTGATAGTGTCCCGTTTTTATTCCAGATTTACATTTTTATTTTTAATTTTATTTTTAGATTTTATTTATTTATTCGTGAGAGACAGAGAGAGAGAGAGGCAGAGGGAGAAGCAGGCTCCCCGCTGAACAGGGAGCCCAATGTGGGACTCGATCCCAGGACCCCAGGGTCATGACCTGAGCCAAAGGCAGACACTTAACCATCTGAGCCACCCAGCTGCCCCCAGATTTACATTTTTGTTTTTTATTATTTTATTTTTTTTTCTTTTAAGATTTTATTTATTTGACAGAGAGAGATCACAAGTAGGCAGAGAGGCAGGAAGAGAGAGAGGGGGAAGCAGTCTCCCTGCTGAGCAGAGAGCCCAATGTGGGGCTCGATCCCAGGACCCTGAGATCGTGACCTGAGCCGAAAGCAGAGGCTTTAACCCACTGAGCCACCCAGGTGCCCCCAGATTTATATTTTTAAAAAACACACCTAAAACTTACCATATTAGCCACTTTTAAGTGTATGGCTTTTCACGGTGGTGTGAAGTACATTCTTATAATAATGTGTTTTTTTTTTTTTTTTAAGATTTTATTTATTTGACAGAGATCACAAGTAGGCAGAGAGGCAGGCAGAGAGAGAGAGAGGAAGGGAAGCAGACTCCCTGCTGAGCAGAGAGCCCAGTGTGGGGCTCCATCCCAGGACCTGGGATCACAACCTGAGCCAAAGGCAGAGGCTTTAACCCACTGAGCCACCCAGGCATCCCTGTAATTATGTGTTTTGATGCACAAAAATTTTAATCTTGGGGCACCTGGGTGGCTCAGTTGGTTAAGCGACTGCCTTCGGCTCAGGTCATAATCCTGGAGTCCTGGGATCGAGTCCCGCATCGGGCTCCCTGCTCGGCGGGGAGTCTCCTTCTCCCTCTGACCCTCTCCCCTCTCATGCTCTCTCACTCTCTCTCTCCTCTCTCAAGTAAATAAATAAAATCTTAAAAAAAATTTTTTTTAATCTTGTTGAAGTCCAACTTATCAACTTTTTCCTTTTGTTTCACATAATTTTGGTGTCATACTCAAGAAACCATTGTTAAATCCTGTCATGAAGCTTCCCCCCTCTGTTTTCTTCTAAGAATTTTATAGTTTTAACTTCTGTATTTAGGTCTTTGATCCATTTTAAGGGGTTTTTTCATATATGGTGTGACTCCAACTTTTTTTTTTTTTTTTGGGCATGTGGATCTTTCCAGTTTTCCCAGCACCAGTTTTTCAAAAGAACTGTCCTTTCCATACTGACTGGTTTTAGCATCATTGTTAAAAATCATTTAACCATATACGTAAGGTTTTAGTTCTGGCTGACTACTCTATTCCATTGGTAGGTACATCTCTCTGTATGCTCTGCCACACTATTTTGATTACTCTAACTTTGTAGGAAGTTTTGGAATTGGGAAAGGTCAGTCCCCTAACTTTGTTCTTCTTTTTCAAGATTATTTTGACTGTTTGTGGACCCTTGAGATTCCAGATGAAGTTTAGGATGGATTTTTTTGATTTTTGCAAAAAATATTATTGGGATTTTGATAGGATTGCATCAGATCTGTAGATTGCTTTGTATGGTATTGGGATATTAACCATATTAAGTCTCCCAGTCCACGAACGTGGATATTTTTCTATTTATTTGCGTTATTCTTAATTTCTTTCAGCAGCGTTTTGCAGTGTTCTGTGTACAAGTCTTTTTGCCTCCTTGGTTAAGTTTATTCTTTTTTAATGCTATTGTCACTGAATTGTTCTCTTTATTTCCTGTTTGGATTGCACATTGTTAATGTATAGAAAGAAATACACACACACACACACAAATATATGTATATATACAAATGTATGTGTGTATATATATAGTTAATGTATAGAAATGCAACTGATTTTGGGGTGTTGATTTTGTATCCTGCAACTTTGCTGAATTCACTTAGCAGTTTTAACAGTTGTTTTATGGAATCTTTAGGATTTTCTGCATTTAAGATCATGTCTGCAAACAGGTGATTTGACTTTTTAATAGAGCTGGGTATTTAACAGCTATTCTATTTATATGTTCCAAGGATTGTTCTTTCTCTTTCAGCCTTTTAGTGAGTAAACAATATATGTCAGATTCCTAAAGCGGTTCTGTGGATATTTCACTTCTGTGGGTCTTTGGTTAAGTTGGTTTGCACTGTTTAATACATATGGTACAATGAGTTATTGCTTTGTTTCTAAAGCTGCTCTGAAATATGTATTTCATTTCACCAAAACAATTATTAAGGATCTACTAGGTATGAGGCTCTTATATGAGCTGCTTAGTCAACCTGTTATCTTACCCCCCATCACTCTTCACTTAGTAGAGGAATGGTCTGATGAACCATGCAGTAATAATCGTCATACCTTATTATTTATTATTATTATTATATAAAGTGCCTTTGTGTATTTGAACTTCTAACTCATGAGTTGTCTTCGATTAAAAAGTGATCTAGGGAGTTGAAATGTTTAAAAGTTCCCCCTTGTTCCCCTCTGCCCCCCCCATTTCTACCAGGGTCTCATCTAGCATCATTGTCTGTTCACCTCATTGTTAATCCCTTCATGATCGTTGATGCCTTGTATTTGTTTAGTGCTGATTGTTTGTAAAATATCATCATGTTTTTTATTTCGTTTTATCCTTATACACCCCTATGAAGTAGCCAGACTAAGTGTTACTCTTCCATTTTACATATTAGGAAAATGGAGAGGAATGTCTCACCCGAAGCTACACAACTACCAGAGATAGAGTCAAAATGAGAACCCAGGCCTTCAGATTGCTAGCCCTGTGTTCTTTTTTCTCTACTGCACGTCAGCCATTAGCTCACAGTGCCCCAGTTATTTACTCAACAGATGTGTATTGAGTACTTCAGCATGTCTGTTGTGCACTGGTAGGTGCTTGACTTATCAGGACTCACAAGGTTCAGTTTTACTCTGTTGTCAGCTACCCTTAGCAACTGTTTGATATTATCTGTTGATCTATTTCTTTTTTTCCCCTATGGATCTGTTTCTGTTCACAACCATAAATCAAGATTCTAGGCCTCCTGTTTCCTTTTACCCTCTAAATCTTTTTTTATTTAATAATTTTTAAAATTTCCTTAAGTAATCTCTAAGACCAATGTTGGGCTCAAACTCATGACTCTGAGATCAAGAGGTACATGCTCCTCTGACTGAGCCAGACAGGGACCCCTACCCTTTAAATCTTTGATTCCAATAGGAGATTGACTTTCCTTACCAGAGGAAACTCCTACTGGAAATGCATGTTTTGGGTTTGTGAGAGTGGGAGATTCAGACACCTGTTCCAGCACTGGTTGGCTCTGGGAACCACCTGTGGAACTGAGTAGGTTCATCTGAAGGGAAATGCCTTCAGCAGTCCATGTTGCCGAATAAATTAGTGGGTAGCAAGCGTGCCCAGTGTGTGGAAGCCTATGTGATGGGCAAGTCACATGAATTAAAGATTGTATACAACACCTACACTCAAGCAACTAAAAGCATAAGGAGAAAGATGAGCACCCAGGGTGTTTCTGGGAGCAGAGGACAGACACCCACTCCAAGGGTTTTATTGGATCACATAGAAATCCAGCAGCAGGAAATCAAGTGTGGTTGGGCCACTCAGAACTGGAACCAGAAAGTCAGAAATGGGCTATTGAGTTTTCACCTCTGCTTCTTTACTAGACTGCTTCGTTGTCCCACTTTTTTTTTTGCAGTCTGGTGAAGAGAATATCTAAGGTAAAGGAGAAGGTACTAGGCATGTTGGGAAACCAGGAAATGGCCCCAGATAAAGAAAGGATGTCACCTGTTCCACATAATGCCTAGCACTGCATTGCCAGCTACCTTTGAATAGGCAGCATCCATAAGCTCTGCCATCTGTAGCTCCTTAGTTCCTTCACTCAGTGAGACCTGCCGTCAGTTGGGAGAGTAACAGAGACTGAGTCCTGTTACTGCTGGAAGGTAATAATGAAGGGAACAGGGGTAGGAGCATGGGATCCTTGTAGCCCTGAGGCCCCCACCTTTTTTAATCAAACATACACGTAGTGAATGCACATGTTGTCCACATACCGAGTATACATTGGTTTGGTCCTATATACCCATTAAGTACCGTGACAATTTTTGTCCAAGTGTCTGAAAATTGTAAGTCATTTTTTGGGGCATAATTAGAACAAGAGAAAACTATGTGTTGAAAGTGGAAATGGGCTATGAAGTGGTCGGCAAAACACAAATAGAGATTTTTGTAGTGAAGCCCTGGATGATCTCTCCATGAATCTATGGCCTATACTTTGCTGGCTTCTTTCTTTCACTTATCATATGCCATCACGGATTTTTCTGAATCAGTGCTCTAAGAAAGCATGTGCACTGAGGATCAGGCTGCCTATAATTATAGTGAAATTTAGCTGTACTTGATCCAGAATATAATTTTCTTCTTCTGATGTGGCTACTGTATTCACTCTCTGCTCTACTGTATATAAAAGAACAGATCAAGGAATGTAATCCCTTGGCTGCAGTACTGGCTTTTTCCTCTTGTCCGGAGAACTTCTTCAGGCCTATTTGAGATAGAGAGGTTGCCAATCCTGGGCCCGTTCTGATAGAACACAGGGTTGTCCAGGGTGGTCTGCTCAAAAGCCTTGCGTGATTCCCATTCTATGCAATAAAGTCTGAGTTCCTTGAAGATTCTTCACAATCCCAGCACCATCTCTGACTAGTTCCTTCCCACACACAACTGTTCTTTAACCTCCTTTGTTAAAAGCGTCTATGTGCCAAGCTCTGTTCTAGTCACTGCAGGTACAGTAGTGAACAAAACAGGTAGAGTCCCTACCTTCATGGCACTTACACTCTAACAGGGATCACAATGAACTGGTAAACAAATATAAAATAAGACTAATATGCCAAGTAGTGAAAAGTGCTATGGAGAAAAATTAATTTGATGATGAAAGATAGGGAGTGCTGGAATGGGGGTAGTAGGGAGAGGCTGCTCACCATCGTAGATAGAGTGGTGAGGGCAGTCCTTTCTCAGAGTGTCATTGGCTGGATGTTTGGAGAAAGAGAGGAAGCAAGCTCCTCTGATAAGTGGAAAGAGAGTATTTCACCAAGGGTAATAGCCAGATGTTGGGAATGAGCGTGGTATCTTTCAGTAACAGTAAGGAGGTCGGAGTAGGTGGAGTGAAGCGAGGGAGAGGAGAGGAAGTTAGGGGAAACTGGATCATGGAGGGCCTTCTCGGAGAATATGAGGATTGCAGCTGTCCTGTTAGGGGGAAATGGATATCGTTAGAAGTCTGACCAGGGGGACGATGTGATCTGGCTTCCCTTTTAGGAGAATGAGTCTGGCTTCTGTGTGGAAACTGGGCAGTCAGAAGGCAAGGTGGAAGCAGCAGGCTAGTTGGCAGACAATATTAATAATTCCAGTAAGAGATGGTGTGCTGGAGGTAGCGAGGAGGGCGTTGAAGTGGGGATCGTTTTCAAGACAAAGCTGACAGAATTTGTTGAGGGATTGGATGTAAGGTAGGAAAGGGAACAGTTGAGGATAACTCCACAAAGTTTTTGGACTGAGTAAACTGGAAGATTTGCGTTGCGAGGAGAAGGGATGCAGAAGTAAGTAGGGCTGTGGGGAGCATTTGGTCTTTAGTTTGAGGTGCTACCTATGAAGACCGGAGGGGAGCGGAGGTGGGAGGGGGTAGGGGGCCTGTCATATCCACGTGCACCTACCCAGGGGAGGCAGCTGGATGTGTAGTTTGGAGTTCAGAGGAGAGGCCCACGTAATTTAGGAGTCAGTACATACAGATGGTATTTAAGTAAATATCTGAGGTCACCTGAAGAGTAAATACAGGGAGAGGGCAGGGCTTTGAGGAGTTGAGCCCCAGCGTGTCCCACCTTTTAGAGTTAGGACTCCAACTGGAGGTGGGGACAGACTAGCAAAGGAGACTGAAACGGAACCACCCGGGAAGTTAGCAGAGAAGTAAGAAAATGTGGTGGAAGTTAGGGAGGAGTGTGTTCTAAGGCAGATGGACTGTCGAGGTACGACTGATTAATCAAGTAAATGAGAACCACGGATTTGGCCCTGTGGAGGTCATTGGTAACTTGGACAAGAACCGTTTCAGTAGCGATGGGGTGACAGTGTGGTTAAGGTTGTTCAGGAGGTTTTTTTCAATGGGAACTATTACCGCATATTTGTTTATTGGGGGGGATGAGTCGGTGAAGGAGGGGGAGATGATACAGGAGAGGGGGGATGATCCTCAGATCCAGGGCTTTGAGTACAAGAGAAGGGATGGATCTGGTGCATAGTAAATAGCTACGCAGGATGTGGTTTGTCGCCTGTGGTGGCTTGTCGCTCTTTGAAAGGTATTTCAAGTGTTTGCCTCTTTCTGTCTTCCACCTAGCTGGAAGGCCCCCACTTCCTTCCCCCACTTCCTTCTTCCGTCAGCACTACCGCCACCATTCCACCAGCCAAGACCATATTCATGCTTCAGAAGCGTGACACCTGCGTATCTTCCATGAAACCAACCTCAGATTCCTCAGACATGATGGCTTTTTCCCCTTGTGTTTCAATGGCATGGTTTTTATACTTTTCTTACCTTACTGCCATGAACTCGCTAGTATCTTAATTAGTTTTTATCTTTGATTAGATAATTTGTTTCTAGAAGGCTCATTATCCCTGATTTCTGACCTCACTCAACTATTTTAAGAGAGATTAATTAACAGATATTCCTGGCTCTTAAAAGGTACTCAGTAAGTATTTGTTGAATGAATGTACTATATAGTTACAAGGAGTTATTCTTTCCCTGGTTTGATGAGGTTGACTCAGGTTTGGAGGAAAGGGGCCAGGCTCCACTACTCAGTGGGTTAGTAGGTACTCTGAATTCTATTAAAAATTGGCGTGTTCTCCTTATCTCCTAAGCAACACTTTATGCAACTCGTGCTCTCCAAAGTGCTTTGTAGGTAGTAAAATTAAATACATATTTGTGAGTTGATTGATAAGCCTTTTTCTTCTGGTCTTATCTTTTCCAAGCTATGGTAAACTAACTGCTGAATTACAGGTAAATTCTATCCAGGAATTGCACTCTATCTTACTTCCCAAAAGTTTACCCCAGTGAACTTCTCAGTTTGAGAATCAATCACTTCTCAAGAGTAATTCTTTTTTTAAAATTATTTTTATTAACATATAATGTATTATTTGCCCCAGGGGTACAGGTCTGTGAATCGTCAGGTTTACACACTTCACAGCACTCACCATAGCACATACCCTCCCCAATGTACATATCAGAAGTAATTCTTAAGAACAGATAAAGAATAAATGCTTGCTTGGTTGATTTTGGGCCCAAATCAGAGCCTTTTGGTTGGGAGGCACTAAGTTAGTGCTGCCCATAATGCAGACAGGGCGAAAAGAACATCCACTTTGGGACCCATCCTCAGTCAGATCCCGGTTGTACCACGTGGGCAAGTCACCTTGTCTGTCAGCCTCTCTGAATTTACCATTTTCTTTCCTGAAAATATAGGGATTATTATGTCCACTGAATGGATTTGTTGTGAAGGTTAGAGGAGGTGTGTGCAAAGTGCCCAGTTTAGCATCTGGAAAATTAGGTACTTTATAAATGTTTGCTGTTATTCCCCTTTCTCAGTTTTTGTTTGTTTTTCTCGTGCTGGGCTGCTGCTGACCTGTTGCAGAATGAGAGAAAATGGGTGGGACAGCTGCTGTCACCAGACATTGGCTTTTCCTGGAGAACAGTTCTGAGCAGTGGCTTCTTTCCCATGTCCCCTCCTGGCCTGGCTGACAGTGGCTTATGGCCAGGGTCATTTTTTTACCCTTTATCTTCTGTTCCACTTCCCCCTTGAATGAAGTCAAGGGACCAGAAGCCAGTGTCACTTCTGGTACTCCATCTTCTCCCGCCCAACCGCTGAAGTGATCGACGCCACCTGCTGGAGGACGACTAGATTTTCTTTGTTCAGAGATTGAGGTCTAGAACACTGACTACCCCTCAGCCCTCTCCGTATTCTAGCGGGAGTCCACCTTACAGCCTGTGAATTCTTCTTCTTCTTTTTTTTTTTTTTTAAGATATATATATATATATATATTTTTTTTTTATTTGACAGACAGAGATCACAAGTAGGCAGAGAGGTAGGCAGAGAGAGGGGAGGAAGCAGGCTCCCTGCTGAGCAGAGAGCCGGATGGAGGGCTCGATCCCAGGACCCTGGGATCATGACCTGAGCTGAAGGCAGAGGCTTTAACCCACTGAGCCACCCAGGCGCCCCAGCCTGACTTCTTACAGCCTGTATTTTTGAGAGGGAGGAAAGTGAAATAATGCCAGACTCTGAGTTAGAAAGCACAATGTCCTTATCACCTGAGTGGTCACTTCACTTTACTTCTCTGAGTTATAGTTTTCTTATCTGTAGAATGGGAATAATAATTCCTGAATTTTTGGCCTTACTAGATTCTTATTATAAGATAAAGGATGCAGAAAGCTTGAAAAGTGCTCTTTGGATGTAAAAAAGTATTCCTACTGTCCTTCCTCATTTATTTATCCAGGGCAGGCCGGGCTTGCAGGGGAGGGGTGCCACACTCCATGTGTGCTTCACTTTCCCAGGACCCTGTCCTACCTCAGGGGAAGGATCTGGTGAGGCTCCCCAGTCCTTGTATCCCGTGATGGGCTTCCATGATCTTGTCATCCGGAAGGTGCAGCACCATAAGCCAAATGAGTGATTTGCCAGTTCTCAACTGCCCCTAGCTGTGGTTCCTACTGCTTGGTAATGGGGGTCTGGGAAACTTTGGTCCCCTCTCTCTACTCCACTGGAGACTTCAGGAAAGAATTCTGGTTAGGGTAATCTACTCTCAACACTTTGACTCATTTGCTGTGGATACGTGGCTAGACTGTCAGAACATTCTAGGAGTTCTCTGAAATGACAGAATAAACTTGTAGCTGCGGCAGAGTGCCTGCTGTGTATCAGGCACTTAGTGCCTGGTAATTGGTATTTATCTTGTTTAATCCTCATAGCATCCTTTGAGCTAAGTATTTATTATTTGCAGTTTACTGAAAGGAAAACTGAGGTTCAAAAAAGTTAAGTCTCTGTTCCAAGTTACACAGCCATTAAGTGGCAGCTGGAATTTGAACTTTATTCTGTCTTATTCCAAAATCGTTGGCGCTGACCACTGTACCGTGAGGCCTGCCACTGCTCTGTAGAGGGAGGGGCCGGTCATGTGCTTACGAGGGAAGCTCAGGAGATTTCCAGTCATCCAGTCTGCGTGCAAACCCCTCCCTGTGTGATCTGGGGCAGGCAGCTCTCCGCTGGAGCTGCAGATACTCCCTCATTACCCCTTCACCACAGACATGCAGCTTGGGTGCTGTTCTCCTGTCCATTTCACACTTGAGGAAAGTACGCCTCAGGAGATAAAGTGGCTCGTCCTGAGTTACAGAGGAGGGATCGGAAGTGGCAGAGCCAGAACTTGAGTCTGGGTCCAATGCCTGCTTCGGTGTTCCGTCCCTCCTTTTTCGCGGCCGGCTCCTGAGGCACACGGCCATCTGCCAGGTTGGGAGCCTGTAGGGGGAGCAGGAGCTGCGCCTCTTCAGCACCCTCTCTTCGTTCTCCCTCAGTCTCTGCTTCTTAGAAACCTTCCTGAGGCAGTAGGAACATTTGAAATTCAAGGAAAAGGTTACATGTTGCTTAAAAACTGCTTGAAGCCCTGCACACAGAAGCCTGGGAATCTGCTGCCCAGCTTTTGTGTGAGTTGGTGTTGCTACTTCAGCAGCACCCTGTGGTGGTTGTAGTTCGGAGAAAGTTCTTTCTGGGCTTTTCCCTTTATCCTTATAATCTTGCAAGGTTGTTGTGTTGGAGATGATGCACACCAAGGGCAGCAGCTGGAGCCGTACTCATTGATGGCAGCTGTTCTCACTGGCAGCGGCCTCCGCTGGAAACCAGAGCAGGAGTCCAGGGCCCTGGAGCTCCCACCCAGTACGGGCCCCTGGGCATGTGAGGCACTGTCTCCAGGCAGACTGGGTGACCTCTAAGGACTCCTTTCCTCCTCAGTATCCTGTGCTTTTTTAAAATAAAAGTAAGGATGCCTGGTTTGTTTTTTTTTTTAACCTAACTGGACAGAATTACATGAAATAAAAAGTAAAAGACTGTGTTCTTTCCCCCATTCATTCATTCCTGAGGTAACTTGTTGCCAATGTCTTTTCCATTGTTTTCTATTTTAAATATATACAGGTACATGTAAATGTATGTGTGTGTGTATATTTATTATATGCACAAATTATACAGTATGGTAAGCACCCCCGAGTCTAGAATACATACTATATTATGGCTTGGTCCTTTCACCCATTTGGGGCATATTCTTTTTAATTAGTGCTTTGTAATTTTTTAATTTTTTTTTTAATATTTTATTTATTTGTCAGAGAGAGTGAACACAAGCAGGGGGAATGGCAGGCAGAGCAGGTAGAGGGAGAAGCAGGCTCCATGTTAAACAAGGAGCCTGATGCAGGACTCAAACCGAGGACCTTGGGATCATGACCTGAGCCGAAGGCAGTCACTTAACTGAGCCACCCAGGTGTTCCTCCTTTATCATTTATTAAATGATCCCCTATTGATTATATGCCATGATGCTCTAAAGCAAATGTAGACATGCAACATTGCTTTTAAATTTTCTTTTCAGGAAAAGAAGAAGAAAAAACATAGAGACAGGAAGTCGTCTGACTCGGACAGCTCAGACTCTGAGAGTGACACAGGCAAGAGGGCAAGGCACACATCAAAAGACAGCAAGGCAGCAAAGAAGAAGAAGAAGAAGAAGAAGCACAAGAAAAAGCACAAGGAGTGAGAGTGGAAAGAGTAGAGGGGGTGGTTGAGAGGAGGAGGTACCAGGAGCCTTGTGTCTTAAGCCCTGGCTCCCAGAAAGACTCAGTAGTGCGAGTATGGCCTCCCACCCCACTGACTCCTCGCCCACGGGAGATGGCTTCCCCTCGTGCAGCAGGCAGGTTTGGGAGTTAGATGTCAAAGCATCTGCCTGAATGACTTGTTAACTTATCATTCCTGGTCCCTTTGCAAGTGACCCCTGCAGCTCACCCATTCATTCACTTCAACTTCCTTCATTCGGCAGGAGGTCCTGTTACCCTCTCCAGCTGCCACTGCCAGAGCCAGATTCCTGCACAGGAGTCCAGGCTGCAGCCACAGGTACTGCTGTGGAGGCAAGTCTGGCTGTAGTTGGAACAGGGATGGCCCCCTCCCTGCTGGGTCTGCCCTGGGCTGACTGGTGAGTGATCCCTGCGGCGTCTAACACAGGCCAAGGGAGACCAGCAGGATGAGGGAGAACATGGTAAGAAGTGGTGCTCACTTTTTCCATTCCCCCTAACGTGATTCTCCCATGCTACAAGTGACAGCCAGAAAACCGTTGTTTGCAGTGACTGAGCTTGTGTGTGACGTTCTGCCAGACCACTGAACCAGACAGCTAAAGCCAAGTTCATTGCTTTACTTTGTATTTACTACTGTGTGAGTCACTTGGTTCCACTTCAGGTCTCTGCTTAAATTCCTGGCACTAAATGGAAGTGTGTTTGGTTTTAAACTTGCTGAATGTTCTTATTACTATTATCCCTCTTCCTGGGTAATTTAGACTTACAAGTCACCAAGTCTGCATTAGTTGACAGAAAAACATTTAATATGTTACTTCAGACCTTGGATAGAGGCCCAGCTGAGATATAGAGCCAGAGGCACCGACAGGTCACAGCCGCCTTAGGAGATCACTTGTAAGCCCTCTCTTCTGTAATGATTAGATGACCTCTTCCCCCAGAGCTGATTAGAGAACTGGTAAGAATTTGTAACCATGAATGGTCCAGTGCGCAGGCGGGAGCTTAGCTGTCATCTTGGCCAGTGGGCATTGGCTCCCACCACCAGGCACAAGCCTGCATGCATCCTGTGTCCTGAGCCTGCGTTCTGGAAAAACAGACCACAGCATCCCACAAAGAGTAACTTTCCAAACCCAGGGGCCTGCAGTGCAGGATGCGCCTGATATGACAGTTTAGTAGTCAAGCCTAGGGGAAGCCCTGCCACTGATTCTTTATTCTGGACTGGACTCATTCATGTGGCCTTGAGGAGGGGCAGTGTAGAGCCCAGGTGTGGGAACAGCTGTTTTATGACAGAGTGGGTCACGTGACCAGCTACCACTGCCCCCTGAGACGGTCCATTTCAGTCTCTCATCCAGTGCTGCTTTTGAGTGACCTTCAGGCAGTCGTTCCTGCCTGTTCTCCAACACACAGGGAACTGAGACTCCCAGAATCATGTCACCAAAGACAAAAAGGCAGTCTGGTGACCTTGGCTCTGCTTTATTGACCTTAGAGCACCCTCTGGATGCAGTTAAAAAAACAAACATACACAATGGGAGCCAGAAGTGGACCCAGGCTGGTGCCACCTGACCCCAGACGTATTTCCCCAACCCAACCAAGGTGGATTTATACAAAATGCCGGAGGAAAAAATGAGGCAATCTGGTGCTGAGTCCCGGGCTAGCTGACTGGCAGAGAAGCAGACAGTGAAGGAGTGGGCAGGTCATGCCTCTTTCTCGTAAGTACGAGTGCAAACTGCATTTCCATGGGTGAGTGTCTGGAAGGAAAGACAGAGCCAGATTAGGGCAGGGGTGAGGGCACTGAAGGTACCGGGGCAGTCTCCATTCTGATGGTGAGAGCCTCTGCCTCCATCCCAGGAGTCTTCCTGGGATTCGCCACCTACTATGTGCTAGGTTCTTTTTTGTATTTTTTCCTAATACACCAAGCTTTTCATTTAGTTAGGCACTTAATTCCTCTGCTAGAGTTTTGGCGAAATGACCTGTGAGAGGGGAAATGACTGGTCACTGTCCCAGGCGGTCTCTCTCTCCCTTGCACCATTCCTCTAGTGCCTCCGATGGTGCCTGGCACATCATAGACAAACAGGTGAATAAGAATGTCCAGACACTCTTGGAGAAGGACTGTCCTAGGCTACCAGCTCTCCATTCCTTCCCTGACTTACGGCGGTGCCAGAGCCAGAGGCTTGAGCCACCATCGTCCATCCAGCCTCGCATCACGGAGCCAGGCCCGTGGCCTCACCACAGTCCGGTTACCCAGTGAGCGTTTGGTCCTGCACAGCACATGCCCACCAAAGGCAGACACCTCTTCTTAACCCTGCGCTGTAATGCTAGAATGCAGGGAGGTTACAGCTGACCCAAGGTCTGCAGTGAAGACGCTGCTGGGGTGAAAACCTGAGGTCCTACAGTTAGGAAGCAGAGACCACGGGGGCTGCTGCCTCTGCCCTGGATCTGGGGGTGTTCAGTCATGGCAACTTTCTTCTAATGAGTCCCCAAATTTGTCCTTATACTGATGGGCCAGCCTGGTTGTCCCTTCCCAGGCTGTCAGGTACTTGCAGGTTAGGCGTGCAAGACACTGGGAGGCAGTGGGGCTGGAATGAGGTGGAAGGGACTGCACTGCTCTTGCCCCGCCATCACCAGCCTGTCCCTGCCCAGAGGCTTTCTATGTGGCAGCACAGTCCCAGAAGAAGAGGGTATTAGGAGCCTAGGATCTAATTTGGCTCTTCTTTCTGCCTCTCCCGGGGTGGGGCACGGTGGCAACACAGGAGGAGACTAAGGCTGTGAGGCACCTGAGCCCTCTGCAGCGCCTCTAGGATGCTCTACGTTCTGCATCAGGGTCAGGGTGTCCTGGCACCCCAGCAGCCCGCAAGGTTGGTGGTGTTAATGCCTGTTTTATAATGGGAGCTGGAGAAGGTGACGTTTCTGAAGTCATGTAGCCCGTAAGCTGAAATGTGAAACCAGGCCTGTGTGAGGCCAAAGCTACCACATAGAATATTCCCACCTAATCCCACCCCAGCCCTGCCTCTACCCGCACTGATCCCATGGGGGAGACCCTGGCCTTCCCAACAGGCTTGACTAAAGGGGCAGTAATGGTAACCAACTGGGGGAGGCTCCAAAGATCCATCTTACCAAGATAAGTTTCCCATCAACTAGCTCCCGCACAAGTGTTGTCTCTTGCCCATCCCACTTCTGCACGTGGACAAGTTTGCCTCCATCCAGCGTCACGGTGGACTGTGGAGAGAGTTAGAGGCCTGAGCTGTGATCTGAGCCAGGAATGAGGGACAAGATGGTGTCTGGTCACTGGGGCCACAGAGGACTCCGCCTCTGCCCCAAAATGATGATGGTGCCAGGACCAAAGCTCAGGTGGCCTGCTTCCGGCCTGGCCCCAAAGGCTGTCTTGTTCACCTCCAGCCTCTGCTCCACGATTACCTGGCTGGGCCCTTCAGGTGTTGGGCAGGTAGGCAGAGGCAGGCAATATGGTGAGCCAGACAGCCTGGCTCTGAAAAGTGCTGCTAGCCTTCAGGATGGGCACTTATCCCATCCTCACATGAGGCCCACATCCCTAGAGCCCCTAGGAGACAGGGGCATGTACCATCCTACATCCCTGGGGAAGACTGGTGAGGAGTCCTGAGACTCTCCGGCCTAGTGGTGATCACACACAATGTCTAATAGACCTTGGGGTGGAAGGTATTGGAAAATGAGCTTCCCACTTTGTATTCCTACCTCTTCTTGCTCTGTATCACGTGGCCCCTTCAGCTGACAAGTAGACTGCAACTGCCAGGTCCAGGGACTGGGTGCCCTTGGAGTGTTCCGAAGCCCTGGTTAGATGCCCACTTAGTCTTCTGGGCTCTGCCAGCCTGCATCAGCTGGTTCTCATTTGGCAGCTCTCCCAGATCTCTTTTCTTTAGGAATTTGGGGGCTCTAGGTCAGGCTAGGGGACCCTGGCTGAGCAGGGTTGAGTACGAGAGTCTGAGAAGGCTGTGTTTATGTTTGGGGCAGCATGAGGAGTGGGTGTGCATCCTTGCTCCCACTTCACTTCTCATGCCCATCCCCCAAGCTTTTTGCCTACTTAGATTATGTTTAGCTTAGGCATTCCAGAGCATTATGGTTTATTAGGGTTCTTGTCCCTCAAAAAGGTGGGCTAGTCAAGGAAGCAGACGCATGTGATATGGCAGCCAACTGTCTCCAAAGTAGAATGACATCTTTGGGCACCACCTCAGCTCTGCTGCCAGCTTCTCCACAAAGAGACCAGACCCTATCCTGTCTTTTCTGGGGCAGTTGTCAGGAAGCAAAGTGATAGGGTCTGCTGGAGGATACTGCTATAGCGACCCTCTTTAGAGGTCAAAATCCCTTAGTTCTGTCTCTGCTACACCTGGCCCAGGGGCTGGGAGGCCTGAGGCAAGCAGCAAAGACGAGCCCTGAGACTGCTGGTACATGTCCCCTCCCTACTCGGGAGGAGAGGGGCTACAGCTTGATGGGAAGACGTACAAACACGCCTTAGAGGATGCCCTATCCAGAACATAGCTTTTCCTGACTGCAGGCTGGCAGAATTGGGAATAGTTCCTCAGGCTCACTGGCCAAGCCTGGGAGGTGGAGGTTGGAGAAAAGGAAGCATCTGGAGTAGGTCTCCACCTCTTGTCCCTAGCTGCCTCCTTTGCTGCTGGAGGCCAGAATGACCTGTTCACTCAGAGAAGAGCTCTGAATTCTCCTGGGCATTGTTCCTAAAGTACTTGAAAACACAGCCATGGCCACATAACTCTCCTGTCTGCGGACTGGAAAGAAACCCAGAGCTCTTGGATGCCATGCACAACGTCACCCAGCTGGAGCTGGAATCGACACTGAGGTCAGAAGAACATCCCGGCTCTGTGCTGCCCACTCCCAGAGGCACCAGATACTCCCCAAGGAGGGAGGGAGGAAGCACGAGGACAGGGCTAGCATGTTCCTAGCACCTGGGACATCCCCACACTGCACAGCCTTTATGCCCCTTTTTCATTTCAATCCCCCCATATCACCTGCCCCTCAAGGTACAGTAACAGGGTGCCGGGTCTCAAGGTCTCTTAATCCCCAGACTCTTTTAGGACTCACCTTGACCTTCCTGTCATCTGCTGTTGTCTCATCGAACTCCACCCCCAGCTTGAAGCTGATCTCTGTGTTCTTGAAGGTGCTGTGTGTTTTTAGGATGATAGTGTCCCCATTCATTTCGATGACTGTGGTAGGCTTGGTCATGTTGGCCACCTGCCTGGTAGCAAAACCCACACCTGAGGGCAGGGGGAAGATTATGAGCATGAGTGGAGTGGAAAGGCAGGGTACAACGACCTCAGGGAACAACTCTCAGGCCTGGATGTGGGGCCGAATGAAAAGTACGAGAACTTTCAGAGACTCTGGCTGTTTTTTAAATTCAGTTTTCTTGTTAGCTCTCTGCAGCGAAGAGACCCTTGATTTCATGGGGCAGATGAGAAGCCTAAGGGACGCAGGCATGCCACAGCAAGTCACAGCAGATCTGAGATAAGGACGAGCTACTTTCTGAGTGGTAACAATGTGTGTTATCTCATTCAGCCCTTCATTCTCCCTGAAGGCATGATGCTATTATGTCCACTCATAGACGCAAAGACTGAGGGTTCAAGCCCAGGCTCACAGGTCTGGAATTCGAATGCAGAACTGTTGTGAAGAGCTCACGGAACTGCTCAGCTACAGTCTCCCAAGGCTGGAGCATAGGGCTCCCTTCCAGGGGACCTGAGCAGCTTTCCAGCCACGGGCTGAGGAAAGAAGAGAAATGTGGACTCTGCCTTCCAAAAGCCTGAGGGACGACAGGTCTTTCCCACCTTTGGAAGTTTTTGCCCTGAAATACACTGGCGCACTTGTCCCCTGTAGATGGCAGAAGGGATTTTCAAGCCCTCTTCTCCCTGACCTAGGGAGGACATTGGCAGAAGGGAGAGTGTCTCAGTGTACAGATTTAGGAGAGGCCCGAGTGCTAGTGCAGTTAAGGACTTGAATCCAGGTATCCTCATCCTGGTCTAGGCCCTAAGGGGACTCCCCCACTGACCGCAGCACAGCTTCCCTGACTGTCCTGCAAGAGTGTGAAACAAAGAACTCCAGCAAAGCCTTAACCCCTTCAGGTTACAGCTTCCCCAGAGCCGGCCTTTTGCTTTCAACCTCCCATCATGACTGCCTGCCCTTGTGCCCGCAGCAGCAGTGGTGAGCAGACTTGCAGGGCAGAGACGAGGCACAAGCAGCAGGCACAAGTGGGGGGAGGTGGTGTGCCTACCTACACTGCACTTGCTGGGAGCTAGGACTCAGCCCATGGCCTGTATGGGTTGTTTCATTTAATGCTCATAACACGTAACAGATCTGAACAGTAGGTTTTATTATCCACTTTACAAATTAGGCTTGGAGAGAAGTGACTTGCCCAAAGTCAAAGAGGTGAATGACAGATCTGGGTATGAATCTAGGCTCCAAAATCTATGGTTAGCCCCTGCTATCAGAGTGAGGCAGGCTGACCCCAGTCCCCAGAAGAGAGCAGGGCCTTGTCACCATGCAAGGAGCTCTGTTTGGTTAGGACCTACCCAGAGGTGTGGTGTGTTTGAGAAAGGAAACCACTGTGGGGTGAGTGAGGGACTGAGCCAAGAGAAACTGAGACCAAAATGGGGCTGATTTTGGAGGCTCAGAAAGAGCTGGGTTCTACATAGAAAGGAAGTGGACGCTATTCACAGAGAGAGCTAAGGATGCTCTTTCCCCTCCCATGGACCTCTCTCATCCTTTCCATCTGTGTATGGAGAAAAGCAGGCTGGATGGATTCTCAGCCCTGTAGCCCAATTTGCCCCTTATTTGGGGCAAAATAAGGGACAAGTGTGGTAAGGATGTTGCAGCTCACTTCAGGGACACAGGTCTTCTTCAGCTCGAATGTCTGCTATGGGAGGCTTGGAAGGAGGGGCTAACTCTGGGCATCTCAACTTCCCAACAGCTGCCCAGGGCCCACCGCTCCAAGAGGGGCTACTTTCCTGGAGTCAGTGGGCACAGTACCCAGCATACTATGGCAGGGCATGAGAACTCTGGCCCCAAGAGCCAACACTTGTGATCCCTATTTCAGGAAGGAGTTAGGAACAGAAGGGAGAGGTTGGTCCCCCCCCCCCCTTATTTGGGTAACTGCCAGAATCAGTCCCCCTTCCCTAGTAGGAAGGCATGGAATGTAGCTCAGCTATGAACAATATTCTGGTTTCCCTGTCCCAGCCCGGGAGACTAGGATAATCTCATAGCTGGGGATTTAAGAGAAAGGGTATCTACCTTCTCCATCTAAGCCCCTACTAGGAGGGGAAAAGGGGCTGAGGTCAATCATTAGCTAAGCAATTCCTACCACTCCCACCCCCAGGGTCCGTAGTGGAAACTGTTGTGGGTTGCACGTCTAGAAATCCAGGTTTTCATATCAGCTCTGATGTGGGACTGATCTGACCAGTTTCTACTCTTTCTGGGTCTCAGTCTCCCCATCTGTCAGACTAGGCAAGGCGCAGGGTATCTCCAAGGACCTCAGGTTATAAGCACTCTGAATCTTTATTCTTCCCCATCTGAAGAATCACACCCTCCTAGACCGAAGACCCTCTCTGCAGCTCACAGATCTTGGCCCTGCTCCAGGACCCTGCCGCATCCGGGAAGTCCAGCGGTTTTCTCCACCAGACCCTTCCCCCAAAAAGTGGCTGAGCCAGAAGGGGATGGGTCCTCTTGCCCCAGCCTACCACTAGGCTCACTGACAGTGATTAAAGCCCAGTAACACACCACTGCAGGATGAGGTCAGAGACTCCACAACCCGGGAGAGAGCATTCTCCAGCAACCATATTTCTCTAGTTCAACATGGAGGGGCAGGAGTTGTTGCTAACTGTGCAGGGCCCCTATCTCGCCTTCTCCTCATATCCCATTCATCCCCTTGTTCCCCTCTCTTCCCATCTCCCTCCTCCTAGGAGTTTCCTCCTCTTTAAGCCTTGCCACAGTACACTCCCCATCTGCCCCGTTCCCTTTCTGTATTCACACTTTCCAATCCCTAAACCACCCATGTTCCTGCTTTTCCTCCTCCAGCTAGCCTCCCACCTTATGCGATGGATGCTCTCTTTTTACACAAACCCACCTCTTTCCAGACACTATGCATACCTCTCTTCCTCGAAAGCGCATCCGTGCCCCAACATCGACAGATACATCTTACCTCCCTACACCTCCCTATCTGGGAATCCCTCTAGCCGGGTTCAGACCAGAAAGTCCCCTTCCAATAGGCCCCCTTCCAACATGCGTGCCTTAGCCCAGGCTGCCACCTTCTCCGCGTCCCCCTGTTCTCCAGCGCTGAGCAGGAGGGATGCAGCAGCCCTGCCGGCACTAGCCAGCGCTCGAACGCTGTGCACGGCTGCGCACGCGGCCAGGCCCTCTCCAGCCCAACATCCCCGAGTTGCGCTCACCGAGTGACTTCATGTAGTCATCGAAATTCTTGCTGTCCACTAGCTTCCAGGTGCCTACGAAGGCGTCCACCATGGTGAGGCTGGGCTAGGCCGAGCAAGCAAAAGGACAGAATAGGTGTGCAAGGACTCCGGGACCCACGGTTCCCAGCCCGCGCGGCCTCTTTAAATAGCCCTTGTATCACGTGGTGAGGCGTGGCCCACACCCCCAGCTCCCGAAATAGGAAGCCGGCGGCTGGCGCTCACCCGCCAGGAGCTGGCTGCCCATCCCCCGACCCGCCAAGGGGGAGGGGGCAGCCAGTGGCGCCGGGCTCGCCCGCGTCAGCTCGGGGCTCCGGCCTCCGAGTCCCTGCCCAGCGCGAGCAGGACCTGCTCCCTTCCCTGGCCTAAAGGCGCTCTTCGCCATCTGAGAAGGAAGCAATTGGGGGCACGGTGCCCGCGAGGTGGGGTGCGCGCCACGGACATCTTCGTCCCCCACTGTATCCCCGAGTTTGGGGTTAGAGCAGAGATGAGAGACTAGAGGAGAAAGGAAACGCCCTTGGGCTGATGCCCACGCCGGGAAAGCTCTCGCCGACTCTTCGTGGCGCAGGCATCTTGGTCCTCCTTTTGCAGGTGAGGAGTCCCAGGCTCGGCGGGGAACTAACAAGGTCGCAGGAAATAAGGCGAAGGTTCTTTGGAGCCCAGATTGCAAGCGGGTCTAGGTGGCCCAGGTAGCCGCACTCTCCCGCCACTTCCCACTCGCCGGTGGCGGGAAGAGTCACCAGGGGCACCGTGGGCGGATGAGCGGATGAGCTGCCCCTGTGCCCTCCGCCTGTTCAGGGCGAGAGCGTGACCCACCCCGCCGTGCCCTGCGCACGTGCTCGCCCCTCCCTGTGGAATGTCGCCTGCGCGCGCCTTTCCGCTCTGCGGTGCTCCTCCCCGTCCACCTTGCCGGCGCTTCGGGCTCCTCTGACCTCTACGCGGGGCTCTGAGCATTTCATCAGGTCATTTCCCCCCTCCCCTCCTTCAGAAATTCTGGCCATCCAGCCAGCTCTTACAGGCCCCCGGGCAGCTCCCGACCTGCCGCCCTTCTCTGACCTCTGAACAAGCAAGCAGCTTGCACTTTGACAGAACGTCACTCACCTCCTTGAAAGAGACTCCCGTGTGGTTGACGCTTTACAAATCGCTTTTAATAGTCAGATCACCCTGTATTGGTATTTATTTCATGCTGAGGGCTTTAGGTACATCCTAGTGTTGAACTTTCAGAACAAAGTCCACGAAGTAGGTTTTATAATTACTCCTTTTTTATAGATGAGCGAACTGAAGCTCAGAGGAGCCCATCCATTCCTTAATCCGGCGGTTATTAAAGCGGCCACTTTTTGCCAGGCCTTGGGCTAGGCTCTGGAGAGACAACCACGAATGAGACACACTCACATTGCTCGCTTGGGTGGGCCGACACAAGACTAGTGTGGCTCTGAGGGGAGGCCTGTCCTGATCTAGCAATTCAAGGGAGACTTCCCAGAGGAAGCGAGGGGTAAGCGAATGTCTAACTGATAGGAGGCCCTGCCTAAGAGTGTGGTGCCCAACAGAACCTCAGCCAGGAGAGGTCCACGGGGGTCGCAGTGGGGGTCAGCGAGCAGGAGCCACAGCACACTAGCCCCAGGGTCCTGCCAGCTCTGCCACACGAGTACAGTGTGGCTGACCCTCCTTCCTGTGCCTCTGTTTCTCCATGTGGAGGTGGAAAGCATCTGCCCCTACCTGTCTTTCTGGGAAGAAGCCAGGGAGGAAGAGCCCTCCCTTGCCCAAGGTCCTGGTTCTTTGGGGGAGGTCCACTTGCCAGAAGACAGGGACCTATTTCTGCCAAAGCTGCAGGAACAGGCCTTAGGGCTGGGCATGAAGCCCTGGTGACCTCATTGCCGGAGCAGGTGCAGGGGAGGGTTGGGGGGAGAGGGGGATGGTTTCTAAGTCAAGGTCACAACCTTTAGACACTGAACCTCCTCCATCAAGGACTATGTCGCTGGAGACCCAGGGGCCAGAGTTGTCTTCCTACGTGGTCCTCACAATGCCGCCAGGGAGAGCTGGGCTGGGGCAGGTAGATCTGTGTGTTAGTTCTGATTCCTGGGGGTACTCACTGTGTGGCTGTGGCCGATTCACTTAAGCCACTGTGAGTCTCAGTTTCATCTTGAAAATGGAGGTAATGACAGTATTTACCCCTTAGAGGTATTTGGGGATCAAATGAGACAATGCATTTAAAATGCTGAGCATGGTGGACCTCGTGCTGGCTGCCGCTGCTGTTACTGTTCCTCTTATCCATGGACCGCGCAGGAGTCTCAGACCTGTTCTCAGCCCTGCCCCTCACCTGCAGCCCCCCCCCCCCCCCCCCCCGCAGATTGCTTGGCTTCTCTAATCTTTACTTTTCTTACTTCCAAGACAAGATTAGAACCTGCAGCAGCGGTGAGGAAGGGGCTGCCGAAATCTTCGGGATGGGTTAAGGGGGACCCTGCCAGAAAGTCCTTATGACCTATCTCTAGGGCCCTGCCTCGGCTGAGGAGCATGGAGACCAAGCCCAGACCCACTAGCCTTGCTGCCCTACCACCGTCCCCGCCCCAGGCCCAGACCCGGGTCACCAAAGTTGACTCCTAAGCCACACCCTGTCTGCTTTCCACTGGGCTTTTCGTTCTTATCCCTCACAAGTGTGCACAACTTCTCATCCCTTGTTACCTGCATCCTTCTTGCCCTGTTCTGCTCACACCGCCTTTGGGGAATGAGGGGCAAGGGGAGGGAGCATGAGCCCTTCCCTTTTCTTTCTCCCTCTCTCTCTCTTTATCGCCCTTGGTAGATCCAGATGTGAACACAACATCTGGCAGGCAGCAGGACCAGTCCCTGCCAAGAGCAGCATCTCCCCAGCCCTCACCCTGTGGTGATGTCACTGTTCTGTGTTTCCACGGCAACCACAGGCTGGGAAGATGGAGAAGAGGAGAGCTGAGTAACCATGAGAGAGCCAATGAGAGGGGCCAGCTGTACCGGGTGATCCATGGGGCCATGAGGCGGGGCGAGGGGAGTGTGGGGAGGCCTACTCAGCATCTCCAGCTCTTCCCAGGACCCTCCCTGCCATCTGGACGCCTCCAATAGGGGATGTGCTGCTGGCCTGGGGAGAAATGTGGGAGGTAGAGGCCAACGAGGCTGAGCTGGAACCGCCACTGACCCAGGGACATAGAGACCCTCCCCCCCCCACCCCTGCTTTGGCCCTTCAGGGCCTAAGTCTGTGGATGCTGACTGCCCCCACCCCACTCCACCCCCAGTTCCCGCAACTGGGAATTTTTTCTTCGGATGGTAGTGGTGGTGTGGTTCTCTGCCGTGGAAATCAAGTTCTTAACCCTTCTCTCCACACCTTCCGCCCCCTCCCCTGGTGCATGATGGGTTCAGAAGCAGCATCTTTGGAAAGAAGCCTGGTTCTACGTCTCAAACCGAGTGAGTCTCACTCCAGAGCCCCTAAAGCTAGGGAGGAGATAGATTCCCTCACTCATTCAGTCATTCATCTCCTCATTCAATATTCCATATACTCATTCATTCATTCATTCATTCAATAATCCATGTACTCACCAGCCACTTACTAGCTAAAGACTAAGAGCCAGTCCCTTCCCCTTCCTCTCCTTCCCTCCCAAATGGAGAAAGGCCATCTACTCTCAGGGTTGGCATGAAGATTAAAAGAGGTAACCTAACACACACAAATACTCAATGAAGGGTGAGTCCTTTCTCCCTCTGGGTCTCCCCAGGGCCGCTGTCCCAGAGATACACATGACCCAGCCAAGGCCCTATGAGACATTGAACCAACAGCAAAGTATCCAAGTCTATCTCTGTCTCCTCACTTCGGTCACTGAGTGCCTTTAGCGACCGTAGAGAGGTTTCCACATCTCTCCCTTTCTCTCTCTTTAAATAATGCATCCATTTCACCCATCTTGGTTGAGCACCCCCTGTGCCCAGGCACTGTGCTGGGTGCAGTGGGCACCCAGAGGAGAGCCACGGCCCCCGCCCTCCCTGAGCTCACTGTGTAGGGGGATGCAGCCACTGTGGCAGGAATGCAGTGTTCCTTCTGCCACTAGGAAATCACTTCCTCGTTGCCCAAGAGTTCTGGCTACTCCAAGGCTGAGGGAACAAATGATGGTAAAAGATAGGGATTTACTCAACATCAGTTTTGCTTCTGAGAAGCTGGTGCCCGTGGGGCCTGCTGCCTGGAAGGAGAACAATGGCCCTCTCTGCACGGGGAGGAGAGGGGCCAGCTCAGAGTGGCGGGGCAGGCTCCTCTGCTTTCCCAGAAACCGGCTGTCCTCCGTTTTAGCAGAGTAAAGGCCAAACTCTTCCGCTTTGCTCCATCTGTTTCATTAGTCGAATTTATTACTGAAATCCTGTTCCAAGAATAGTGGCTGGCAGATAGTAGGCGTAAATGAATAAATAGTGAATGAATGAATGAGTGAATGAACGAATGAACTAGTATATGGGATATTGGATGAATGAATGAATGAGTATACGGACTATTGAACTGAATAGATGAATGAGTGAATGAGGGAATCTATCTCCTCTCTAGCTTTAGGGGCTCCGGAGTGAGACTCACTTGGTTTCCGGTCCTGGGCCTTACTTACAGACCAGCTGTGTGACCTTGGGCAAGTCATTGCCTCTCAGAGTCGGTATTTCTTATCTGAAAAAAGCACATCACAATTCCTACCCGCGGGCCTCCCAAGGACTCTGAGAAGATAAGGTAGGATAAGCTTGGGAATGCAGTCCGAAGGCTCATTGTTTCTCTGCTCAGCCTCCCTCGAGGGAGGGGAGGCACGTGATCCTCCACAGCCCCCAGGCTCTGCCCCCACCCCCCCCAGCCTCTGCACGCCCGCCACACTGCAGGCACTAGCGGATACATGCTTGGGTCTCCTGTGTTCACCTGGAGTACTCTTCCTCCTCAGCTGTTACTCCTTTAGTTACTCCTGCTCACTCTTCAGCTTAAGAAGCCCCATCCTCCCTATTAGAACACTGACCCCGTTTTCACGTGGTCCCCTCGGCTCCAAGTCTGCCTTTCCTATTAACACCAGATGCCCTGTGACGGCTGGGACCCAGTCGGTGTGGCCATCTGCCATGTCCACAGTGCCTAGTACAGGGCCTGGCACCGATCTGGGGAGCAGACACATAGTCTCTCCAAAGCAAAGAAAACCACTTGTCCTCTTCAGAGTTCTCTGTTTGAAAATTCTGCCCCTGGCCCTCCATTCCTATGACTCTTAACTTTTCTCCTGTTGAAGTATCCTGTCTTCTATCCTCTTTTTTACTCCATCTCTGAGGATCATGAGACTGGGTCATTTCCAGTGGGGGTAGGGCTCCAAGTGCTCCCAAGTGAGAACTGCCTTTCTGGGCACATAGGTGTAGCTAGAATCTCAACTGTAGCGCGCTCTCTCTCTCTTTCTAAAATTAACATATAATGTACTATTTGTTTCAGGGGTACAGGTCTGTGATTTGTCAGTCTTACACAATTCACAGCACTCACCGTAGCACATACCTTCCCCAATGTCCATCACCCAGCCACCCCGTCTCTCCCACGCCCCTCCCCTCCAGCAACCCTCAGCTTGTTTCCTGACCAAGAGTTTCTTAAGGTTGTCTCCCTCTCTGCTTTCTTCTTGTTTCATTTTTCCCTCCCTTCCCCTATCATCCTCTGTCTTGTTTCTCAAATTCCTCAAATCAGTGAGATCATATGATAATTGTCTTTCTCTGATTGATTGATTTCGCTTAGCATAATACCCTCTAGTTCCATCCATGTTGTTGCAAATGGCAAGATTTGGGGTTTTTTTTGATGGCTGCATAGTATTCCATTGTGTATATATACCACGTCTTTATCCATTCATCTGTTGAGGGACATCTAGGCTCTTTCCGTAGTTTGGCTATTGTGGACATTGCTGCTATAAACATTCGGGTGCACATGCCCCTTTGGATCACTACATTTGTATCGTTAGGGTAAATACCCAGTAGGGCGATTGCTGGGTCGTAGGATAACTCTATTTTCAACTTTTTGAGGAACCTCCATGCTGTTTTCCAGAGTGGTTGCACCAGCTTGCATTCCCACCAACAGTGTAGGAGGGTTCCTCTTTCTCCACATCCTCACCAACATCTGTCGTTTCCTGACTGGTTGATTTTAGCCATTCTGACTGGTGTGAGGTGGTATCTCATTGTGGTTTTTATTTGTATTTCCCAGGTGCCGAGTGATGTGGAGCACTTTTTCATGTGTCTTTTGGCCATTTGGATGTCTTCTTTGCAGAAATGTCTGTTCATGTCTTCTGCCCATTTCTTGATTGGATTGTTCTTTGGGTGCTGAGTTTGATAAGTTCTTTATAGATTTTGGATACTAGCCTTCTATCTGATATATCATTTGCAAAGATCTTCTCCCATTCTGTTGGCTGTCTTTTTGGTTTTGTTGACTGTTTCCTTTGCTGTGCAAAAGCTTTTTATCTTGATAAAGTCCCAATACTTCATTTTTGCCCTTGCTTCCCTTGCCTTTGGCTTTGTTTCTAGGAAGAAGTTGTTGTGGCTGAGGTCAAAGAGGTTGCTGCCTGTGTTCTCCTCAAGGATTCTGGTGGATTCCTGTGTCACATTTAGGTATTTCATCCATTTAGAGTCTATTTTTGTGTATGGTGTAAGGAAGTGGTTCAGTTTCATTCTTCTGCATGTGGCTGTCCAATTTTCCCAACACTCTTTGTTGAAGAGACTCTCTTTTTTCCATTGGACATTCTTCTCTGCTTTGTCAAAGATTAGTTGGCCATAGAGTTGAGGATCCATTTCTGGGCTCTCTATTCTGTTCCATTGATCTACGTGTCTGTTTTTGTGCTAGTACCATGTCTTGATGATTACAGCTTTGTAATAGAGCCTGAAATCTGGAATTGTGATGCCACCAACTTTGGTTTTCTTTTTCAACATTCCTCTGGTTATTTGGGGTCTTTTCTGATTCCATATAAATTTTAGGATTATTTGTTCCATTTCTTTGAAAAAAGTTGATGGTATTTTAATAGGGATTGCATTAAATATGTAGATTGCTCTAGGTAGCATAGACATTTTCACAATATTTGTTCTTCCAATCCATGAGCATGGAACATTTTTCCATTTCTTTATGTCTTCCTGAATTTCTTTCATGAGTACTCTATAGTTTTCTGAGTAAGGTTCTTTGCCTCTTTGGTTAGGTTTATTCCTAGGTATCTTGGGTTTTGGGTGCAATTGTACATGGGATTGACCCCTTAATTTCTCTTTCTTCTGTCTTGCTGTTGGTGTATAGAAATGCAACTGATTTCTGTGCATTGATTTTATATCCTGACACTTTACTGAATTCCTGTTAGAGTTCTAGCAGTTTTGAGGTGGAGTCTTTTGGGTTTTCCACATAAAGTATCATATCATCTGCAAAGAGTGAAAACTTGACTTCTTCTTTGCTGATTTCAGGTGCCTTTTATTTCTTTTTGTTGTCTGATTGCTGAGGCTAGGACTTCTAGTACTATGTTGAATAGCAGTGTGATAGTGGACAGCCCTGCCGTGTTCCTGACCTTAAGGGAAAAGCTCTCATCAACTGTAGGCTCTCTATTTTTAAGTTATTATTAATAGTAGTAGTGTTTTTATTTTTATTTTTTTAAGTAAACTACCCCCAATGTGGGACTTGAACTCATAACCCCAAGATCAAAAGTTGCATGCTCTATGACTGAACCAGCCAGGTGCCCCTACCCGTAGCTCTTTTTAGGGACAGCTTCATTCCCTGGAAGCAATCAAACTAGATCCCAGCCTTGGGGCTGCCCCTGGCTCCTTCCCCACTGCTCCTTTGTCAAATGGAAAATTTGCCTCTGCAAAACTACAAATCATATTAGATTAAAATAATTAGAAAGGGAAACTTAATGCTTATAAAACAGCGCCTCACCCCACCCTGAGGTCGGGGGGGGGGGTGCGGCGGGTGGTTCTTGTGCCACGTGACCTGGCACCAAACAGATGGTTCAGTGGTCACTCCCCAGAGCATACTTCATTCAGGAACAGTTTGCTCAAGATTCTGGAAAGATTCAGATAGCTCCAGACCACCTGATGAGCCTGGCTGGTGTGGACAGGTGACCACTGTGTGTCCTTAGGTGAGGGGAGCTGGTTAGCAAGCCCTGGCAGGAGGCCTGGCAGAGAATGGATCTTGGACTCAGGAGGCTGGGGTCACGTGTTTTCCAGAAAGCAGGTATACACAGGCAAGGCTGTCAGCCTGGCTTTGGCTTCTGTTTTTTTGGACCTGGGATCTTGGGGTTGGCTGGGGCTGTGGGGGACAGCATCTTTGGGCTCTGCAGTAAGCAAAGACACCAGATAAGAAAAGGAAGGAAGAACTGGGTGGACTTGGGGATGACCAGGACTGGAGCCTATGGTGAGAGAGTGGGGGATGGGAAAACCGAGAGATTAGAAGGATGGGGCTAGGGTCAGTGGGGTTTGATGGCGGATGAACGATGGGATTGTTCAGTCCGGGGTAAGAAGAGCCTAGCATGGCATCAGGAGCCAAGGACTGGCTTATGCACGGTCACTCTCTCCACCTGATGAGTCATTGGATGAGCTGTCAGGAGCCAGGAGGAGGAGAAGGTGGAAAGACCACTGACAGGGCGGTTGGGAGACCTAACACCAGCTGTGTGAACTTGACCCGTCCATCTCTCCAAGCCTATTTCCTTTTCTGCACAATGGAGATAGTAATGTCTGCCTTGCGGGGTTGGAGGAATGAGATTGTGGGGGGTAGGAGCCTTCATGTGCTGCGCAGCATGGTGCAGGAAACGATCGCTGTCTTATGAAGTGCTGGCACTGGGTTCTGCAACTTGTGGCCTTTAATGCTTCTAACTCTGACAGTAACCCAGTGTTGCAGGAACTTTCATTCCCATCCCCTGTTTGCAGATGAGAGCCAGGATTTGGACCCAGGACCCTAGCCCTAGACCTTGTTCCGCCTACCACTATTCCACACTGCCTTTCCCCGAGGCAGTCTTTGCCCTGTCTTGCTCTGTGGCCTCCGGCCAGTCTCTTCCTTTCAGTGACCCCAGCTCCATGGCAGGGGGTTGGGCCAGATGAGCCCTTTAGTCCTTCAAGCTCTGGCACTTGGTGGTTCAGGAAGGGAACTTCCAAGTGGGGAAGAGGGTGAGGTGGGGCAAGAACCAGGAGAGGACAGACTTTTCCAGCATCGCTGCTCCAATCCTGTTGCCTCCTCAGTGGGTAGGCTGGCAGGCTCCCCTTTGCCCTACAAGCTCTGGGGCCAAGGGAGCAGGTGATCCTCAGCCCTAGCCTGAAATACTCACTGGTCACTGAGGGTCACTGAAGTCTAAGTGCCAGGACTGTCCACTAACAGGCAAGGCCCATCTGCCTTGGCTAGCAGACCCCAGAGGTCAGTAGGGCTGCCTGAGTCATAGCCCTTGGTCTCCACCCACTCCCGCACCTCCTCACTCAGGGTCAGTCTATCTGGGGACCAGGCCTGGTCTGGACCCAGGGATGTGGCTATTTCTAGATGCCCTCCCTGTCTCCTTGGCCTGGGCCTCCAGCCAGCTCAGGACATGCACACACATACATTCTCTCCCTTCCCCTTTCTCTCATTGAACTTGACGGCCGCTGGCTTGGTTCCTGGACCTGTACTGGGTACCAACAACCAGCAGACGGCCTTGTAAGGGTTCCCACCCTTACAGAGAGAGGGGAGAGGTGGACGTGTCTACAGATGATAATACAGAAAGCCTCTGATTGTCCCACATGCAGACTGCCCATGGACCCCGGAAGGCCAGAGGAGGGAGCCACCCACTCTGCCAGGATAGTGAGGAAAGGCTTCGCACAGGAGGTACCCTTTGGACTGGGTCTTGAAGGGTACATGGGAGTCTGCCAGGTGTGGGCTGAGAAACTGGTGAGGCAGAGGAAGAAGAGACAGTTAAGGAAGGATGAGCTTTTCCTGGTGACTGATCTGGAACGAAGGCAGAGGTTAAAAATGCCAAGTGCTAAGATGGGCAGGTAGTTCAAGCCAGACAGGAAAAGGCCTTGCCTACCATCAAGGAGGCTGGCCTTTCTTCCAAGGCCATGGGGAGTCATCGAGGGCTTGAGCAGGGGAGCACGAGGACCTGACTCAGATTATGCTAAGAGTTCTCGGCTGTTGTATGGGGGCTGGACTGGACACTGGTCAGTTAGGAGGCTGTGGCAGCCGTCCCAGGCTCTCCCCACGCCAGCAGCCAGCAGGTGGGGGGAAGGAGGGGGTGGACACACCTCTCCTAATTAAAGGCATGACCTGGAAGCCAAACACATCTCCTCTCTTGGCCAGAAATTAGGCACAGGGCCACATCTAGCTGTAAGCAAGACAGGGAAACATGGTCATTACTCTGGCCAGCCTGCAAGTCTGGAAGAAGGCGAGGACGGCCCTCAGGGGATGGGAGGTCCCTGACACAGTGGTTACAAGTCTCTTTCTGAAATCAGGTTTCCTGAGCTGAAGTCTCACCTTACCCCTTACCAGCTTCGTGGGCATGTTACGTACCCTCTCTGTGCCTCCGCCACCAGCTTGAGGTTCCGTGAGCTAATGTGCCAAGTCTTAGAGTAGAGCCTGGTACATAGTGAGGTCGAGCTGTCTTTAGGTTCTGAGAAAAGGGGATGTTCTGGGGACAGGTTCTCCCCCGGTGGAGCCCAGATACTGAGGCCGATGTATGGCTGGGGCAGCTGGGACTCTCCAGCCCTGGAGACTGGGGCAGGGGTCTGGTTTCGCTGAGGCACAGGATGCTGGGAGCATGGAGGTCTGGGAAAAGAAAGGTTGATTTCAGAGGGAATTCAAGAACAGACGGCCCAAGAAGAGATACCACTTGGACTAAGAATTTGCAGAGGCAGCTCAGCCCAGAGCTCCTCACAGGACAACGGGAGACGGTGGTTAGCTTGGGGTCAAGGGCGCCTGAAGCAGGGCTCAGACTGATCGCTGCTCTGTGGCCCCGGGCCTCCCGTCGCCATCACCCCACTCTAGGCCAGGGTCTTCCCACCCAGAAGTGGGGGATCCCTTATCCCTGCTTCCTGCCACATGGCTCTGGAGATTAGGCTTTAGTCCTGGCTCAGAAATTGGGCTGCCTTTGCAGGGCTGATTGGCCAGGAGGGGTGGGTCATGGAAGGTGACCGTGGGGACCCCTCCCAGGAAGGGGGAGCATTGTAGCCCTGTCCTGCTGAGCCGCTTGCCTGTCCTACCTTCTCCCTCCTTTGGCCTGTGCTCCTCTTCCCAGTCTCCTGCGAGCCATAAAACAGGGTGGGACCAGAGAGCTAATGTGGGGGGTGGGGGCAGGTGGCAAAAAGCCCAGAAGGGTTTAGGGGATGGACAGAGCAAGCTCAGGGGAAAGAGGGAGTGATAATATCAGCTTGAGGGAAGATGCGGAGTCTAAAGTGAGGGGGAAGGTGTCTAGAGTTCGCCGGGAGGGACCCGTTCTCATTCTCCCCACAGTGAGGCCCGGAGGGGGATCTTGCTGAGGGCAGGCTCTGTGCCTTAGGCATTTCTCTGTCCCTTCACAGGGCAGCACCTAGGTGCCCCCCAGAAAACTCCAGACTGAGCCCCCAGCCTCAGGCCTACATGAAGCAATCCCCCAGGTCTTACTTAGGGGAAGATGTGAAAGGCAACCTTGCTGGGATAGAGATGCATCTGGGCCCCAGGCAAGGCTCCCTCATTTCATTACCTTGCTCTGTGACCTGGGACAAATCACCTGCCCTTTGAGTATAAGAGGGTGAGGGGCGGGCGGGCCAATGAATTTTAGAGGATGTCCAGGAGATTAAAAAAAAAAAAAATTGAGAGGGAGCCTGTTGTACAGAGGGGAGCTGAGGAGGGCCTGGCCCCTGCCCGTGTGGACCTGGCAGGGCCCGTGTGAAGAGTGTCGGGCAGATCTCTGGACCTCATTGGCCCCGCTGCCCCACCCCTGCCTGCTCTAGTTGCAGCCTGGGGGCAGGGGTGGAGGAGGGGTGGGGGGGTGGAGTGGTGGGGACTGGTGCTTAGCAGCTGGGCACACAGCAGGCAGAGCCCCACCCCAGGTTGCCCTTCTCTCCCTGGGAGCTGGCATCACTCACGAACCCACCTTGGGTCCCTGCACTGGCGGGAGTGTCCCCAGAGAGAGCCCTCAGTTGCCAGGCTTGGAAGTGCTGAGGAGAGGAGAAATGAGGGGGAACCACGAGACTCGGGGTCAGGAAGCTTCTGGTGCCACCTGGCTAAGTGACCTGGAGCAGCCTCTGTACCTGCCCGGGTCTCAGTTTCCCCATCTGTATGAGGAGGGATGAGAGTGATGATGTGGGTGTCGTCAGACCCGTTCTCATTTGTAGCCGGAGGGAAGATGGGGGCCAGTGGAGACGGGGCTGTGGGTGCTGAGCTTCCCAAGAAAGCAGAGAGTTGCTTGTAGTTCAGGGGCAGCGATGGTGGTCGCAGCATCCAAGGCGTGGAGGTGGGGTGGGGGGCAGGGTCGGCAGGATGACAGTCTGAGCTTGAGCTCTGTTGCTGAGTTGGTGTGAGTTGTCCCCACTCAGGGTTGCACTATCTCCATTGGTCTGAGTGGACGAGATACTCCCAGATCTAGGAGTCCCGGACTGGGACTGGGAAGGGGTCTGGAATGGCCACCCGGGCCAGGGTCCCATTGTGTGGAGCTAGGAGTGGCCATCACAGGCAGGGCGGGTACTGAGGGTAAGGTGCGATGCAAGTGCAGAGGGGAACTTAGGGGTTAGACTTCTTTGGTTTACAGATGGGGAAACCGAAGCCAAGAAGGGCAACCAGTTCTCGGAAGGCCCCGAATGGGTTGGGGGCAGAGCTGGGGCCAGAAGCGGGACTCATGACTACCTGTTTCAGCTTTGCCTCGCAGGAAGCCCTGATCAGGAGGTGCAGGAACTAGCTTTGTCTGGGAAGTGGGAGACGGACATCTTCCTGACCCTGGGGGTGGGGGAGGGCAGAGATGTCTCCATGACACCAGCTGGAGATTGTGGTGTGCAGCGTGAACTCAGCCAAATGGGTACCCCTTCCTCTCCTCTCCCTGCCCTCTCCCCAGGACTGGTGATTTTGTTATTCTTCCCATCTTTCTGCAGGGGCAGAGCTAGGATGCTGTGGGGCATTCAGATTTTGCAGAGACAGTGGGGTCCTGGGGTGAACGTGTGAGGTTAGGCTGGTGGATGTAGGGAGGACCTGAGGTTGGAGGCTTTCCCTGGTGTCTTGGGTGGGGGTGGGGTAGCATTCTGGTCCCCAAGTCCAGAGGAGGACACACCCCAGACGTGCTCATGCAAGCACACACTTATACACATACACGTAAAACCCCATGTGCCCTCCCACACACCCAGACACATACACACATACACCCTACCCGTGACTGGTTAGATAATTGGCAGGCCCACTGCAAAGTGAAAATAAGGGCCCCTTGTTAAGAAAAAAACTAAGAGGGGCACCTGGGTGGGTCAGTGGGTTAAAGCCTCTGCCTTAGGCTCAAGTCATGATCCCAGGGTCCTGGGATCAAGCCCCACATCCGGCTCTCTGCTCAGCAGGGAGCCTGCTTCCCCCCTGCCCCCCGCCCACCTGCCTCTCTGCCTATTTGTGATCTCTGTCTAATAAATAAATAAAATCTTTAAAAAAAAAAAAAAGAAAAAGATTAAGAATTTCAAGACGATGACAGCGGAGCCTTAAACCAAGAGCAGAGCCCTTCTGGGCAGAGGGCGTATCAGGCTACACATCCCTGAAGCTGGTCCGGTCCATAGCACATTCAAACCACTCCCTCAGGGACCCACAGTCCCACAGACATCTGGCCAGAGACACACTCACCCACAGACAGACATTCCCACCCCAGACATGCCACTGCCCCAGCCCCTGTGCTGCTAGAGACTTTCACTGAGCCAGAGCCTGTCCCAGCTGGCCAGGTCCAGCCACCCCTAGGCCCTTACACTCACCCCTTGTCTGGGCTGCCCGCTCTCTCCTGCCCTTTACCCCACACAGCTCCTCCCCCTACACGTACCAGCCTGTCTGCCGGCTTGGGAGTGGATGACAGAGAGGACTGTGCTAGCCCGTCCAGCCGCTCTGCGTGCCTGTCTGCAGGGGTGCAGCAGAGAGTAGAATGCTAATAATAACCATATAATAATAATAATAATAATAATACTTAAGATATGAACCTTTACCATGTGCCCGGCACTGTTCTGACACTATAAATACAAACTCATTCAATCCTCACAACCATATGTGGTAGGGACAGTGATTTATCTCCATTGGACAAATGAGGAGACTGAGGCACACTAGAGTTGTCCCTTGTCTGACATCTCACTAGTAAGGAAGCCGGGATTTGAACCCAGGCCCACAGCTCCAAAGAGCCTGCTCTGTGGGTTGTTGCCGTGGTTCTGTCTGTACCAGGAGTGTGTCAGCCCTGGGGACCCGGTGGTTCTGGGGCCCATCCCGGGGAGCTCAGGGCCTCTTGCTAAATGAAGGAGAGATGTGATTATGCTGCCGCATCTCCTTGACCGGGATCCATGGGCTACCCTGGGAGCCAAAGGATGGTCACCAGATTGCAGAAACAGAGAGGAGTGTCTTCTATTACATCTCAGTATTTAGAAGATGTCTCAGGGCGAGACCTACGCCTGTGTTGCCTCTTTACAGACAAAAATGGTCAATTTATCTTAGAGAAAGAGGCGGGGGAGGGAGAGAGAGAACCTAAAGCAGACCCGGTGCTGAGCTTGGAGCCTCAACTGGAGGCTGGATCCCAGGACCCCGAGATTGGGACCTGAGCTGAAACCCAGAGTGGGAGGTTTAACCGACTGAGCCACCCAGGTGCCCCAGTGACTTAAGTAAGGCATTTTCAGTGACAGCAGGGTAGGCGGTAGGAGAGTGGACAGTGCACGGAGTGGCCTGTTATCCAGAGGACTTCCTCCCTGACGCGAATGAAGAGAAATCTGCCCAGCCGGGGAGTCCTGGGCATCCGCCTGGCCTCACGGGTGATCTCCTCTGATACCCGAGCTGCAGAGCGCCGCCCAGTTCATGCCCCAACGTCCTCGCCAGAGTTGCCCCTCCTGCGTCGGTGGCACTGCCCGCTGAGACCAGGCTGCCTCCTATGACCCCGATACTCCACGCCCATGGCCACGACGGATTGGTCCAGGAGTGCCTACCTGATCCTGGCGGGCCAATCAGATCCGTTGCGGATTATGGATTCGACACAGCTGGCTGGAGCCAGTCCCTGACCTAAGAACAGGTAAACTTGTTGACTGTAAAGCAAATGCCTTTACCCTCCCTGCTGTTTGAACAGAAGAGAAGAATCAGGAAGCTGTGGACAGGCGAGGGTAGGGTGGGGAGGAGCTATGAGGCTTTGCAGAGGCAAGCTCTGGCACTCTGCCTCCCCTACATGGACACTCTGGGTAATTCCTGCTTTGTTTCAATGAGCCTGAGAAACTGCTATTCCTTGTAGTCAAATGGCCTTATTTAAGGTACTTAAGTTGGGAAACGTAAGAAGAAAAAGTAGCACAAAGCCCCTGAATGGGTTGATTTTACTGTCATTGTTGGAAGTGGCGGACCCCACAGTCCCAGAGCCACCGGTGTCGGGGGCGTGTCCACAATGGGAGCCTGAGGTCATCGGTCTCTTCGTCTGGAAATTACTTCCCCGAGTACCTACCACGTTTCTTCCCCAAGAAGAAATCCACTTTGAGAAGGACTTTACTAAATTCGGATTTGGATATGTTTAGTGGTGTGCAGGCGAATGTTTGACGAGCGGTTCTGCAGAAATCCAAAGGCGTGCATTATGTATGTATGTACATTGAGTGTAAATGTCACCGATAGTAAAGGATGTGTAGCACAGAATTTACAAACTACAACACGCTGCATGAACTCTGGACTATAAATTCCATATAGTCCACTGATTTCACAGAATGCTTTTGTCAATTGTTGCCAAAGTCTTGTGTCTCTGGTCCATCTATGGTTGCAACTTAATCACAATTTGGGGTAGGGTTGTATTTCAGCCTACTAACTCTACTCCCAATAAATTCTTGTTATTAAATCTGATGTGTGAGCTACTGTTACACTTTATCTCACTCTCCTATGAATGTATTCATTGAACCGAAACCTCTTTGAGCAGTCAGCCCTTTAGTGTCATCTGTGCTGTTAACATTTTGTGCATCACTTTCTTTTGTCTAGAAAGTCACAGCAAGTCGAGCCCTGATGTGCAGTGTTTACCAATTCCCCGGTGGTAAATAGTCCCGCTTTGGCCAATTTCAAGTTGCTGATGTGATATCACCAAACACAGAGCTGGGAAGCACTCCGTTAGGTCAGACTTCCCTTAGATACCATGGACGTGGACACCTCAAGAGACGACATAGTGGTAAAATGTAAAATCATGAGGAAGTGAGGAGTTTTGAGCATTATTTTTATTTTAACAAAAGGTATTTGATTGTAAATGTAGGTAATTTAAAATCTTAACATTGACCATCCAACAACCGGTTCGCAAAATTCCTGAACCCCCAGCAACTGGTTCTTGTGAGCTGATAAGACAGTTCCCGTACCCTGCACACCGGTCTCCACCCAAAGGCATCCCATGGGACGCTGTCAACAAGAGAGACTCCATGGCTGGAGGGACCATAGTGAGGCCATTTGCCTTGGGAAAGTCCAAGCTGGTTTGTGTCTTGGAGCAGAGGAAGAAACTTGAAGAGATTTAAGGGCAAATTTGAGGGCAGGACACACCATCCACATGGCTGGCCCATTATGGCCATTTTTATTCCTCCACACTGAAATGTGAGATGATATTTTTAAATATATTTTTATTTATTTTTTCTTAAAGATTTTATGCAGCAGAGAGAGAGCACAAGTAGGGGCAGAGGCAGGCAGAGGGAGAAGCAGGCTCCCTGCTGAGCAGGGAGCCCGACATGGGGTTCGAACCCAGGATCCTGGGATTATGACCTGAGCCGAAGGCAGACCCTCAACCAACTGGGCCATCCAGGCATCCCAATTGTCGGTTTTTATTAGTATGTGTTCAGTGGACATCTCTGACCCTTGGCTTCTGCCCATCTCCGCACCCCACCCTGTGTCTCAAACTCACCCCGCTCATCATGATCGATAGTTGCCTGTTGTCAGCCCAGAAGCCCAGAGGAGCAGCCTTGCTTGTTGGTTAGCTTTTTCTGCCCGCATCACAACTCACTGACCCTCCTCCCCAGGGAAAGGCAAGCTAGCCCCAAGTTTGGTATCTTTGCACAAGCCCATGTGGCAGGAGGGATTGTTTAATTTTTTTAAAAAGATTTTATTTATTCACTTGACAGACAGAGATCACAAGTTGGCAGAGAGGCAGGCAGCGAGAGAGGAGGAAGCAGGCTCCCTGCTGAACAGAGAGCCCGATGTGGGGCTTGATCCCAGGACCCTGAGACCATAACCTGAGCTGAAGGCAGAGGCTTAACCCACTGAGCCACCTAGGCGCCCCAGGATTGTTTAATTTTAAAAGAATGCAGTGGTGGGATGCCTGGGTGGCTCAGTGGGTTAAGGATCTGCCTTCAGCTCAGGTCATGATCTCGGGGTCTTGGGATCGAGTCCTGCACAGGGCTCCTTGCTCAGCGGGGAGTCTGCTTCTCCTCCTTCTGCCGCTTCCCCTGCTTGTGCACTTGCTCATGCTCTCTCTCTGACAAATAAAGCCCTAAAAAAAAATAATAAAAGAACACAGTGCCTGTTATACTCCTCTCCATTCTTCAAAACCCCACTCACGTTACCCCTGTCCTGACATCTCCTCTCCCAACAGCGCTGCGGCTGGGACTTGTGTGTATTCCTCTTGTTACCTGTTCAGACAAGAAGGTGAGTGTTTGCTTACTGATCGGTGCCCTTGACTAGGCTGTGCATTTTTCCTTAAGGGCAAGGACTGTGTCGATGTTGTATGTTACTCTGTGGACAGTGTCTAGTGCAGGGTCTGGCACTGAGTATTTTCTCAATAAATATGTCCAATTAAAAAACCTGAATATTTATTCAGTGCCATGCGGATTCCTATTTATCCAGGGAGAAATGATTTGGACTCAGTCCTTCCCTCAAGGAAGCTCCCCTTGAGGCCCCTTCTACCTCCTTTGTCATCTCCCTAAATACGTATTTTGCACTTGGACCCCCGAATATCAGAGCCAGAGGGGTCCTGAGGCCATTGTAAGGTCCTGAGAAGGGCAGGGAGTTGCCTAAGCTCACACAACTCTTTCCTAGGGTGGAAGCCAAAAACCTCCTGTCTCCCAGATCAGGATTCCCTTCTTAGAGGTAGGGAAATAGGTCTAGAGACAGGAATGTGAGCACAGACTCACAGCAAGTGAAGGGCGGAACCAGGGTCCGAGAATTGTCCTAGCCTACCCAGACCTCTTTGGGACTATCCTCCTCCTCTTGGGACCTGGAAATGAAACTTGAGGGTGTCCCCTCCATGCACTCAGGGTGAAGAGGCAATTCTGGGGGTCCTGGTTTTAGAACTGACAGGTGCACGTACCAGTTTGTGCACCAGGGGGCGCTACAGAGCGGTTTGCTCACTGAGCCTGGAGCGGAGGTTCCTATGTACCGGGGCCTTCGGGCACAGCGGAGGTCCTGGGAGGAGAGGGACTTGCCAAGGTCATCCTGAGAGCCAAAGACAGAACTGGCACTTGTCCCGGGCCTCCTGACACCAGGCCGATGGATGGCCGAATGTGGTCTGGGGTGGGTCTTTGGCCCTCAGAAGCCCCTCCTGGGCTGAGCTGGACTGGGCTGGGCTGGGCTGGGCTGAGCAACACCCCCTGCTGGGATGGCATTGCACCTCTCCCTGGCACGCTGACCAGGGCTAAGCCACACCCTGCCTCCTCCCTGCTGTGCCCAGTGACGTCCCCCACTCCTATCAGCCCTGGTCTGTGGTGTAGGGGTCACGGGCCTTCTGTGTGTCTGCTTTGTCTCTTCAGGGAGGACAGGGTGGGCCTGGGGTTAGACCCGGTGGGCGGCAGGCAGACCAGCTACTTGGCCTCAGACCCGGCCACCCATCTCTTTGTGCCTCTGCTTCCTAAATTATAAAACAGAGATTATAGTAGTTCTTTTTGTGGCTTTTTAAAAAAAGGTTTTATTTAAATTCAAGCTCGTTAACATGCAGTGGTGATCGCGGCTCTTATCTCAGTTGGTGGAAGGATTAAAGGAGAGGCACCTCCTCGGGAGCTTTTTATCACGACTGAAAGCTGCACTAGCGTCCTGGGACGGGAGCGAAACCACTTTCGTCTTACCGGTGACACCCAAAGCACAGAGACATCCATGGTGAGCAACGGTAATTCAATGTCCTACTGGGCGCCAGGTATGAAGGGCGGCCGCCACCCAAGGGGTAGCAAATAGAACTTTCTGTTTCCTCAGTGAACTTTGTCTAAGTTGAGGTGGGAGAGGAACTCTCGCAGAGCTAAGGCTTGGGTGAGCCCTTGTGTTCCCCAGTCCTGTGTCTACACAGGTTACCTGGGTGACATGGATGTCCCTTTTGCTTTGAATGGCTGACGTCTCTCTGCACTTCTAGGTTGTACGGGAGGACACAAGGATCGTTCTGCTGAGCTGGGGGGTCGTGCTGTGGTTTGGGGTCATTCTGGCAGGTCCCCCCTCTGGAGTCTGGCAGCCCTCCACGGGGCCACTGATGTCTCCTGCACCTACTCCAGCCTTTCTCCTCTTCCTCCCTGGGGAGGCTTCCTGCCTGCCTCACTGACTACCTGCTTGCAGCCGGAGGGGTAGCTTGGGAAAAGGACAAAATACCAGGAGAGAAAGAAACTGATGGGTTACATCAGAACATTTTTCTGGGGTGCCTTTTATAGGTACCAAGCACAGTTTAGGCCCTGGGGTTGCAGCTCTGGGCAAGCAGACCCAGTGCCTTCTCTCAAGGGGAGTTGCAGGGGCCAGGCAGTGACGGTCATAATGGCTGTGATTTATGGAGCCCTGCTGTGTGCCCTTATGTCCCATTTACTCCTTCCAACAACACAGTGATGTAAGCACTCTAGGTATCCCCACTTCGCAGGTGAGGACATAGAGGCACAGAGAGGTTTGGTAACTTGCGTAAGCTTGGAGATAATAGGGCTAGGATGCTAGCCCAGGCAGTCTGGAACGTTAACAAGGTCATGAGGCCAAGAGGGGCTGACTATGCGTCCAGCTGGGGAGGACGCTTATAGTTTCCCTGGTGAGGAGGTGGTGTTTGAGCAGAGACCTGCCTAATGATAAGGAACTGCCGTGCTAGAGCTGGGGGACCAGCATCGCAGGCAGGGACAGCAAGTGCAAAGGCCCTGGAATGAGAATGGGTGTGACGTCTCCAGCTCATTGGAAAGAAAGCCCCCGTGGCCAGGAGGAAGGAAGTGAAGGAGAGAGGGTGGTGGGAGGTGGGGAGGAGTGAAGGGACCCAGATTGGCAGTATAAAACCCCTTGAGGGTTTGCAGCCAGGCAGGGCCAAGCCCTAGGCTCATAAACCCCAAGAGGTCATTATTTCTCCACCTGGCAGCTGGGTACCCACCGCTGGGGCCTCTTCCAACCTCTTACTTGTTCTGGGGTGCTGGTGACCACCAGTTTCTGGGGGAAGGGGGCCAAGGTGGGACTTGAGGCCTATAGAATCCTCTTTACTCATGGGGTGCTGGGCAAGGAATGCTGACCCCTGAGTCGGAGGCCGTGAGGTCTGGCCCAGTGCTGGCAAAGGCATTTTGATTGGAGTCATGAAGATCGCCCAGGCTTGAAGGCCTGGCCCTGAGCCAAGCTGTCCCATTGGCTCCCCTCAACTTCCTGGACTGATTTCTCCTGTCCCCCAGTGACCGGAGAGGCCCCCGTGAGGGCTCTAATTAACACTTCCTCTTCTGGATTCCAGGGCTTTCTCTCTGCCCACCGACAGGGAAACAGCTCCTTCCAGAGAACAGGTATTACCTCTACCTCTCCCACTTCCCGGGGTTCAGCTGAGGTTAACAAAACCACATTTCTCGGGTCATCTGGTTCTGCCCACGGGTAATTTTCACCCATGGGTGCCTTTCTCATGCTGTTCCCTTAGAATGCTTGGAATGCCCTTTCCACTCCTGTTTGCAGTGAAAATGCCTCCTACTTTATTCTACAAGGTGTAACAGACTAATTCTTTTTTTTCTTTTTCCTTTCTCTCCCCCTTCCTTCCTTCCGTCCTCCCTCCCTTCGTATCCATTCATTCATTTCATTCATACATGGTGGGCATCCATTCATCCAGTTCTGCCAAACACTGGGGGCACAGAGAGGGTAGGACAGACCCTGAGGTCAAGGAGTGTAGTTATCCTGGGGCACCTGGCTGACTCAGTCAGATAATGTGTGACTCTTGATCTCGGGGTCGAGAGTTTGAGCCCCACGTTGGGTGTAGAGATTACTTAAATAATTTTTTTTTTTAATTTGACAGAGAGGGAGAGATCACAAGTAGGCAGAGAGCAGGCAGAGAGAGAGGGGGAAGCAGGCTCCCCGTCAAGCAGAGAGCCCGATGTGGGGCTCAATCCCAGGACCCTGAGATCATGACCTGAGCCGAAGGCAGAGGCTTAACCCACTGAGCCACCCAGGCGCCCCAAGAATTTTTTTTAAAGGAGCCTATTATCCTGTGCAAGAGGCAGAAGGCAAGCAAGTGGGACCAGCTATAGAGTTGGCGGGTGTCAGTACAAATAAAAATGCGAGATCCCAGGGCACCTGGGGGTTGGGGAGCTCAGTCAGTTAAGTGCCTGACTCTTGATTTCGGCTCAGGTCATGATCTTGGGGTCCTGAGATCGAGCCCTGACTCAGGTTTTGTGCTCAGCGGGGAGTCTGCTTGAGATTCTCTTTCTCTCTCCCACTCTGCTCCTCTACCCCCTCCCCAAATAAAGAAATCTTAAATAAGAATGCGAGATCCCTTGTTTAAAAATTATTAAGAATTTCAAAACAGGGGGTGCCTGGGTGGCTCGGTGGGTTAAAGCCTCTGCCTTTGGCTCGGGTCATGATCTCAGGGTCCTGGGATCGAGCCCCGCGTCGGGCTCTCTGCTCAGCGGGGAACCTGCTTCCCTTCCTCTCTCTGTCTGCCTGCCTCTCTGCCTACTTGTGATCTCTGTCAAATAAATTTAAAAAAAAAATCTTTAAAAAAAAAAAAAAGAATTTCAAAACAGGGCACCTGGGTGGTGCAGTCGGTTAGCCATCTGACCCTTGGTTTCGTCTCAGGTCATGATCTCAGGGTCGTGGGATCGAGCCTCGACTCAGGCTCGGCGCTCCGTGCAGAGTCAGCTTGAGATTCTCACTCCCTCTCCCTCTGCCCTTCCTGCTTACGCTGTCCCTCTCTCTCAAATAAATAGATAAATCTTAAAAAAAGAAAAGAATTTCAAAACAGTCACAGCAGAGCATTCAGTCAGTGGAGGGGTGCTTCCTGACGATAGGGCCCTTCTGCAGAGGTTGCGTGCCCGTGGAGCTGGCCCTGTGTGGCAGCAGGTGCACCTGGGAGTCACGCAGAACAAGGTGATACCCACAAATAGCCAAAAGCAGGAGGAGAGGGGTTGAAGGACTCTGTTTTGTCCAGTCATTCCTTCCTTCCCCACTGGAACGTAAGCTCTTTAAGGGCAAGTGGTTTTGTCTCTTTCAGCCACGGTGTACTCACAGGGCCCCGGACTGTGTCTGGCACTCACTCCATTGATATCTGTTGAGGGGACCTGGGTGCCTGGTACCTGGGTGTCTCAGTTCCACTTTCCTGGAGCTTAACCTGCCCCAGGGACAGTGTAACCAGCAGAACCAAAATACGCTAGTGAGCAGATGAGGGAATAGGAGAATTTCAGATACGAAAGCATCATGAGGAAAACAAAGTGATGTGGTTGGAGAGCTCATTTAGCCTCAGGGTCCCCAGGAGCCTTGTCCAGACAGTGACTTCTGAGTGGCTGATGCGCGCTGATGAGCCACTCTCTGTGCCGGTCAGAAATCATCGTAAGGGCAGGGAGAGGTGCGCACGGTGGAACGTGACATGTGAAGGGCGGGACACAAGTTGTTTACGTAGTGTGAACCCAGATGGTGTTCAGAAAGTGTCTAAGCATTAAAATAGATCAGAATAAGATATGTATATATTTTTGTAGCTTTTCTTTTTTAGAGGGAGCGTGAGTTGATGGGGGAGTAGCAGAGGGAGAGGGAAACAGAGTCTCAAGCAGCCTGGGCTCTGAACAAGGAGCCTGGTATGGGGCTTGATCCCATGACCCTGAGATCATGACCTGAGTTGAAATCAAGAGCCCAACACTCAACCGGCTGCACCCCCCAGGTGCCCCAGATATATGGATATTTTTAAGTCATCTCTTTGCCCAATGGGGTGCTCGAACTCACGACCTGGAGATCCAAAAGTTGCATGTTCCACTGACTGAGGTAGCCAGGCGTGCCTAGAAGAAGATACACTAAAGCACGTAGTGGGTGGGAATCCACCAGCGATTTCTTTTTATTTTTTAAGCTTTCCAGTATTTTCCCAGTTTCCTAAGATTCATGTACTCCGCCTGCTTCGTGTCCCCCGGATGCACACACGGCACACTGGACAGATGAGGTCCCTGCTCTCAGGGAACAGGTATGATTTTACAATTGGGAGAAATGAAACCCGGAGTAAAGGAGAAAAGTTATTTTTTAAACCAACGAATAAAATTATGCAGGTGGGTGTGCCAGGGAACCTTCTGGAATCTTGGAGTCTTATTAGGAGGACGCCAGGCTGAGCAGGGTGTGGGGGCTGGGCTTCCTTGGGAAAGGGCAGAGAGCCAGGGAACACAGCTGCCACTCACTGTGTCAGTCCTTTCCCCTGGCTTGGCCTCAGCTTCCCCATCCGTTGAATGAGAAGAGATAGGAGATGTGGGGTTTTTTTTTTTGTTTTTATAACCCCCTTCTTTTCTCCCCCCAGCCCCCAGCAACTACCCTTCTGTTTTTTTGTCTCTATGAGTTTGATCACTCTAAGTGCCTCCCATAAGTGAAATCACACAGGGTCTGTCCTTTCGCGACTGGCTGATTTCACGTAGCGTAATGTGCTCATGGTCCATCCATGTTACAGCATGGGGCCGAATTTCCTTCCTTTCAAAGACTGAATCGTATTCCGTTGTATGCATACATGTTAGGTGGGTTTCAAGCTTTCTGCAGCTCCGACATGGTAGGGTTCTCAATGCCCAGCCTCTGTCCTCCTGTAGGAAAGTTGCTGCCTGGTGGGGTGGGGGGGGGCTGTCCTGCCTCCAGGCAGACTTTCCCTCCCTCCTGAACGCAGTGACCCTGGGGAGGCCCCTGGGGATGAAAGGCTTTGGTTAAATACATGCTACCTTCTCTCTGGGGCTTCTGCAGCCCAGGCGGGGCCTGGGTCAGGGTAGGGGTGGGGGAGCTAATGATGGCCTGCTGGGGGCTTGGGTGTCCAGATGAGATGGGCCCTTGCTCCACAGGCTGGCCTGATTACAGGGAGCCCTGTGCTTCCCCTCCCCAGGGCCCCGGCCTGGGCCTGGCCTCCAAGCAGCCTCTGCGTGCCCAGCTGTTCTGTAACAGCTGCGGAGACAGATGGGCTGAGGCATTTAGGGTCGCAGCTGCCAACTGCATTGGCTTTGGGGTCCAGAATGACAGATACAACTCATGGTGAAGACAGGGGGCTCGTGTGTGATTTTCATCTGGACTAACTTAGTCACAACAGCCACTCTTGCTCCAAGTTTGACTCTCTTCTTCCTGGGCATGCACTGGAAGTGAATCATTTAATCTTACACAGCCTTAGGAGGGTGGTATCCTTACCCCCATTTTACAGAAAGGCAAACTGAGGCCTGGAGAGCCTTGCCTGAGACCACAGAGCTGGTAAGCAGCACAGCCAGAATTGGGCCATGGTTCTGTGCTGAAGCCTGATCTCTTATCCCCTGGTCCCTCCACTGGCTGGGACTGTCTTTGACAAGCTTCTTGGGGGAGGATTGATGAAGGGCCTCGTGGGGGGAGATCTTCTCACCCTCCCTACAGGACTAGGGCAGCAGCTCTGGTAGCTGCCTGGGGGTGCGGCTTCAAAGCACAATGTGAAAGCCCTTGCTGTAGCTCACAGGTTACAGGTGGAGAAGTGGAGCCTGGGAAGGGGCCAGGGAGCTGTCTAGGGTCACTCTGACAGAGCTGGGATTAGAACCGAGGTTTTGCCTCCCAGCTGCACACTCTTTCTAGTGCCCACATGGCCTCCTGGATCCCATATGTGATCTGCATAGGCAGGAGGACACTCTGGGGCCTCACCTGCTGGGGCTGCTGGGCCTGGAGGTCCCTCCTACCTTTGACCGAAGGAGGGACACAGAGAGGCGGCAGGCGCCAGGTGCAGAGAATAGAGTCCAGGCTGGCTTTCCATTCTGACTCTGCTGCTGATTTGCTGTGTGGCCTTCGTGGTTCTATTCTCTTCAGGCCTCAGTTTCTCTATTTGTACTACGTGTGTGTGTGTCGGGGGGTGCTGACAGTTGGGCCTCCAGGCCCTGGTCAGGGGAGGAGGAATGGCCAGATAGGAAAGAACTGTGTGGGGAGGAGGGGAGGAACCACAGAGTCCCAGGACACGTGGAGTGCCCCAGCTCCTCTGGGAAATGGCCCGGTTTCTGCCGCCCACACTGCTACTGCTGATCAGACGACGCCGCGTGGCCTGAGCGTGTCCAAGCTTCAGATGACAGAGCTCTCGGTGCCCAAGGCTGCCCTGGGGTTGCCGGCGGCCCTTCCTCAGCCCCGAGACTTCCTCTCACCCCGGGGAATGGTGCCGGCCTCCTCAGGGGATGGAGGAGGCTGAGCTCCTAGGTGGGGGTGCTCCCATGGGTCTCGGTGTCAGTCACCCACGTGGGCTGTCACTCCTTCATATGCACGTACGCTCAAACCCACACACCCCGCAGGCAGCAGGACTCCTGGAGTCCAAGAGAGGCCTGAGAAGTTCTGGTTTTTTGAGAATCCCTGTGAGTTAAAAAGGAAGAAATGCTTAAGGGGGCTGGTGGTGTTTTATGTGTTTTAATTGAACAAATTAACCTGTTAAAAAAAATTAACCTCTTTAACACACACACACTCACAAACCCAGTGCGGTGCACCTGGGAGATTCAGATCATTGGAGGAATTAGGAAAGCCAGGAGTTCACCATGGTGCGCCGTCCAGCCGTAGGACAGGAGTTTAAAATTGTGCGATGAGCAGGTCACCTGGGTGGCTCAGTGGGTTAAAGCCTCTGCCTTCCGCTCAGGTCATGAGGGCTCTCTGCTCAGCAGGGAGCCTGCTTCCTCCTCTCTCTCTGTCTGCCTCTCTGCCTACTTGTGATCTCTGTCTGTCAAATAAATAAATAAAATCTTTAAAAAAAAAATTGTACGATGAGCAGCCTGTTCTTTCCATCGTGTGCATGGCTCTCTGGGAGGGGACATCCAGCCCCCTGGCCATGTGCACTGTTTTCTAACATTTTATTATGGAAAATGTCAAGCGTCCAGAAAGTTTGAAAGGGTCGCACGGTAAATACACATACCCTCACCACCTAGAATCTCCAATGAACACTTTGCAGTATTTGCCTTATGACGTTTTTGTGGCTCTATCCCCTCTTTCTGTCCATTTGGCCGTCCATGCATCTGAACCCATCCTCCCATCTATGGATCTCTCTAGCCCTCCATCCATCCGGCTGTCTTCTGATGCACTTCGCAGGCTCGTGAACGTGAGGCCTGGGCCAAATGGACATTCTTCTCTCCTCCTTGTCCCCAACAGTAACAGGCCCTGCTGCACACGCATCTGCACGCGTCACACACCTACACGTAACCCCCGTGCACACACCATGTGTGGTTGATCCATGCCCCCCGGTTCATACTTGTCTACTCCACACACGTGGATCCATGGGTGCAAACAGCGCACATAATCACACATGCACACGCCTGTAAAGACACACACACACACACACACACACACACTACCTACCTGGGCATTCACAGCAGACCCTCGATGTCTGTGAGGGAAGCATCCAGAGACCTCCTAGAATGTTGGAAACTCTATCCCTCTTGGAGTCCATGCCAGGTTCCAGCTGACTCCCCGCCCCTCATTTCTGCCAAGGGTCGGGGCTCCCCAGCAGCTCCCACCCTGCCATGGCCCACCTTTGCCTCTTTTCTCCATCTTCTCTCTCAGCTCCTAGCCACGTCCCACAGGGAGCACCTCGCACAAATATTCCTTCCAAGTATTACTGCCTGTGGGTGTGCAGCACCCCCAGTCTGTCCGTCTAGGGGGGTGGGGACTGTGTTGGTCTCGTTCACGGCACATTCCCAGCACTTGGCACTCAGCAGGCTCCCACCAGGCATGGGAAAAGAAGGACCAAACGCAGCACAGCCGTGCATACACTGAGCAGCCTCGAGGACACCCCGTCATGCCCTCATCCATGCACACACAATACCGGATGCTCACACACGCATCACACATGCGTCTGCACGTGTGTGAACGTGCACTGTGGACACACACCTGTCTGCCGGTTTCCCTGCTCTCCAGATGGAGTGAGTTCCGGTCCCTGGGGCCTTTCCCCAATCCTTGGTCACCTAAGATCACTATGAGCTCATGTGCTGGGTGTGAGATCCAGATATGGCCCCTTGACCATGTGTTCAGGGCTCCTGGCTTGGTCCCGTACATCTGTGTGGCGGGGGTTAGGAGTACCAGCTCTGCTGTCCGACAAAACCTGGGTTCCACCCTTGTTCTGCAGGTAATCACTGAGTACATTCTGGTTTATGGGCACATTACTTAACTTCTTGGAGCATCAGTTTTCCTATCTGTTAAATGGGGAGAATCATTTCCACCTTTAAAGCATCATACAGGAGATGCTCTTAGTAGGGTGCCTAGCATGTCGTAGGCACTTAAAGATGGTTGCCGGGAGTCCTATTATTTTTGTCTCTTTAGTCTTTGTCCCAAACTCCCGTGTACCCTTTGGGAGGGAGGGCAGCCCTAGTGGGGGACTGTGTATGGGGAGAGGAGGTGGATGGCTCCTAGTGAATGTCTCTCTCCGTGTCCTCCCCTAATCCCAAGCCCTCATTATCCTAAATGCATATTCATAAGAGATAGCATCAGCCCCACGTTGTAAATGGGTCAGAAGCAGGAAGTGGAGGCCAGTGTGGAGACCGAGGCCCTGTGGATAGGAGGCTCCAAGCCACAGTGCATCTGAGTCCTCATGGACGGGAGGATGGTGAGTGGAGATGGGGCAAGAACGGACTGGGGAACACGGCGGGGGGGGCACTGGAGGGCTTGAGCAGGGGATTATTGCTATACTGAGATTTGAAAACCGAGGCCCAATGAGATCAGATTGGTGAACCCTTGAGGTGAGTGGCCAAGAGTTAGCCAAGAAGCCAGAGGCTGTTTCCTTTGGGATCTGGAGAGTTGAGCACCTGTCTGGGCTGGTTGATGGGCACAGAGGGATGGACTAGATGACTCTCGCAGGTTTCTCTCAATGGGTATAGTTTACATGGTGTGATGTAGTTGAAAGAACCACAGTGATCCTGAATCTCAACCTCCAGTGGGGCTCAAAGAGGCTGGGTGACTTATCAAGGTCACACGGCTGCTGACTATGATCTCGCCTCGGCAAGTGTGACAGAGAGAGTGACTCTGGTCCTTGAAGGAGGTCCAAGACTGGGAGACAAGTGGGCGGGATGGGCAAGATAGAAGAAATGAAGCCTCTTTATCTACCTCCTCATTTCATCTCTCAATAATCCCCTGAGGTAGCTCGAGCAAACACAATGGTCTCCATTTTACAGATGAGAAGCGTGAGGCTGAAGGAGGAGGAGTCGTCACCAGGACGAGGCAACCCGGTGAGTTATCTGCAGCTCGATTGGCCCCTCCGTGTAGGGTGCCATGGGGGCCTCGAGGGGTCTCAAGGGCCACTTGCTTAGGTCTTGGGGATCTTGGGCGGGGTGGGGCCAGGACGAGGGCAGTGCGACGTCCTGCTCTGGAAAACTGTAATCTAAAACCAGGTAGGGGGGTGCCTGGGTGGCTCAGTGGGTTAAGCCTCTGCCTTCGGATCAGATCATGATCTCAGGGTCCTGGGATCGAGCCCTGCATCAGGCTGTCTGCTCAGCGGGGAGCCTGTTTCCCCCCCATCTCTCTGCCTGCCTCTCTGCCTACTTGTGATCTCTCTCTCTGTCAAATAAACAAATAAAATCTTTAAAAAAATACTTGCAGTCCCGTCAAACCCATCCTCCTTCCAGACAACTGCCTATTTCTTCCAATGCTTTCTCGATGTTCCCAACAGCTGTGGGAGGTTAAGCAAGATAAGCATCCCCATTTCAGGGGAGGGGAGGGAGGTGAGGTGACCCCCAGGATGGCCGAGGGTGACAGAGGCTCTGACAGAAGAAGAGTTTCAGCTGTGGCTTGTCTTGGTTTTGGGTGCTTTCTCCTGGATCAGGCCGTGGGAGAGGAAGGGGCTGAGGAAGGAAGAGTCTGGCCCTTGGGGCACAAGTATCAAAAGATGCTGAACTGGGTGGGGTGGGCGGCTGTGGGAAGGGTCCCTTTAGACTGCGTGGTGGCATTGCAGACGCAGAGGATTTCTGGAGAGAGGAGGACTGTGGATGGGCTGTTTTGGGATCAGACCATTGGTCACAACCAGTTGAGGAAACTGGGCTTGGGGAGGAGTTCAGATTTGCGTCCATTCCGCAAGACTGCTTCCCGTGTGCCGGGCCTGGTGCTGGGCCCAGGTCAGGGGAGGGGTGGCGAGACGCGGACAGTCCCTGCGTGGCTCCTAGTCTTGGAGTAGGGAAGGACCGCACCTATTCTTGCACAGAGAGAGGATATCTTCTGCTCTGTTTTCCAAGAGAGGCCATGGGACGTCAGGGACAGGCCTTGGGTTCCAAGGTCAAGGCCAGGCCAGGTGGTCTTCCGGCTCTGCCCTTCTGACCTGTGTGGCCTTGAGCAACAATAACAGCAACCACGATAATCACAGCCAATGTTGATTCAGGGCTGGGCTTACGGGAGGCACATCACTTTACTTTGTGCCTCAGTCTCCCGATCTGTAAACTGGGTGGAGTGGGGAATGAATCTACTTCTTAGGGTGATTGTGGGGTTTGGATGGGACCATGTAGGTGAAGGAGTTTGGTACCTGCTCCAGCTTTCTGGTAACTTGCCTTATTTGTGAGACTGTAACATAGGTCCATGTGGTAGAGACTCAGGGGAGTTGGAGGATACTCATTCCTAATGGGGCCACATAGTGGTTTGGGGGTAGTAGTGGTTCTCTTCACTAGGATATGGGATATGAGCGAGGCTTCCGGGGACAGAAAGCGGGGTGGGGGTAAGGACAAAAAAAAGGACTTTCCAAGGGGAGGGCATCATGTGGACAAAGGTGGGGAGGAGGGAAGCTGTAGGGTGTGTTTGTGGAACAGTCCTGGGCACAGTCAATAGCCTGGCTCCATGAATCACCCAAGGGGCAGTCAGGCCGGATCTCTGGCCCCAGGGCCAGCTGTGAGGCACTTAGACTTCCTGCCCTAACATTATCTGTCCAGGGTTGAGCGAGGAGAGGGCTGGAGGGTAAACTGAGAATAATTACAGAGCCCCGATTCTGGGTCTCCCTCACCTACCCGTGCGGGGCAGTTGGCTGGGAATGTGACCCACCCACCCTTCTGACCTCCTTAGCTGGGGGCCGGCGTTTGGGCATCTCTGGGGAGCAATAAGCCAGCCAGCAGGAATGGCTCAGGGGAACGTGTGGATCAAGAGTCAGTAGAGCTTGAAGAAGGTGTGGGTGGTGGGAAGGATGGCTGAAGGAGTGTGAGGCCAGGGTCTTAGGAGAAACAAGGATGAAGAGGAGCTCACATTTATCAGGCATTTACTATGTGTTGGAACAGCCCCATGAGGTGGGTATCTTCATTTTACAGATGGGGAAACTGAGGCTCCGAGAGGTGAAGTGAATTGCCCAAGTTTCTTTATCAGATCATGCACCATGCAACACCTATATATTGGGTGGAGGCTCTACACCGAGGAGTTTGGGGTGACCATCACTTGGCTTCTGGCTCTCGTGAGGGGACAGTGTTATAGGGTCGCATTGTGGCCTCATTAGGGTTCGAACCCAGGCTCGGTATTTCCAAAACCTCGCTTTGTAACAGGGCTTGAACCCGGGGCAGAGTCGGGTACCGCTGCATGCCTCACATGGCCGCGGGAGTCCCAGGCCCTGTCACTTTCCCTACGGGTCTTTCTGGGCGCACCTGCCCAGGTGAGTCCCCGGAGGCTCCGAGCGCCGCCGGAAAGCGGCGAGAGGCTTCGGCAGGTGGGGCGGGGCGGGGCGGGGCGGGGGCGGGGCCCGACCGGGGCGGGGCGGGGCCAGGACCGGGCGCCCGGAGCCCCAGCGATCCCGCCGCCCGCTCCCCACACCCCGCGCCCCGCGCCCCGCGCCGCCGCCATGGGGGCCTGCCTGGGGGCCTGCTCCGTGCTCAGCTGCGTGAGTCCTGACCCACCCGCGCGCCGCCCGCTCCTTCTTCGGCCCCGCACTTTTGTCCCGTCTTCTTCCTCCACATAGTTTCTTCTTTTTCCTTCCTCCAAACTTGTCTTTCTGGGCCCGCACCCCGCCACCGCGCCCCTCGGGTCCCCCAGTCCCTCGGTCCTCCCACCCCCATCCCGGACCAGCGGGCGCCGGGGACAGCTGGTGTCCGGTGCTCGGGTTACCGCGGGGGAGGGGTTGGGGCGCGCCCGGGTGGCGGGGCGGGGGGAGGGGCGGGCCTTGGGAGGGCTCCCCTCTCGGGGACTGGGGAGACTGAGGCCCAGAGCCCGGGGTGGGGGTGCGCGCTGGGGCCCCACCTCGCCCAACTTGGGGACGTCCTCGCCGTCCGCCTGTTGTCTCTCTCACACGTTCTTACTTCTTTGTGTGGCCCGCCTAGTCCCTGCCCCACTCTGCAGTGTCTTTTTCTGTCCCTCTGGCAATCTGTCTGTCAGTTTGTCTCCCTGCCCGCCTGCCTCAATTTGAGCATTTATATTTGTCGGACATTTGTTTCTGTCCGTTTGTTTATCCCACTCTCTTTGTCCGTCCGTAGCTTCTCCATCAGTCATTGCCTGTCTCACGGGTGTCCGTCTGTCCTATGGTCCAGCCTGTCTTTCTGCATCCTGGCCTCTGCCTCTTTCAGACTAGCTCACACTAAGTCCTGGGGACTTCCCCAGTGAGCCCCAGGCCCTTCCCCTCTAGGCCCGGGAGCCTGAAATGGGGGTGGAGAGGAAGCCCCCACCTGCCTTCCTAAGCCACGCTTGAGTGAGATGGGTTTGGGTTGCCAAGTGCCAGCAGGCCCAGCTCTGCGTTGGAAGACCCAGGAATTGAGGGAGGCTAGAGTGTGCGGGTGGTGGTGGTGGGGTACTGCTTTGGGGCTGCAGCCAGCAAAGGGGAGGAGCTGGGAGGCCCCTTTTCCTTTCCCTTTTCCCAGCCCCCTCTCCTTTCCCTCTTCCCCTCATTAAATCTGAGGTTCATTCAGGCAGCTCCCTCCCCCTCTGCCCTACACAAAGAGAAGCAGAGAGAAGAGGGGGGTCTGGTGGCTGCAAATCTCAGGACTTGCTTTCCTTTGTCCCTGATTCGTGTGTGTGTGTGTGTGTGTGTGTGTGTGTGTGTGCTGTAGGGCTGGTGAGCTTAGGGATCTGGAGATTACTTTGCAACCATTTTCTAAGAATGTTATATGCACCGAGAGTCTCTAGAATGGGCCCCTGGACTATCTCTTGTCCTCTCTGGGCCTCCACTTACCCACCTGTGAAGCGTGTGTGTGCACGTGTGGGCCCGTGCCCACAGGAATGAAGAACAGGTCTCTGAGATTCCTTTCTGCCCAGTGAATTCTAGGTTTGGGCTGGGTCTGGCCAGGAAGGGTTTGCTTCCTGGTAGGGGAGAGAGCGCTTCCTTGAGGTTGACCAGTTTTCCATTTGGCCGGGCTGGCCTGGAAGTGGTCCATGTTGAGAGGCTGAGGGGCACTTGCCAATTCCCTGTGCCTCTGTCTCCCCATCTGCCTCCTCCACGGTTCTGTTTGAGGAAGATCGAAAAGTGCCCCACCTACTTCCTGGCCACGGTGAGTGGTGCTATTGTAACCTCCTGGAGAGTGGGTGGAGAATTCCCTTTGCAGCCTAAGCTGGCCACTGAGTCATGGAATCATACAGTATTGAGACCAGAAGGCACCTGACGGGCTGGCTCAAACCCTCAACAAACTGCGGCTCAGAGAGGTTAGCCGACTTCCTGTAGGTTGCACAGACAACGGATGGGAAGCTGGACAGTCAAGATTAAAACCTGATTCGTGGTCCAGGCTTCAGCCCACACCTTGCCTCCCTTCACATCCCAGGTGCCTGAGGGACAGCCCTGGTCCAGGGTAGAACTGGGAGGTCCACTGAGTGAGTATCTAATGTCTGCAGGGGACCTGTCCCTCCTTTCAGTGGCCTCCCTGGGGCTTCTGACCTCGGACATTTACTGATTTCCTACCACATGCCAGGCGCTGTGCTGAGCCCTTGCCGTGCTGTCTGGTTGGTTCTCTCGCCTGCCCTCTGACACAGTCGCCTTATCTCCGTTAATGATACCAACAGCAGCCACGACCAGGACGTCCTCATTCAGGGCCCAGCGCTGTTCAGTGGTGGCACAAGCCAGCGTGTGGTGAGCTCTGTGTGTGTGTCTTCTCATTCACTTCAGCCACGGCCCCGGTGAGGCAGTTCTCGTGATTCCCATTTCACAGAAATGACAGACAAAATGACAGACAGAAATGATCCAGAAAAACTGGATCAGAGAGGGAAGGTGATTTCCCCACAGCCACACAGTATTAAGTGGTACAGTTGGGTGTTACCGGACACTGATAACAACCTATTTCAGGGGCGCCTGGGTGGCTCAGTCAATTAAGCAACCAACTCTTCATCTCAGCTCAGGTCTTGATCTCAGGGTTGTGAGTTCAAACCCCGTGCTGGGCTCCATGCCCAGTGTGGAGCCTACTTAAAAAAAAACAAAGAAACAACAAACCAAAAACAACCTGTTTCAACAGAGATGTGCGCCATAGGAGGAAAGTTCTAGTAGGGGGTTCCTGGGCATCTTTGGGGGAACATTCTGGAGTCTGTGGATCCAGGGAGAAGTCTTCCAGGCATAACCCATTTGCATCTGCCCATCATGCCTTTTGGTCAGCATTTGTATTGGGCCAAGGGTGAGCCCTGGCTCAGAGGAGATAAGATGGGCCCAAGATGCGATGGGAGTCACCAGGCCAGCCAGCACTTGGTGGCCTGCACGGTGAGCAGATGTCTAGGGAGGGCCTTGTCTAATATCTGCAGGCCATCGGATCTAATTGTCTATGCTCTGCATGCGGGGGAGCGCGGAAGGGCCGAGGATGGGACTCAGAGCCTGGGGTGGCCTCTCCCAGGCTGTGTGACTGCGGCCACAGTCCCCTTGCCCCTCCCTCAGGGGCAGAGAGTGAGGAAGGGGAGAGACCAATGGTGCCTGTCTCTCCGCACGTTGTGAGGATTAAGCGGGATGGAGAGGGGCACGCTGACATACTTAGCACGAAGCTGGCCTGCAGTGGCCGCTCTAAGCACGCTGGAGTGGGAAAGTGCTCCAGATCACATTCGAGGAAGTGGGGGACCAGGGACACTGGGACTGACGGTAGAGCCTGGGCTGTGAGCCACTTCACTGCCCTGCCCAGCAGCCCATCTTATGGCTGAGGAAACTGAGTTCCACAGCAGGGAAAAGAGACCTGTCTAAGGCTCTCCTGCAAGCTGGTGGCTGCGCCAAGACTAAGTGATCTATTAGTGCTGCCCACGGTGGCGCGTGTGCCCTGAGTAGTCGGGGGCTGACCTCTGCTGGGTTTCCTCTGTTCCCCAGTTGACTCGGCCAGTATTGGAGCTGTTCACGGAGTCTGCAAGGTGCTCCCTATCCTCACTGGGACCAATTTTTTGTCCCAGTTGTGGCAAAATGTCACATAAAAATTTACCACTTTAGGGGCACCTGGCTGGCTCAGTCAGCAGAGCATGCGACTCTTGATCTCAGGGCTATGAGTTCGAGCCCCATGCTGGGTGTAGAGATTACTTAAAAATAAAATCTTTAGGGGCGCCTGGGTGTCTCTATCAGTTAAGCCTCTGCCTTCGGCTCAGGTCATGATTCCAGGATTCTGGGATCGAGCCCCACATCGGGCTTCTTGCTCGGTGGGGAGCCTGCTCCTCCCTCTGCCTGTCACTCCCTCTGCTTGTGTTCTCTCTCTCTCTAGCAAATAAAAAAAAAATGAATAAAATCTTTTAAGAAATTTGCATTGTAACTTCTTTTCAGTTTTCAAGAAGCTTGTAATTTATCTCATGACGTATGATATATATGATGTACCGTGACATTATATATATCATATATATGTGTATGTATATATATCATATATACGTGTGTGTGTGTATATATATATTTATATATATTTATTTTTTTGTATGGTTATTGAGGGCGCCTGGGTGGCTGCCTTAGGCTCCAGTCGTGATCCCAGTGTCCTGGGATCGAGGCTCCTTGCTCGGCGGGAAGCCTGCTTCTCCCTCTCCTACTTCCCCTGCTTGTGTTCCCGCTCTCTCTCTGTGTCTCTCTGTCAAATAAATAAATAAATAAATCTTCTAAAATTTTTTTTAAAAAAATGGCTATCGATTTTTATGATATCGAACTGATATCATCCCAAATGAATGGTAGTGTCCAAAAGGGAAAATATTGTGGGTTGAAACACACAAGAAAAGCTCTAGGCTCTGCCTCCTTTCCCTTGGCTCGCTCTCCCTGTTCCTAGAGGTACTGGGCACCGCCCCCCGGCATCTGTCTTCCATCTGTGGCCAAAGTGGTCTTCCGGTAACGCAGATCTGATGCTCTGTTTCTCCTGCGGGATGCTTGCTCATTGCCTTCAGGAAAAGTGCAGACTCCTTGGCGCGGCCCATAGAGACCTTGGCCAACACTTGCATCAGCCCTCTGCCTTCTTCTCTTGATAGCTGCCCCTACGAGAGTGTTTCTTGCAGTTTTGCCCATGCTGTTCCCTTTGTAGGAACCTCTTTCCCTTCCTCACCTGGCTGACTTCTTACCCTTCCTTGAAAACGGATCCCTCCTTTTTCCCGATTGTGGTAACATACACATAACATAAAACGGACCATTTTAACCATTTCTTTTTTTTTTTTTAAGATTATTTATTTATTTGACAGACAGAGATCACAAGCAGGCAGAGAGGCAGGCAGAGAGAGAGAGGAGGAAGCAGGCTCCCCGCTGAGCAGAGAGCCCCATGCGGGGCTCGATCCCATGACTCTGGGATCATGACCTGAGCCGAAGGCAGAGGCTTTAACCCACCGAGCCACCCAGGCGCCCCCATTTTAACCATTTCTAAGCATGTGGTTCAGTGGCGTTAATTACATTCACGTTGTTGTGCGAATATTTCCACCATTCATCTCCAGAACTTTCTCATACTCCCCAAATTGAAACTCGCTACCCGTTCAATGATAACTCTCCATGCTCCTCTCCCCAGCCCCTGGAAGCCCCCAGTCTACTTTCTGTCTCTGTGAATCTGACTGCTCTAGGTCTTCATATCAGTGGAATCAAAGGACATTTGTCCTTCGGTGTCTGGTTTATTTCATTTGCTACAATGTCTCCACGGTTCATCTGTGTTGTAGCAGGTGTCAAAATGTCCTTCCTTTTTATTCTTATTATTATTTTTTAATTTTTATTATTTTTTTTTATTTGATAGATCACAAGTAGGCAGAGAGGCAGGCAGAGAGAGAGAGGAGGAAGCAGGCTCCCCACTGAGTGGAAAGCCCGATGTGGGGCTCGATCCCAGGACCCTGAGATCATGACCTGAGCTGAAGGCAGAGGCTTAACCCACTGAGCCACCCAGGCGCCCCCAAAATGTCCTTCCTTTTTAGGGCTCAGTAATAGTCCCTTGTATGGATAGCACACACTGTGTTTATTGATCATACATCAGTTCATGGACACGGGGGCCTTCTTCCACCTTTCGACTGTTGTGAATATTGCTGTTATAAACATGGGTGTGCAGGTATCTGTCTGAGTCCTTGCTTTTGACTAATACCCAGAAGTGGAGGGTCCGTTTATTTATTTATTTTTAAGATTTATTTTATTCATTTGAGAGAGAGAGAGAGCACATGCACACACAGAGTAGAGGAAGAGGGAGAAGCAGACTCCCTGCTGAGCAGGGGGCCTGACGCGGGACTCCATCACGACCTGAGCTGAAGGCAGGCGCTTAACCAACTGAGCCACCCAGGTGCCCCGGGTCAGTTTATTTGAAACAAAGCAACTTTAAACTGTGGCCCCAACCCTAGCTGCCTCCCCTGCCTGCCTGGTGCCCCAGGAATGGTCCCGAGAACCCACATCCCTGGCTTTCAGGGCAACCAGAAGAGAGTGTGAGTGATCGGTGACAGCCTGTTCCCACCAGGCCAAACCGAACATGGTTCCAGAGCTGTCCAGCTTGCCTCCGGGGGTGGTGAGCTCCTTGGCATTGGTGGTGTGTAAGCAGCAGAAGGCTGCCTTCCGGGTGATTCTTCATTAGAGAGAGGCGGAACCAGATGAATGCCAAGGAGCCTTGCAGCCTGAAAGCTATAAGACCCAGGGCTTTCTACGACCTGATTCCCCATTCCAAGAACCAGGCTACCGCGAAACCATGCCCAGTGTTTCGGTGTTGCTCTGTTGCTGCTACTCCCCTGAGTCCCATTGTGGGTGGGAGTGTAATCTTAGCACAGGAGCAATGTCATGTCTGCCTTGGCCTTTCCCCTTGTGTCATAAATGTTAGTCTGTGTTGCCCTGTGTCCCGGTGACTTGTTTCTTTCCTGCCCCTGTAACGTTCCATGGAGTAAAGGGACCACCATGGGCCCCTGGCACGGGACATGTAGGTTATTGGCAGTCTCTTGAGATTCTAATAAGCTCAGAAAACCCAAAGCTTTGTGCCTATTTTGGTTTTTCGTCTTAATCTAAATTTTTTTCTCTTTTAGCAATAAAACCAGCTTTATTGAGGTAGAATTGATATTTCCCTATTCTTCGTTACATGTACCCCTCTAAGTGTTACCTACACGTCTGCAGCACTCAGCAGAGATCCCTTGTAGGGACCATGATGTACGGATGGGCATTTAGTTATTTTAAGTTCCCCCCCTAGTACTTTCTGGGTGTGAGCAGCACCACAGTGAACTTGTGTGTGCGTGTGCATGTGTGTGTGTGTGTGCGCGCGCGTACGCACGCGTCTGTCCTTACCCCTGTGGGTGGTACTTCTGCAGGAAGAGGTTCTTGTAGGAGCGATGCCTGGGGGTGCAGAGACTGGGTCAGAAGGCACGAGGGATTCCAGGGATGCATCAGCAGCTGCTGTGTGGGGGCGGGGGGGCTGCTGTGTGTTTTTCTCTCCCTGACCTCCTCTCTCTGGCTACTGGCCCTTGGAAATCCCAAGGTTGCGGATGTCAGGAACACCTGGCTTTTGATCTCCAAGAATCAGGGTGATTTGAAAGACCAGGCTCCCCGAGGGCCGTGGGGCCGTTTTTTGTATGTGTCAAATGTCTCAGATTGAAGTGGTAACAAGTCAGAGCCAGGCCCTGACTCGGGCACTTTAACACATGGTTCCTGAGACCGGTGCTCTCGGGCCTCCGTGAATCCCATCCTGGGATTTTTTTTTTTTTTAAAGATTTTATTTATTTATTTGACAGACAGAGATCACAGGTATGCAGGCAGGCAGAGAGAGAAAGAGAGAGAGGAGGAAGCAGGCTCCCTGCGGAGCAGAGAGCCCGATGCGGGGCTCAATCCCAGGACCCTGAGATCATGACCTGAGCTGAAGGCAGAGGCTTTAACCCACTGAGCCACCCAGGTGCCCCCATCCCTGGGATGTTTTGAAATTAAGTGAGACTGCCATCAGTGAGCTAGTGGGCCCTTGATACAGACGGACATGAGCTCGAATCCCAGCTCCTCGGCTTACCTGCCCTGTGACCCTGGTCATGTCACTTCTCTGAGTCATTTTCCCTGTCTGTAAAGTGGGACGTCAGTGATGGGGTCATGTAGATAAGGGGCTTACCACGGGACCCAGCAACTCCTAAAGGGATGCTGTCCCTCTTCTTGAATTGCAGTACTGCTCTCCACTTGCTGGGTGACTCTGGCATCGTCTTAACTTCTCTGATCTTGGTTTCCTCGTCTGTAAAATGGGGCTGATCGCTAGTCTGTCTCATAGCCAGAATGTTCTTTACGGTTTATAAAATACGTTTCTGGCATTTGCTTATCCCTTCACCCCCAAAAGGCAGCCGGGGTGGGGGGCAGGGCTTGGGGTAAGGGCTGCAAGATGTAACCAGGAGTTGCTGGGCCAGTTAGGATTTGAACCATAAAGAGGAAATTCATTCTGCAGGTGTTGCATTTAGCCACCATGTTGTACTTGGCCTTGTGGGTGAGAGAGATGGGTAACAAGGAGCATTTCCAGGGGCATTTCCGCACTTGGGAGGAAGGGAAGGGGAGACGGGAAGGCAGCTACACCTCAAGCAGAGTGTGTCGCACACCTTGAGACCATTCCAGAAAGTTTAATGCCGCAGGGTCTCTGAGGAGGAAGGTGCCCCTTTCAGCCTGCCCTCCACGGAGGCGGTCTTTCAGCGTAAGGCTGTTCCTGTCCCTCCCAACTTCGACCCTCGCTGGATGCCTTCTGCTCCTAGGATCAACCCCAGGACTCTGCACATGTCTGCCCGGCCCCGCCAGCCTGGCTGACCTCCCCATCCGCCACTCGCCACCTGCCCCCAAAGCTTGGCCACAAGGGGCTTCTTTCTCTTCCTCCATTGCCCAGCTCCTGCCCGCCCCAGAGCTGCCCTCCACCTGTGCTCCCTCTGTCTGGAACACTCTTTCTTGCCCCTGCTTGGGGGAGGGCCCCCTCATTCTTCGGCTCAGCTCAAATGTCCCTTCTTCAGGGAAGGGACCCTGCACCCCCAGTCTGAAGTAGGCCCCTGCCAGTGACACTCAGGGCAACAATGACCATGACAGGTGGAATGGTTGTTGGGTGTCTTTCCTGAGAACTGTTGACTCTTACATACCTGGGTGAAGAGCCGGGGTGGTCTCAGGGGAGAGAAACTGGTGACCGGATGTGTTTGGATGTAGGTCCGGTCCCCAGAGGGGGTCAGTCTGTTTGGGGATGCCAGCTGGGAATAGAGTGGCCTCACCAGGCCCCACATGATTTCAGCTGGCCCCAGGGAGGGCAGGGGCTGATGGCAGCTTGGGCAGCCGAGCTGGGAGAGGGGGAGGGGCGGGGGGAGGGGAAGATCGTCCCTGCTGTCCGGGACAGGGCCAGCCCCAGAGCAGGAGATCACAGCCCCTCACGACTCTGCCTTCCTTTCCTTCAGCACATGGTTACCTCAGGCCGACTGTTCCTTGCGGGCTTTACATGTGTCTGGGTCCACGCCAGACACTTTACATCTGTTCAGTCCATAGTCCCTGAGCTCCTGCCGTGAGCCAAGCACCATTCCGATCGCTGGGTCTACACCTCGAACCAAACCCCGGGCCCTGGCGGAGCTCACATGCTGGAAACTGGGAGGTGGACAAACATGAGTTAAAAGAGAAAGCCAGGGAGAAACGCTAAACCGCGAGGGGGAAAAGAAAGCCGGAGCACGTTGCAATTTAAAACTCCTGTGAGAAGTTGGTACTGTTATGATTCCCATCTTATGGAAGAGGAAACTGAGGTTCAGAGAGGTTGAGTGAGGTGTGTAGGGCCACTGCGCAGCTTATCCATGTTGGAGCTGGTCTGGAGCAGTCCATCCATCCATCCATCCACCCATCCTTTACCATGCTGCCTCCCCCTACATAAGAAACAGCGTGACCCAACCTTTTCGAAGCTTGGTTTCCTCGGAGCCCTCTGGGGCTTGAACCTTCGATGGGATAATGTCTGAGGAGGAAGAGGGCACCCCTGCCTGGTCCAGGGAGGGCAGGCTTGGCAAAGATCTGGAGACATGGAGAGGGCAGGTGGGGGGGTGCTCCTGCTTGGCTGGGGAAGGGGAAAGGGGAGGGGGAATAGGAGAGGAGGCAGGGAGTAAGGGGACCGTTCCCCACCACCCCCCGTGGCCCTGTCCTTCCCACAGGTGTCCTGCCTCTGCGGTTCTGCCCCCTGTGTCCTGTGTAGCTGCTGCCCCTCCAGCCCCAACTCCACCGTGACCCGCCTCATCTTCACGGCCTTCCTCTTCCTGGGGGTCTTGGTGTCCATCATCATGCTGAGCCCCAGCGTGGAGAGTCAGCTCCACAAGGTGAGGGGTCCCACGGCAGGGAGGGGGGTGGGGCAGCCTGTGGGACCCGGCTCTCAAGTGCAGGCCCAGCTGCTCCAGGCCTGGAGCGGAGGAGGGGTGCGATTTGAGGTCCCAGCTCATCGAGGAGGCTGGGCAGGAGTGTCCCAGGGCTGGTGATGGGAGGAGAGTTTGTTTCTCATAAGCCTGGGGTCCTTTGGAGAATCTTATGGATCATCATTGTCCTCCCCTGGATGCTGGCCCTGGGCCGTGCTTTTCCCTCCTTAGTTCTCGAGCCCTGTTTGGGGGCCTCAGTCTTCCGTTCATCCCAGCATCTCAGAGCCTGGCACAGGCCCGGGGCCATATTTGGGCCAGTGGCTCTGACATTTCAGTGTACGGGGAAGTGGGAATGCCCTTGGGAGTGTGCTAGAAATGCGGATTCTCGGCCTGCACCTCAAACACTAGTTCTGTCTGAGAAAGCCCTGGAATCTCACCTTCCCCCGGAGTTCCAGGGGGTTCTGGTGTAAGTGGTGGGGGGAACACTCAGTCCTGCTTCCCACAGTGCGGTGCAGTCCGGAGACCGTGGGGGCGACAGCAGGGAAGCAAGCAGAGAATCACGATCTGTCACTGGGCCACGTGTCCCCATCTGTCCCCAGGGGCCACTCACAGGACTTCAGCCCCCGGGCCGGGAGGGAGTCCAGATGGCAGGGAAGTGGGGAGCCTTGGCAGAGTTGGCCCAGGGTTCTGTGGGTAGGGGGCCTTCACGCTGCTCCCTCTCCCCACAGCTGCCGTGGGTGTGTGAGGAGGGGGCCACGACGACGCCCGTCATCCTTCAGGGCCACATCGACTGTGGCTCCCTGCTCGGCCACCGCGCCGTCTACCGCATGTGCTTTGCGACAGCGGCCTTTTTCTTCCTCTTCACCCTGTTCATGATCTGCGTGCGCAGCAGCCGGGACCCCAGGGCTGCCGTCCAGAACGGGTGAGGGCACCTCCCCCCCCAGCCTGCAGCTGGGACCCCCACCGTAGTTTCTGCCCCCGGCCGGTCTCCAGCGGTCTCCGGGCCCTGCCCCCAGACTCGGGAGCCACCAGAACACCACGATCAGCTCATTTAGCTCTTTCCACTTCTCAGATGAAGAAATACAAGTCAGAAAGGGTGAGAACATGCTTAAGGCCACACAGCACTTAAGTGACACAGTTGGGACAAGAACCTGGGTGGTCACCGTCGCTCTGACTTAGTCCTTCCCTCTGTCCCTCAGGGATTTTTCTAGGGCCGGGGCAGACTATGCCCATCAGACCATCAGAAAACCCCTCTTCACTTGCCCCAGGACCCAGGACCTGCTCTTGGGGGTAGGGGTTCTGGGGGCCAGGCCTGCCCCCAGAACCCCCAGAACCCCTCTTAGCACCCTGGTCTATCCCCTCCCCCCACTTAGCACCCTGGTCTATCTCCCCCCCCACTTAGCACCCTGGTCTATCCCCTCCCCCCACTTAGCACCCTGGTCTATCCCCTCCCCCCACTTAGCATCCTGGTCTATCCCCCAACAGATTTTGGTTCTTTAAGTTCCTGATCCTCGTGGCCATCACCGTGGGCGCATTTTATATCCCTGAGGGCTCCTTCTCCAACAGTAGGTGGTCTTGGTGGGAGGGACTGGGTAGGTGGGTGGGGTCCCAGGAGGAAGGTGGGGTCTCCAGAGGGAGGAGCACTGGTGGGGGTTGTGCTTTGCCTCGGTACACAGACCTCAGGCTGCTGCTGGCTGGGTAGGAGACAGCGCTCTGGTGCTTGGCCACATGGCCTTTGGGCGATACGGCGGTGGGCTTGGGGGGAGGTGGGTGGGGCCAGCCTCACCCCTGCCCCATGCCCTGCCACACTGCCTCTCTGTACATGCCTAGGGGTTCCCCGAGAGCACGACATTGCTACTTCTCAGGCTCCCCATTGCAAGGCATGGCATAAAGCCTGGCCCTCAGGTTGCCCCCCACTGCTGCCTCGCCCCCTCACCCCAGTTCCCTCTCCCCATGCAGTCTGGTTCTACTTCGGTGTCGTGGGCTCCTTCCTCTTCACCCTCATCCAGCTGGTGCTGCTTATCGACTTCGCTCACTGCTGGAACCAGCGGTGGCTGTGCAAGGCCGAGGAGTGTGACTCCCGGGCCTGGTATGCAGGTGAGCGATGTCCCGACGTTGCCATAGCCTGGGCAGCAGTGGGTCCCCAAGCTGGAGGAAAGCCTCGGGGGGCATCTGGAGCGGCCCATGCCCTGGGGCGGCAATGGAACCAACCGGGGCTGATGGAAGGAAGGGGGGATGTGTGTGGGCAGGGGCAGCTGGTCCTGGGGTGACTTTGGGGGGCGGTAAGAGGGGAGCCGGGCCAGAGAGGTCTTGGCGGGGTCTAGTTCAGCGGTTCCTGCAGGATGGGCCTCACGCAGCCAGCCCAGACCAAATGGAATGACACTGGGTTCCTGAAGCCCCCGGGGCAGAGCGGGTCCCCGCTCAGCTCCCTTTCCATTCTCCTGTGCTGACCAAGGAGGAGGGCTCAATGAGGTGCCGGTTAGGTCTCAATACCTCTTGAAAGCGGCCAGTCTCTACAGAGAGCTGGGCTTCAGCAGGTCTGGGCTTCAGCAGCCAATGGACTTTGTGAAAGGCTCTTGTGTTCATTGTATTTCTTTCCATGGTTAACTTATTCATGGCAAGTGAGTCCTTTTAGTTCAAGATGGGGCAACAGCTCATCCAGGTGCTGGTGAGTGATGGACACTGATATCATTCCTCCGATGAGGAAGCCAAGGGCCCACACATGGGGCTGCACGACAAGCCCCCCTCGAGGGTGGGGGGGGTCTCTCTGCCTCCTGACTCAGCCTCTCACCACCCCTCCTGCCCAGGCCTCTTCTTCTTCACCCTCCTCTTCTACACGCTGTCCATCGCGGCCGTGACGTTGCTGTTCATCTACTACACTCATCCCGGCACCTGCTACGAAGGCAAGATCTTCATCAGCCTCAACCTCACTCTCTGCTTCTGCGTCTCCATTGTCGCCGTCCTGCCCAAGGTCCAGGTGAGCCTGCTTGTCTCTGCCCGTTCTCACGCCCGGTCCCTCGGTGTTGGGGTACTTCTGGTAGGAACCTGGGGGTCTTGGGGAAGGGCCATCAGTCATAGAGGCTCGGGCTAAGGGTATGGGCTCCTGAGTTGGCCTCCGTGGCTTTGAGTCATAGCTTTCATAGCTACTTGCTAGGTGTCCCTGGGAAAGTGCCTTACCCTCTCTGTGCTTCTCTCTTCTCCCATGTAGAAATGAGGGTAATACCTACGCTTTGGAGTTATTTGCAGGATTGAAATAGAGTTTGTGAACCCAGAGAACAGGGCCTGGCCTATAGAGATCTATCAGGCATTAACTATTGTTATTCTTGTTGTCTTTATGGAAATCGGGAGACCGTTAGGGAGGACTACTGGGTGACATCTCCCAGATCCCCTCAGCAAGCGGTATTGGGAGGTGCTGATGCAGTCCCCAGTTCCAGACCCTCTGGCATAACGGGTGGGCCCCCCAGGTCATCATGAGCTCTTCAGCAAGAGAGCCCTATGAGCCCAGTGGTGCCTCACGGTTGGGGATGAGATCTCAGCCCACTGGGGGTTTCACAGGTAGCCTGGGGAGCCTTTGAGGGTCTTTAGCAGAAAGGTGGGGAACCTCCCTTCTCATCTGAGCCTCTATTTCCTGGTGAGAAAACTGAAGCCCAGAGAGGGTGATGCCTCTGTCCCAGCTCACACAGTAATCAGTATTCATTCAGTGACGACTTCCAGAGCGCTTGCTGTGTGCTGGGCCCTCTCGGAGATGTTGGGGTGTAGCTGTGAGGGGACTAACAGCAGCTCCATGACCTGTCCTGTCATGTAGTCTGGGCACCGCCATCATCCCCACTTTCCAGACCAGTAAGGGGAGTCTGAGAGGAGGAGAGAGACACGCCTGAGGTCGCATAGCTTGGGGGGCGGGGGGTGAGCTGGGGGTGGCGCTGGCAGATTGGACCCCGAACCTGTGCTGCTTATCAAAGTTTGGATTCCTGTTTCCAAGCGTGTGTGTGGTGAGGGTGGGGAAGAACAGCTGGTAGGAGACGAGGCCAAGGGAGATAATTTGGGATCATACATGCTGTGTGGGGCAAAGGTGGGTGGGCTGGCAGGGAGGGGAGCGGGTGCTGCTGTGAGGGTTAGGGTGTTGGGGCCTCACTGAGAACTCCAAGCTGAGGCCTGAAAGCCAAGGAGAGGCTGGCTGTGTGGAGATGTTGGGGAGGACCATGTCAGGGAGTGGGCACAGCGAGTGCAAAGGCCCTGAGGTGGGAGAGGGTTTAGTGGGTTCTGTGGACAGAGAGGAGGCCAGGTTGGCTGGAATACAGTCGGTGGGGAGGAGCTTGCTGGTGCGGGTGGGGGGCAGGTGGAAACGAAGGCAGGGGCAAAGCAGGGAGGACTTTAATTCAGAATGTGAACAGATGCCGCTCTGGGGTGCATTCTCCGAGGGGAGCGACTGGGATAGTCTGTTAAGAGAAAGAATGAAGATTCCACCTTTGAGTGGGCAAGGTGGGTGGTGGGTGGGTGGCCCAGGGGCTGTGTTCTCCTGAGGGGTGTGGGGTGGGATTGCTCTAGGGTGGTGGGGGTTCCTGAGGCCCGCCGGTGTGGTGTGAGTGAGCTAGGTGTGGGTGGGGCACCCCCCCCCAGGTCTGATGGGGCTCTTCCTGATGGACTGCTCTTATCAGGAAGCCCAGCCCAACTCGGGTCTGCTGCAGGCCTCGGTCATCACACTCTACACCATGTTTGTCACCTGGCTTGCCCTGTCCAGTGTCCCTGGTGAGTACAGTCCTGGGTTTGGGGAAGCCTGGGCTCATTCCTGGGTCAGCAGCAGGCTTCCAGTGGGCTGGGGACCCTCACAGGTGACAGGGACATCTCAGCCCAGCCTGTACCCCCTCTTAGTCCTTCAGGGAGGTAGGAGGACCCTAGCTGTTCCTGGAGCTCTTTCTCTGTCGTTTGTCTGCCAAGTTCTGTCTGTTGCTGGGATTTGGATGGTCAGTTGTATGTCTGTCTGTCCATTTGGGTTGGCTCTCGACCCTTCCTCAGACCTGGCCTACAGGGGCTGAGGGGGACCGTGCTCCCATCTCTAGACCAGAAATGCAACCCCCACCTGCTGACCCGCTTCGGCAACGGGACGATCCTGGCGGGCCCCGACGGCTACGAGACTCACTGGTGGGATGCCCCGAACATCGTGGGACTCATTGTCTTTATCCTGTGCACGCTCTTCATCGGGTATGGGCGGGGGCATCTGACTTCTGGGGAGGCATCATGACTGGGGGCCTGAGCGTGCAAGTGAGGGGAGGACATGGGAACCCAGGCCCCAAGGAGGAAGGCGCCCTTAGCAAACACAGATCCAGCCCTGTGCTCGTGCAGAATGGGATCCCTCTGAGGGTGCAGCATGACTGGGCAGCAGGGGCACGGCTGGACGCTGCCTCCTGGCCCAGAGCCCCCTTCTTGCACGCCAGCCTGGCATGTGTCCAGCTCAGTAGGGTGAAGGCACCTAGGGGGGGACCAGGGAAGAAGCCTGGACTGTGGCCAGCAGGGGTGGGCTGTGTCACTCACCTGCTATGGGGTCTCAGGGCAAGTGGCTTCACTTTTCTGAGCTTTTGTGATGGTGGAGGATGGTAACCTCCAATGCCTGGCGTGGTGGGGACCCCACAGTCTCACCTGGGAGAGGGCAGCTCAGACTGAATATCATATAACAGCTTTTTTTTAAAGGAGCCTCTTAGCAAGGGCTTATCAGTGTGGACTCTGGAGCCAAACTGCCTGTGTTTGAACATGGCCGTACCACTTAGCAGCGGGGCGATCTTGGGCAGGTCGCTGCACCTTTCTGTGCCTTGGTTTGCTTATCTGTCAAACAAGGATAAAAATAGTCCCTACTTCACAGGGTTGTGGAAGGGCGGTCGATGAGTTAGTATGTATAAGGCGCTTAGAAAAGAACTTGGCAAGTAGTCGGTGCCAAATCATTGTTTGCTTTTATAGCAAATAACTGGGAGCGTTTGCACAGCTGGGGGGCAGCAAGCGAGTGGCTATTGTGTAAGTCACCAGACAGTAACATGAGTGTAGCTGGCATGCACACCAAGTCCGGCGGACCCACAGTCGGCTCTGTGGGGCCCACAGCCAACGCCACTTTCTCCATCCCCGCATGGCTGCCTGGAGGAGGCCTCCACCCAGTGCCTCTGCCTTCCTGGGGTCGTCCATCCATCCCGGGCAGGGCCTGTTTTCTTCCAAGCAGCACACCTGTCTCCCAACATTCTGAGGCTCTTTCATATTTTGTTTCGCCCTTTTTTCAAAGCCTGAGGAAGTCACTCTTTGTTGCCTCATTTGATGCTTTTCTCAACCTGGGAAGACCCAGATCCTCTCCCCAGTACAGATAAGGAGAGGGAGTTTCAAGAGGAGCGGCCCCCTGTCTGAGCCCGCATGGTGGCTGCAGAGCCCCCAGACTCAGAGTGGTGCCCCTGCTGCTCCCCAGACTCACCTCCCCATCCTGCGGTCACGGGGCTGTGCCTCTGAGAGCCCAGGAGCCTTAAAAAAGCATAGTGCTTTTTAACGTTTTATTTATGTTTTTGAGAGGAGAGAGAGAGAATGCAGGAGGAGGGGCAGAGGGAGATGGAGAGAGAGAATCTCAGGCAGACCTCCTGCTGAGTGCAGAGCCGGACACAGGGCTCGATCCTGAGACCCTGAGATCGTGATCCGAGTCGAAATCAAGAGTAGGACGCCTAACTGACTGAGCCACCCAGGTGCCCCCTTAGCACACAGTTCTTAAAACCCAGAGAGCAAGGAAGCAGGTGCAGCCACAAGGGCAGGGACCACTGAGGACGGCTGCCGTGCCCAGCTGTGTCACCGGGACCTGCGCTCCCAAGCACTGGAGATCAGCATGATGTCTGATGATGACTGGAGTCAGGAGAAGCTCCTCGGGTGACTTCTCAGCTTGGTGGGATGTGGGTGGGGTCCCCCTCTCCTTCTGGGTCACTATTTTTCCCAAATGCGAGTTGGATTTTCACAATTGCCTGTGTGTCTCACTCTATTAAATACTGTTAGAAACATCAAGACCTCATTACAGAAATGACCAAAAAAAATCATTACTGCTGGTGGCTTTTTTTTTTTTTTTTGGTCATAAACATGAAGAAAGGGGACGTCATTGGTAAAACTACTCTAGAAGGAAAACAAACTTAATGGCAAATGAGTATTCTTCATTATTAATATGGTCAGTGAATGCCATCCCGGGGATGGTCCCTTGCAGTACTAAGTACTCAGTACCTATTTACGGGGCTGGCAGAGGGACAGCCCGAATAACAGCGCCCGTTTCTCTAGTTTTACTCTGTTCTGGGCACAGTGCTGAGGGCTTTACCTTATTACTGTCCTGGCAGCTCCACAAGGGAGGTACTGTAACCCCTTATTTTACAGAGGCTCAGAGAGCTTAAGTGTCTTGCCTAAGGCCACATGGGAAGGGGAGGTGGCGTTCAGAGTCAAAGCAGTGAGTGGGTGGGCCCAGAGCCTAACCACCCGGTCACCAGGCCCCAAGGTCCTGGAACCACCGTGCCCACCCTTAGGACCAATGTCCTGGCTCACGAGGCCCCCATTGGCTTCCTCCCTGCCTCTCCCCTCCCTCCCCGACAGGCTGCGCTCCTCGGACCACCGGCAGGTGAACAGCCTGATGCAGACCGAGGAGGGCCCGTCGGCGCCAGAGATCATGCAGCAGCGGCAGGTGGTGGCAGAGTGCCGGGGCCAGGCCTTCGACAATGAGCAGGATGGCGTCACCTACAGCTACTCCTTCTTCCACTTCTGCCTGGTGCTCGCGTCCCTGCACATCATGATGACCCTTACCAACTGGTACAGGTACACGAACCCAGGCTGGGCACGGACTGCGTGGGCTGTGCAGGGGCGTGGGCGCCGCATACATCCTCTCCCCTCCCCGCCTCCCCCGCCTCCATCCCTCCACCCCGGCTTCTCCTGATGCCTGCTGCAGGTTTGGCCACAGAGGAGTCTGTCTGGGACCCTCCGCAGAGCTTGCCCTTCCAGGCCCCAGCTGCCAGGCCAGTCTGCTCAGTAGCTTGTGCCTTCCCTAAGTCCCTGAGAAAGGTGGGGGGTTACAGGAGGGGACGCTAGGCCTGTGCAGGGCAGATGAGGCTTACAGATCAAGAGTATAAGGTCAGAGTTGGGATTCGTGACTGGAGGGTTAGGATTTAGAGTGTGTGGTTAGAGTCAGTTACAGGGTCAAGAATAGAGTCCTGAAGTCAAGGGTTGGGGACTGGGGCCATATAAAGTCACAGATTTGGTTCTTCTGGTTAGAATTGGGGTTAGCAGGCTATAAAGCCAGGATTGAAGTTACCAGGTCCCGGAACTAAGATCAGAGTAACAAGGTCCAGGCTTGGGACTGGTGTTACAGAGTCAAGGGTCAGAATTAAGGTCAGAGATATCAGAACTTGGTCTTAAGGTCAGGGTTCAGGGATGGAGTTAGAGGATTGAGGGTCAGAGTCAAGGTTGGAGGTCAGGACTAAGGTCAGGAGCTCTGGGGTCCCAAAGGCAGGGACCAGGAGTCAGGTTATAATATTAGAGTCTAGGACTGGGGTCAGTGTTGAAATTGAGGTCAGGGTCAGGTCTGTGGTATTAATCAAAAGCCACATTTAAGGTCAAAGACAGAACCAAGGCCAAGTATCAAAAATATCAGAGATGAGGGGCTAGAGTTACAGAGTAAGAGCCAGAGTCAAAGTCAGGGGTCACAACTGGGTCATAGGGTCAGGACCAGGACTGAGGTCACTGGGACGATGGTGTGTTCCAGACCTGGCGAGACCCGGAAGTTGATCAGCACGTGGACCGCCGTGTGGGTGAAGATCTGCGCCAGCTGGGCGGGGCTGCTCCTTTACCTGTGGACCCTGGTGGCCCCTCTCCTCCTGCCAAACCGGGACTTCAGCTGAGGCGGCCCACCCAACTGGTGCCTTGGGGCTCAGGGAGTCAGCTACGCTGAGCCCCTACCCCAGCCCACCTCCAGGACTTGCTCCGGAGCTGGGCCCCCTGTTCTTAGTGCCTTTGGGGATGGGGACCCTCAGACCCAAACCTGAGCCCCACCTTCCCACTGCCTCCAGACCACAGAGCTGCCTCTTCCTTACCCTTGTCCCCCATCCCCTGCACTCACCCTCTTGGGAAAAAAGGGGCCCTTATTTTCAGGCTCTCCGGGAGAGGGATCCCAAGGAGACAAACCCTCAGAGCCACTCCCCAGGATGGGGTCCCCAGCACTGAGGCCCCGGGTGGTGCTGACCACATCCCCCAGGGCACGCCGCCCCCTTCTGGGACTCCGTGCCTTACTGAGTCTCCACAACTTTGCGCAATAAAGCAGCTAATGTATGTACCTGCCCGTGTTCTGTGCCCCCCCACGCTTGGGTGCGGCCACCATGACTTCTGGGGCCAGTGTGGGGGCGGAAACAATGTCAGAGCAGAGGAGGCCAGATGAGGGACCCCAGGCTCTGTTCTGTGAGGCCTGGAGAGCCTTGGGGCAGAGGAAGGGGAGACTATAGGGGAAGGAGGATAAAGGGAGTCTGGGGGCCAGGAAAGGCACTGGAGCAGTGTCCACATGAGGGGTGGTAAGGCCAGAGTCAGGGTGGAGTGGAGAGTTTGGTGGCTGATGGGGCCATCTTCATTGTCCTGCCAGTGCCGTCCTGAGCTCCCGCCCATCTCCAGCCTGCCACCAGGGTCCTACTCCTTCTTGCCATAGCCATAGTCCTTGTCACCAGCTCTGGGCCAGGTGCCTTGGGGAATGCAGAGAAGAATCTGACCCAGCCCCAGACTTAGGGCATGGTGGGATGTGCACTGGAGTCAGCCGAGTGGGTCTGGATCCGGTGAATCTTGGAAACCGTGGGGCTTGCGTGGGTCTCCAGGCGAGTCCTACCCCTCTGGGCCCTGGCTGCTCACCCATCAGTCGAACGAACACCTCCCGCTCCCGAGCTGCTGTGAGGCATGGATGAGGCAGCCCGTGGGTGCCCCATAAGCACCATGGGTTCCCGTCTCCGAAGGCGCATGGCAATGCAGCGGGGAACAACAAGCTCCTGACCGTGGCCCCAGAGCCTGGTCCCGACACGGTGGCTGCCCACAGGCCATGCACCCCCTCCATTTGCGGGTGTGACAAATAGATAGGACGTGACTCCGTTTGCTGGGTGCTGGGGGGGCGGTGGCCAGGGACTCAGCCTGTTTCCAGGGAGCTCGTGGGTCACAAGGGCTGTGGGGGTGCCCGGGCTATACTGAGGGGAGGCCTGCCATGGGCTGGGCATGAGGACGGACATCCTACAGAATGAATGGGCACCAGCCAGCTCTAGAGGAATGAAAATGCTCAAGGCACAGGGGACAGCATGTGAACAAGAGAGAGTGGGGCATTCCAGGACAGTGGAGTGTGGGGTGGCTGGTCAGCGTGGAGCGTGCAGGTCAGGAGATGGCTGTGAGCTGAGAGGTGGTCCAGGCCCCAATCACACAGGCCTTTGAGGGCCATTGCGAAGAGACCAGATGTTACCCTCGGTGCAGAGGGGAGCCATGGAAGGTTTTGGAGCAGGGTAGAAGCAGTGAAGGTGTGAGGCAGTCGTGGGGAAGTTCTGGAAGGCTTCAGACAGAGCAGTGACATGGTCAAGGTGGTATTTTAGAAGGATTTTCCTGAATGAAGGGGAGGGTTGGTAGCTGGGACAGGTGCCAGGGCCTGGGAATGAAGAGAAGGGGTGGGGTGGGGACTAGAGGAGGGGCAGAGGACATTGTATCTCAACCCTGGGACAGATCCTGGGGAAGGTCTTGGCCCTGGGTGCCTGTCAGCCCAAGGAAACCCTCTCCATGGAGCAGCCCGAACCTCCTTTCTTTCCTCCTTTCACCTTTGGAAGAAAAAGCCCACACCATGCTCCTGATAACTTTTTTTTGTTGTTGTTTTTAAATGAGTTTGTAGGAGTGAACTATTTTGTCCTGCTTTTGTACCATGTTGCTCTACAGTTTTCAAATTATTTATTCGACAAACATGCACTGAGCATGAGTTCTGGGCCAGGGTCTAGGCCAGGGTGGGCCTAATGGGGAAGGAGGCGAGGCCAGGCTGGAGAGTCTGAATGCCCGGTGAAGGAGTTTCAGGTCCCAACTTGGAGGTCACCACCTCTGAGAAGCCACCTGGATTTCTCCCAGACAGGGCAAAGGGCCTCCCCCCGCCGATGTTATTTCCCCAGTCGCCATTCAGTCCCCCAGTCAGGCGGTGGTCACACTCACTCACCTGGTGGGCATTGTGGTGGAGGTGGGGGTGGATGTCAGGGCTGACTGCTGCCCACCCAGGGGTCTGGCTGCAGAGGGTCTGGGCCCTTGTCTCCTACTGCCCAGCACCATGGCTTCCACATGTCCTCCCTCCCTCCCTTCCTCCCTTTCTCTCCACCTTCCTCCCTACCCCTTCTTCCTCCCTCCTCCACACCCCCCCCCTCCTTTCTGACCTCCCGTCTCTATTCCTTCATACGCTCTCCTCTGTGGTCTCTCTCCCCTCTCACTTTCTTTTGTCACCTCCTGTCTTTCATGGGTCTCTGGGTCAGGCCCATAGGACACCGCCCTTTTTGTGGGCTAGTCCCTGACAGGCAGGTCTGGGACAGAGAAGGGCGCAGCTCTGGACCAGGCTGTCGAAGGGCTGTCTGGGAAGAGCAAGTATGAAGCCCACAGATCAGTGTGGGGACTGGAAAGCTCTCTGGGCTCAGCTCCAGTCCTGTGTGCCCCACCTCGCTTCTGTAAAATGGCAACAGTGGCAGTTTTGTAAACCATAAAGCCTGGTGCTTGGCGGAGCCAGATGATGCTGTTAACTAGCAGACATTCCTGATCCCCTCTCCCTTTCCAGCCAGACCACGAAGGCCAGAAAAGTCAAGGGGTCCCTTTGCAGCTTCCTGGAGAGCAGTGGGTACCTCATAACGAGCCCACTAATGGCATCCGAAGGAGAAGGCTAAGGGGCAATTACAGGAAAGGGGCTGTTTTTCTTCTATGGGGGGCTGCTCCTTCTCCCCTTTTTCTATCTTAACACGAATGAGATGGCTGGGGCTACAGCAGCTATCTTGGGACAGTGAGGCAACAAGCCCGAGGGTGAGAAACCAACAAGGTGAGGACCTAGTACAGAGAACTGGAAGGGCTCTGGGTGCTTGACGTGTCCTGCTGGGCCTGTCCCTGCACTTCTGTTACGTGAGGAAAACAAATGTCAGTGTGTTTCAGCCCCTGGTGGTTGGGTATTAGTTCCTTGCTGCTGAATGTATTTCTGATATGACATGCGAGACGATCATTAATTTCAGCAATAATAAAAATAATAAACTAGAGAAACTGGTCTCCATGACTCAGGACTATTGGGTGGCAAGAGTATAGCACACACACTCAGTATTCATGTATATATTTAGAAATAAATGTCTACTACATGCATTTATATAACATACATATGTTTAGTATCAGGAGAAACTGACAAGATAGTTTTTTGAGATAGTAATTTTTTTTCTCCTTTAGGAAACACACAGGAGAAGAAAGTTCTAGAACTCCCTGCCTTGGGGGAGTTTTGAGGAAGTGTGGGAAGCAGGAGAAGGAGGTTACTTGCAAAATAACTTCCCCTGCTAGCTTTGGCAACCAAAAACCCAGTCTGTTGAGAAGCTTCTGGGCAGTGGGGGAGGGGCAGTGAGAGGGCAGCCAAGGTGGCTTCTGGAGAGAGAGGAGAGAGAAGGAGCCCCTGCAGGGCGATGAGAGATGGGCCATTTCTCCGAGACCCTAAGGAAGTTCTCTGTGAAGAAGAAGCAGAGGTTGTGGGTTCCCTGAGCAAGGGTGGGCACCCCAGTTCCTGCTGAGTTAGGGGAGCTGCTCAGGCCTGGGGAAAGAGGTGTCTGGTGGAATGGAAATTCAGTTTCCACTGGGCAACAGGTCTCTCCCGCTCTGCCACTGCCTTACGGCTCTATGTGACCCCAGGACTTTTGCACTATCTCGGAGTGGACTCCGAGTGGGCCGGGGAGGACAGTGAAGAAGGGCTGAGGTTGGATTTCCCACCAGCCTGGTAGGATGGGGCTTTGGATAGAAAGTGAGATGATGTAAAACAAATGAACAGGTGCTGTTTGTGGCACACATGTGCACTGAGCTTCATACCCACTTGGAGATCATTTTAGCTCCAAGGTGTGTTCATGGCTGACAGTACAAGAGTACAAAAAGCATTCACCTGCTTTACTTCCTCAAGCAGCAGCAAGGGAGCCTCCTGAACAAATATTCTGTAAGTCACTTCACTGATCCTCAGTTGATGGGCATTTATATTGTTTTCAGTGGTTTTCTTTCTTCCGTTCCATTTTGTTTTGTCTTTGCTGCCGTCAGCCGTTGTGTTGATTCCGGAAGCTTGCTGGGTTGCCGGAAGGGCATGGAGCCCAGAGCCAAGGCCCCTTAGGTTTTTACCTTGGCTTTGCCCCTAGCTGCTGTGGCCTCTCTGGGTCTCAGTTTCCCCATCTGCAGAATGGGGCTTATAGTAGCCCCCGCCCCGTGGGATGTTGCCGTGGTCAAGAAATGCATGTCTTTAAAGGGCCTGGCACCATCCTGGGCCCAGAGTGGGGGTCCCAAGAACCACGACTCCTTCCTTTCCCTGGTTGTCAGTCCTCAGGAACTGAGACAAAAGGCTAGGCCAACAGTTGAGGTCGCCTTAGCCTTCTCTCTACCTCCAGGGACGCCAGCCCTTGGCTCTGCTCAGGGTGGGTGTGAATGATGGTGGCAGGAAGTGGGGACGAAAATAGTAACAGGAGCCAATGTGTGGTGAGTGACGGGTTCCTGGGTATCCAGCCTGGAAGAAGGAGCTTTGACCCCTAAGCAAGCCTGTTAGTGCACAGAACAGGAAATCTGTTAGGGAGGAGGAAGATGGGGGCCCTGACACCGCCCCCCAGTCTCCCCTACCCCCCAGTCTAAATCAGCCTCCCCATTTTCCTTAGTGCACTCTCTGTTTCTCAGCATGGCCTTCATTACTGGGAGCGATTCTGTGTCCTTTGTGTGGTTTTCACCATATCGTCTGACTCTTCCTAAAGTCAACGAGGGGAGAACATACCCTCATTGTTTACAGTATCCCTGGTGCTTAGAACAGAGCCCAATAAAGAGAATGTGCTCAATGAGAGCCGCATTAGTTGACTGACTGACCATGGCAACAAATACTAGTTGATTCTGGAACAGCCATGGGAAAGCCCAGGCTCTGGAGGGCTTGTTGCCAAATAGGAGGGAGAGGTGTCCTGGGCTGGGTCAAGAGGCCTGATGGCTCTTACTGAGATGTGCAGGGTCAGAAGAAAACTCCAAGACGTGGCTTTGAACCTAAGACCTACGGAAGGGGTGAGGCCTCCCCACGGCGGGGCATGGCAGAGGCTCTGCAGTGAGAGGGCAGGTCCGCTCCAGAGCCGAGGAGCTGCAGCCTTGTGGTGAGGGGCATGGGCAGAGGCGGGAAGGCCCAGGCTATGGTGTCCAGACCTTGCAGACTGCAGACTTGCAAGTACAGCCGGTTGGACCTTTTCTGTCTTTTAAACAAACCCCGTTGCAAGAATCGTGGTGTCCCGCTATGGTGACAGCACTCAACCCATCCCCGCCGCGCCTCCTCAGTGTGTACCTGCTGCTTCCTCGTGTGAGTGCCACTTTGCCCCCGAACACCTCTGTTGGCAGCCCCGACACCAGGCGGGCACAGGCACTGTGGCAGGGGTAAAGGTGAGGTCGAGACCTGCCCTCTGTCTTCCACAATGCCTCGGGGGCAATGGGCTTTGGCCTTGGCCATTCTGGGTTCTGTTTTCCCAGGGGTCCCAGGCTGGCAAGGGTGGAAGGGCCCTCGGGAGGGGCAGGACCCCATGGGGGCCAGATCCTGAGTCTGGATCGGGGCAGGCCCGGGTCCCGTTCTGGCCCGTCCCCTGCCTCACTTCTCTGAGCCCTGGCTTCCTCGCATGGGTCTCCATGTTCAGCGGGAGTCTGCTTGTCCCTCTCCCCACTCTCACTCTCTCTCTTTCTCTCTAAAAATAAATAAATAAAATCCTTTAAAAAAAAAATCAGCTGAAGGAAGACACTGAAAAGTAATCAAAGAAAACCTCACTTAAGGGGAGCCAGAGACCAGAAAGGGGGAGATTTCATGGGGTGCCAGTCAATGTCTATCCCAGGAAGAATTGTCAATTACAGACTGTAAGAAAAGAATCATCAGGAAAGAATCATCAGTTATAGGTTCCCAAAGGAAAAGCTGTTCCTTTACTTTCCTACAAGAAATCAACAACCCCAGCAACTCAGCCAATGAGAAACCATCTTTACCCTGAGTTTGTGATTTCTCCAGGGGACTTTTGTTCAGAACCATCTCTCCTGGGGGACTGGGGAGGGGTGGTGGTGGCACACTTGGTTAAGCCTCTGACTATTGATTTTTGTCTCAGATTGTGGTCTCAGGGTCATGAGATTGAGCCCTGTGTTGGGCTCTGTGCTCAGCACGGAGCCTGCTCAAGATTCTCTCTCCCTCCCTCTCCCTCTGTTGCACACCCACACCCGCCTCTTTCCCTAAAAAACTAAAAACAAACAAACAAACAAAAAAACACAAAACCCATCTCTCCTACCTTCCTTCTTCTCCATAAAATAACGTTCCTGTCTTTTGTTTGTTGGCCTAACCTATGGTTTGTGCCACAGCCTGAGTGTCCCGAATTGTAATTCCCTGACATTCCCAAATAAGCCTGTTTTTGCTGGTTGAAGAAATATTTTATTTTTAAGGTCAACAGCATGAGGGTTCTAATATGAGAAAGCATCAGATGCAGAACTCCCTAACTGTCCTCTCCCCATGAAGTCAGGATGCATTCATTTCCATGCATCCATAAACCACAATTTGCATGGAACACACGGCCGACAAGGACAGCTCACCTGAACTTTGGCCTTCAGAATTTTGATTGGCCTCCATTATGCAGGCATGACTGATTGATGATTGGTTGATCCCAGTCTCCAGGTCAACTGATAATGCATGACCCAAATCCCCCATCCTAAATCGCATGGTTGGTCTTTCTGGTGTGGCCAGCTCTCACCCTAAATTACATTGTTACTGTCTGGCTGGTCCCAAATGTCCAGGGAGGCAAAGATTCCTGGCCAGGAGCTGAGGGCAAAGGTCAGACCTCTGTTTTGGCAAGGTTAAAGTCTCTTTTTTCCAACTTCATTGAGATACAATTGAAACATACTTTGTAGGAGTCTGAGGTGTACAATGTGTTCATTTGATACACTTATAAATTATAAAATGATTACCAAGGTAGTACCAGCTACATATCCATCCCATCATATAGTTACCATTTCTTTTTGTGGTGAGAACTTTGAAGATCTACTCTCTTAGCAGCATTCAATATATGATACAGTATCACTAGCTGTAATCCCCATGCTCTACGTTAGATTCTCAAACTTGTTAATTTTGTATTAGAAGTTGTACCCTTTGACCAGTAGCCCCCCATTTCTCCCACTCCCCATCCCTGCTACTATCAAATTCTTTATTATTTACAAGATCAGCCTGGAAAATGACATGACTTCTGGGACTTCGAAGATTCCAGAGGAGCTACCTGGACTCTGCCTGCACTCACAGCTTGAGCAGTCTGGGGCTGTGAGTTGAGGACTTACAAGGAAACTTACCAGGAAACACAGCTAACACTTATGAGGATTTCCTACAGGCCAGCACTGGCTCAGCCTTCTCCATGCACTACATCATCTAACCCTCTTACCTTCACCATGAGGAGGAAGAGTATTCATGGCCTCATTTTGTGTATGAGAAAAGCATGGCAGGGAGTGGTTGATAACTCACCCAAGGTACACAACTAATAAGTGGAGAACCTAAGATTTGGACACAGGTTTGGGTGACACCCAAGTCCACCCTCTCTGCTGTCCTGCCCCCTATATTCTAACACTATATTGTCGATGAGGAAATTGAGACTCAGAATCCTTGACCTGGCCAAGATCACACAGCCTGTAAGTGTCTGCGCCCAGAATTGAACCCAATACACTTGACTCCAAATATATAGTGTTAGAACCCTCTCTGCTGTCCTGCCCCCTATATTCTAACACTATATATTTGGAGTCAAGTGTATTGGGTTCAATTCTGGGCGCAGACACTTACAGGCTGTGTGATCTTGGCCAGGTCAAGGATTCTGAGTCTCAATTTCCTCATCGACAATATAGTTAATGGACCTCCCTTCAGTGTCCTCTCCCTCCTGCTGGTCCTTCTGACTCTGTGAGATATTTACCCACCCGATTTCCCCCACGAGACCAGGGATCACTGGAGGGGAGGAATCGAAACCTGCTTATTCATTCACCTCAGGCCCCCTCCTGCCACACTGTCGGTTTGCTGTTACTGAAATACATCAGAGTGTGCCCCCCAAAAGGCCGGCTGCAATGTCAAGTTCTGCAAGTCCTGCTAAGCAGGTGGGGAGGGGGAGAGGGGGTCGCCAGGCATCCTCAGGGCTGGGTGCCCAGTGTGGAAGGAACCAGCAGGTAAAACCCTCCCTGGGAACCTGTTCACACTTCATATGGAAAACATGGACCTTACGCCCCAGGAGACCTGGCAGGGTTTAGGCTGATGTCACGATTTGCAGTGTGACCTTGGGCAAAGGACATAACTCCTTTGGCTTTGTTTGTTCCATTGGGAAAATACGCCGGGCAGACTAGACCATTGGACAGTTACAGACTGGTTTCCTACCTTGGCTGAATGGCCCTCGGGAGCTCTGGTCCAGGTTCTCCCAGAGGGAGCGCTTATGATGGTCGTTCTGGTTCATGCTTCCTTCTCTCTGGTCTCGATGGCCTGTTACTCCCCTAACAGTCCCCCATCACATAGACTCATGCACGCTTATATGCATACACACGTGTGCATCTGTGACCCACAAGCACAAACACATAAACAAACAGGTGCATAGCATGTACAAGCACTGTGTCTCTCAGACACATGTGTACACACATGCAGAAGGCACACACACACGTTTGCATACAGAAGACTGCCACACAGTACCCATTCACCCTGTCCCTGTGACCCTGCCCTGCAGTAGGAGCTAGAAAGCCGAAAACTCATTTCCTGGAGCCCTTTTCCTTTAGAGCTCTGGTTCTGGGTGACTTAGGTTCAGCCAGTTGGAGACACATGACCTTTGGAAGGTGGAAAGGAGTTTCTACAGATAAGCACTGTCTGTGGATGTTTGTTTTTTCCTGTGGCCTTTTCCGGTACATGGGTCCAGGCGGGTGAGAGGTGGGACTGGACAGTGTGCTGGTGCGTATGCTGGTCTTGCTGATCAATTAATTGATTGTGGCAGGAGCAGCATGGCTCTGCGGTGGCGACAGCAGGGGCTTCCTAATCCTGGTGGTTTTAGCCAGGGGTGGTGAGCGTCCAGAGACAGGGGAGCTCCCTTGGCAGCCCGCTTCCCCAGTGTGGCGTGGTTATGGGTGTGACTCCTGAAAGCTCCATGTTAAATTTGTTTCTTTCAGGTCTGCTGACTATATAGAACATGTAACACTCTGTAAGAAATATCTTTCTATTTCAGCTAGCTAGAGGACTTTCAGTTCTCTGCACCTAAATAAATCTTCAGGTTTGGCTCCAATGTCCTGACTCCCGAGCTAGACCGAGTTTTCCATTATGTGCTTCCCATTCTCCAATTACACCTGACTTTTGACACTGACCAATGTTGTATGGTGCCTGCGGGATGGCTCCTTTGTACAGACACATCCCAAATGCCCCTGATCCTATCACAATCTTAGGAATGTACAGATCTCATCTTCCCTCTATATTCTCATCAAACAGAATATGTAGCAAAACATGCTGTTCAGCAAACAAGATCGGGGGCTCCGGGAAGTTACCAACCTGGGGTGTCTCCTTGGTAATGAGGGACGTCTGGATGTCAGGCCTTGATCCCCTTGGAAAGCTGGCTGTGCGGGGAAGGGAAGGGCTACAGGTGGTTGCTAGGGGGGTTGCTATGCAGGCTTGGTGCTTGCAGATTCCAGCAGTGGCTGCCTTGTCCAGTCTGCCGCCCCGGGGCTCCCTGTAGGTAAGTGTCCCCAGTAAAATTATGGCTCAATCGCTGCCTCTGGGTAGGGTCCTTTCTTGTCTTACTGGGGCCTCACCTGTCCATGGCTTTGAGTCTTCTAGGGTGTAGCTACCCAAATGTCCCTCCTCTCAGAGCATGGACTATGTTCACATCCTCCCAGCAAATACTTAGCGGGCACGTGGAGGCTCTGTTCTTGGTGCTGGAGAGGACAGCCATTCGCAAGACGGCACAAGGCAGTGGCTTCGTAAATATTAAGGAAACACACACTAACACAACAACAACAACAAAAACCCAGAAACACACACACTAAATAGGTCAACAAATTAGTAAATAGTGTAATTGTAGATCATGAAAAGCATGATGAAAATGGAACCGAGCAAAGGGATAGAGACTTGGAACAATTTCTATCTGAGCAAGGGTGGTTAGGGAAAGCCTCTTCGAAGGGTGGTGACATTTGAGCTGAGACCAAGAAGAAGCCAGCCATGGGAGGGTCTGGGGAAGAGAAATCCAGGTAAGTGCAGAGGTCCCGAGGCAGAAGGGGCTTGGGGCGTTTGAGGAACCGTGGACAGGATGGGGTGGCTAGAGCAGAGTGAGGGGGAGGGGGCAGACACAGGCTGGGTCACACCGTGTAGGGCCTCGGGGGCCACGCTGAGAGTCAGATTATTCTAAGGTATGACAAGAGGCCATCAGAGGACCTTCAGGAGGGACAAGATGTGACTGATTTTTTTTTTAAGATTTATTTATTTATTTATTTGACAGACGGAGATCACAAGTAGGCAGAGAGGCAGGCAGAGAGAGAGGAGGAAGCAGGCTCCCTGCTGAGCACAGAGCCCGATGTGGGGCTCGATCCCAGGACCCTGGGGTCATGGCCTGAGCCGAAGGCAGAGGCTTCAACCCACTGAGCCACCCAGGTGCCCCAAGATGTAACTGATTTATATTTTAAGGGACCATTATGATGTTGTGGGTGGGGGGAAATGAGAATGGGGACAGAGTGGCCATCAGGGAAGTTGCTAGTCCACCAGGAAGGAGTCTAGCGAGGTAGCAGCGGAGAGGGTGTGATGTGAGCAGAGCTGGGGAATGTCTGGGTGGCCAAACCAATAGAAGTTGCTGGTGGGTTAGACATGAGTACGTGAATGAAAGGGAAGAATCACGGATGACTCCTGGCTTTTGGCCTGAGCACCTGGGCGGGTATCATTATCACAATGCAGAAGACGTGTTTGGTTCAGAGAGGTGCTCGAATTTTCTGTTGGGGTTCCTGTTAGAACATCCGAGGGGAGCTACAGAGCAAGAGGTCTGCCGCCAGACTAGTTGGGTTGGGTTTTTGGTCCCCTAATAAAGAACTGGGCAAGTTACTTTCATCTCCTTTCAACAAATGCCTTAGTTTTACCAACTGTAAAATGAAATTACCAAATGTAAAATGAAAATAATAATTGGTACTCATTTTAGAGGATGAATGAGGATAAAATGAGCTCATTTGTGTACAGTGGGTAGAACAGGGCCTGGCCCGAGTATGTATTATATGTACCGTTTGATGATGATGGTGATGGTGATGGGCCAAGGCTGAAGGTGCTGACTTAGACACATGGACAGTTTCCAGATCGGATGACTTCTTTCTGGGAGAGGATATTGAAAGACACATGGACATGCACATCGTTGAACTCACCACTGTGTCCCCAGTGCCTCCCTTGGTCTGTATACAGTAGGTGCTCTGTGAATGTGGGGCAGGGGTGGGGGGGAGTGTAGATTAATTTCCCTCAGTAGAAGACTCCCCTCTAGTGGCCAGATTGACCATGTCGACCATGTCGGTTTCCCAGACAGAGCGTCCATCTCCCACAGACACAGCTTGTAGGCTCTGGAGGGGCTGTGGCCCACTCCCTGCTAGGTTCGCAGGGCTCTGCACAGGGCACATAGTAGGCCCTCAATAAATATGAACAGGAGTGGAAAGAATGAAAGAGTATCTCTGTGTGCGCCTAACTCAGGCACGGTCACCAAGCAGGCCTGGCCTTGGAACGAGTGAATGTTCTTGACGGTCGGCGCCGGGCGGCCATATGGCCCCCTTCTGGGTCCTCACTATGTTGGGGGGGTGGGAGCTTCAGGATCCAATTTCTCTAGCCTCGTTTACTGGCAAGGTCAGGGTGTCCTGAGGAAACGTGCTCACATGACATCAGAAGGTGGGAGAGGGGTAGCAGCCATTCTTCCTCCTTTGGCAGCAGAGAGAGAGATGCGTGGGCCTCTGCAGATGCGGGTTTTTGCGGTGACTGGGTGACACCGTCTCACCGCCAGGCCACCCGCCTCAGGACCTGCAGGGCTGTGACAACAGCAACGGGACCCGTGCTGTCCTGTGGTTTCTTGACTCCAGGGGGCAGCAACGTGCTAGACTCGTCACACCCGGCTGTAGGATGACCCGGATCCTAGAAGCAGGTGCATCTCCTGTTTTACTTCTGATCCCCTCTTTGCAGACCCCAAATTCTCGGTGTTAAATTCCTCCCTGTTTGAAATTCCTGGAGCAGCCTCCGTTTTCTTGATGGAGTGCTGGTTGGTAGAGCAGCCTTCAGGGCTGTGTTGCAGAAACAGTGGGACTCGGGAGCCCGGCCAGCTTCAACTTTCATGCAGGACGGTCTGGTTTTATTTTATTTTTTATTTTTTAAAAAGACTATTTATTTATTTGTCAGAGAGAGAGCACAAGCAGGGGGTGCATCAGGTAGAGGGAGAAGCAGATGTGGGGCTCGATCCAGGGACCCTGGGATCATGACCTGAGCCGAAGGCAGTCAGTCGCTCAACCAACCGAGCCACACAGGCGCCCCCAGGCTTGTCCACTTTTTCAGCTGTGTAAGCTTGGGTAAGTCACTCCACGTTCTTTGCCTCTATTTTTCATGTAAAATGGGAATAGAAATGAGTTATAAATAATAATAATAATAACTACCTAATGAGTGTAAAATATGGAGTAAACACTTTTTTCCCCTTTTTTAAAAAGATTTTATCTATTTATTTGACAGAGAGAGAGAGACAGAGAGCACAAGCAGGCAGAGAGGCAGGCAGAGGCAGAGAGAGAAGCAGGCTCCCCGCTGAGCAAGGAGCCCGATGCGGGGCTCGACCCCAGGACCCCGAGACCATGACCTGAGCCGAAGGCAGCGGCCTAACCCACTGAGCCACCCAGGCACCCCTGGAGTAAACACTTTTCTAAGTACTTCAAATACATTAACTCATTGACTACTACGTAACAATTCCATGGTCAGATTTTAGATACTGAAAACAAATTCTTTTTTTTTTTTTTAAAGATTTTATTTATTTATTTGAGAGAGAATGAGTGAGAGAGAGCATGAGAGAGGAGAAGGTCAGAGGGAGAAGCAGACTCCCCAAGGAGCTGGGAGCCCGATGCGGGACTCGATCCTGGAAGTCCCGGGATCATGACCTGAGCCGAAGGCAGTCGCTCAACCAACTGAGCCACCCAGGTGCCCTGAAAACAAATTCTTAAAACTGAGGTAATGTTAGGGCACCTGGGTGGCTCAGTCGGTTAAGTGTCTGCCTTCAGCTCAGGTCATGATCCCAGGGTCCTGGAATCGAGCCCCGCATCAGGCTCCCTGCTCGGGAGAGCCTGCTTCTCCCTCTCCCTCTGCCTGCCGCTCTGCCTACTTATGCTCTCTATATCTCTGTCAAATAAATAAATAAAATCTTTTTTAAAAACTGAGATAAAGTTCACATAATGTGACATTCACAACTTTAAGATGTAGAATTCAGTGGCATGTAATAGCTTCACAGTCTTGCACAGCCACCACCTGTCTCTAGTTCCTGAACATTCTCCTTACCCCCAAAGGAAGCCCCTTACCCATCATGCCATCCCTCCCTATTCCCCCCTCCCCTTCCCTCAGTCCTCAGCAAGCACTAGTCTGCTCACTACATCTACGGATTTACCTGTTCTGGATATTTCACGTAAACGAAATCGTACAACCTGTGACCTTTTGTGTCTGGCTACTTTCGCTTAGCCTTGTGGTTTTGGGGTTCATCCGTATCATAGCGGGTGTCAGGACTTCATCTCTCTTACAGATAGTATTCCATTGTATGGATACACCACATTTTGTTAAAGCAGTTAACCAGCTGATGAATATTTGGGTTGTTTGCCCTTTAGAATTATTATGAATAATGCTGCCTTGACCGTTCATATACGAGGATTTGTTTGAACACCTGCTTTCATTTCTGTCGGGTACACACATACTGAGGAACGGGCACGAAACTTTTGTTTATGAATGTGCGGTTGTCCCACGCCGATCGGTAGGGGGCTGTCATGGCCCTGGCTGCCCAGAGAGGCATGGCAGGGTCCCCATGACCACTGCTCCCTGCCTCTCCTCTTGGCGATAAGCCAGAGTGTGCACTGTGTAGATCTCTTCTCTGACAACTTCTGAACCAGTGCCTGGAGCCAGACCAGCCTGAGCCATGACCTCATCTTACTAGATACTTAGATTTTCTGTTCAGATCACCCGTCAGTCTGAGCAGGATGCTTCCACCCAGCTAGGTGTCTTTAAAACATTTAGTAACCAAAGCAGGACCATTAATCCACTCCCCAGTAGGACATGAACCCTGAGGTGTCCCAGGTAAAGAAGGTGACTTCGAAAGTATTTTTTGAGCAAATGGAGATTCCGTTTCCTCACCTATAAAACAACGGTGATAACATCTTCGTTTGTCCACCCACCGTGTCTTGTGCACCTGTCATATGCCAGACCTTGTTCTAGGCACAGAGAACATGATGGTCAGAGCAGACAGGGCTCCTGGCTGACAGCCCGCTGGAGGAGACGGACATACACCCAATAGACACGCAACCACACGTGGAGATGTATATGTGTCAAGGGCCATGATGGAAAGGGAGCCAGTGCTGTGAGCTTCCAACGTGGGAAGGTCCAAACTGCCTGGAAGGGAATGCAAGGCTTCTCCAAGGAAGTGATCCCTGAGCTGAGGTCTGAAGCAGGAGTGCAGAGTATCTTGCGATCTTAATTGACATTTCCCTGATGACCTGTGATGTCAGGCACTGCTTTGTATGTCTATTGGACAATTAAACACTCGTGTGTGCATGTGTTTGTCTAGGTGTGTATGTGAAGTGCTTGTTTAACTCTATTACCCCCCAGCTTTATTGAGGTATAATTGACAGATAAAAATGCAATAAACTTAAAGCATACATTTGATAAAGTGATGGTTGATGGGCACATGATAATGCTTACATTTGCTAAGGGGACGATTGGATACACATAGACACGTAAAATGATTCCCAAGTGAAGTTAATGGACAACAGGTATTGCCTCACATAGTTTCATTGTTTCTTTCTTTGGTGGGAACATGTAAGATCTACTCACTTAGCAAATTTCAAGGATACAGTATTACTAAAAACAGTCACTTACTCATCCTGTAGCTGAAAGTTGGCACTCTCTGGCAGGCTCTCCCCCTTTTCCCCACCTCCAGCCCCCAGCAGCCATCAGTCCACTCTGTTTTTAGGAGTTTGACTTTCTTTTTTAGATTCCATGGATAAGTAACACCCTACCAGATGCTGATGGTCTCTCTCTAGCTTGTTTCACTTAGCACGACGCTCTCCAACTTCATCCATGTTGCCACAAACGGCAGAATTTCCTTTTTTTCTTTTTTAAAAGACTTATTTACTGTTTTAGAGAGAGAGAGAGAATGCAGGAGAAGCCAATGGTTCTTAACCTCTTCTATGATATGAGCCCCTGACATCTAGTGACACCTAAGGACCCCGTCTCAGAATGTTTTTACACTTGATCTTAGCCAAAAGGCCGAGAAGTGATTCAGAATGTTTTTAAATGTATGAAAATAAAATATGTAAGCTTGCAAGGGAACCACTTATATTAAAATACAGCCATCAAAATCATCAATAACCTTATGATAGAATAATAGGTGTTTGTAATTAACATATAACATAGTAAGACATTTTTAATATGGGTAAGTCAAAGTTTTGATTTTATTTTAAAATGATGCATCAAAGTCAGGGCAGATGTTGCCCAGTTTTGCTAAGAACGTTGAACGGGGAGATGATGTTGGACCCACCTCCCTTCGCTTAGTTATCAACAAATTATGTAGGTAGGCAGTCGTGGAAAAACTATTCTACCATGGTCACCATGGTGAGCCCATGGGATGTTGCTGTTTGGTGAGTTGCCGGACATTGACTAGCACTGCTGCTGGAGATCAGATGAGAGGATCCTGATCCCATGTGTTCAGCAGCAAGTTTAATAATTACCTTAATTTAGAAGTCATGACGAACGTAGATGATATTTTGAGATCAACCGTAATGCACTATGAAGAACCGATTGCCATTAGTGACCAAGACACGGGTGCCGCTCCTGTGGCTGCGGCTTGCTACCTACACGCCTCACTGAGAAAACGATACGTTTTAGAGAGAGTTTGGTGCAAAGAAAGATGCAGTTGCTTTCCTGGGTTCACAGACCCCTTGAATTCTGTCCGTGGCCCTCAAGTCAAGGATGTAAGTTGTGTATTTCCACCTCCCGTGGAGGTAAGATCAATGTTATCCAAATTTGAGTGGCTGGAAAATCCCTGCTAGGGGAGGTTGGGGCGGGTTCTGGGGAGACCACGAAGGAGTATCCACTCCATCCCTTTTCCGTGGATCTTTCATGGACCTGGCAGGATCAGTCATAAATACTTCCCTGGTTTTAGCTCTGAAAGTCTCACGCCCCAGAGTCCCCCCAGACCTGGGCAAACCAGTTCAGCTAGTCATTCTGTTTCGCCAGCCTTCTCTGTAACCTCCGGGCTTGTGTAAATTCAACGATTTGGCCTCATCCACCTGAACATCCACTTAACCCTTCAGGCCATATCCGATGGCAGTGGGTTAGCATTCCAAAAACCGTCATCATACTCAAGTTCTGTCTCTTTGGGTTTTATTCTCTGCTGTCTCAGGGACTTGCAAGATCATCTTCCCTTACCCTGTGGGACTTGCAGACAGGCCGTGGGAGAATGAGAAAGTCCTTTCTTCCTCGTAGAGTATAAAACCAGAGATGCTTCCTTGCACACGTCGGCATTAGCAGAGGACCTTTCCCTGCTGTGGCAAATCTCTGAGTCAAAAGCCTCGGTTTCCTTATCTGAGAAATGGGATGATGACAGAAGATTGGATATTCTTAACCTGCCAAATTTTTTTGATGAGAGAAGGAAAGAAAGTAAGAACTTCCGTTTGATTCTCAAAAAATGGTCTGTGATCAGGAAAGGTTCAGATCTCTTGGATTTGATAGTTTCTAAAAGCCCTCCTGGACATTCTGTCATCACTACCAGCACCACTAAGGTGACCAGCTGTCCTGACTTGCCCAACACTGAGGGATTTCCTGGGATGCAGGATTTTCAGTACTAAAACCAGGACAGTCCTGGGCAAACTGGGGGATGGTTGGTTACCCTAAGTGTCATCACTGTCACTACCACCGTCATTACCGTTATCATCAGCCCCCCAAACCCCAACATCATAGCCATCCTCCTCCCCATTGCTTCCATTACCACCACCCCATCCTCATCGTCACAGGGATGGTCATGCTCATCTATAATTTATTAGACTCCTACTGTATACTAAATGTCTTACACACATTATCTCATAACTTCATTACAATGCCATAAGATCAGGACTCATTCTCAAGAACTCAGGCTTAGGAATGTGACAGTCGTGGGTTCAAATCCCACTTCTGTCAATTACCTTTCGCAAACATGGCGGGTCATTTGCCCCCTTGAAGCTGCTTCTTCTTTTTTTTTTTTTTTAATTTTCCCCAATCCTAATACTTCCCCCTTGCTCTCTGCTGTACATCTCTGTCTCTAGCCCTGGATTTCAGGATGTTTGAGAGAAAGCACTCATTTTGTTTATTTTCCTTCATCCTCCCACCTCACTCAAGAGACCAATATATTATATTGGGGCACCTGGGTGGACCAGTCTGTTAAGCATCTGCCTTCTGCTCAGGTCGTGATTGGGATCGAGAACCACATCAGGCTCCTTACTCAACAGGAAGCCTGCTTCTCCCTCTCCCTCTGTCCCTCCCCCTGCTCATGCTCTCTCTCTCTCTCTCTCTCTCAAATAAAGAAATAAGGTCCTTTAAAAAAAAAAAGGCTATGTAGAAGCATCTGTAAATAACAATATAGTTGACCCTTGAACAGCACAGTTTTGAACCATGTGGGTGAACTTACATGTGGATTTTTTCCATAAATACAGTACAGGACTGTAAATGTACTTTCTTTATGATTTGATAATAACATTTTATTTTCTCTAGCTTACTTTATTGTACAAATACAGTATGTAATACACATAACATACAAAATAGGGGTTAGCTGATTTTCTCTGTTATTGGTAAAGCTTCTGGTCACCAGTAGGCTACTAGTAGTTAAGTTTTAGGGAGTTTAGAGTTACACATGCATTTTTAACTGTGTGTGTGGGGTCAGTCCCCCTAACTGTGTTATTTAAGGGTCAACTGTAATTGTTAGAATAATTGTTATATAGGGGTGCCTGGGTGACTCAGTGGGTTAAAGCCTCTGCCTTCAGCTCAGGTCATGATCCCAGGGCCCTGGGATCAAGCTTAGCAGGGAGCCTGCTTCCCCCTCTCTCTCTGCCTGCCTCTCTGCCTACTTGTGATATCTGTCAAATAAATAAATAAAATCTTTTTTTAAAAAAGAGTATTTGTTATATAGTAGATTATACAAGAGTACTTACTTTGTGCTAGGCTTTTTCTAAGCACTTTGCATGTATCAAGTCTTTTCAGGTTTCATTTATTACATTATACAGAAACAAGAGCAAAGAAAAAGTGTAGACAACAAATGCCAGATAGGATGGTATGTTTTATTGAATGCAAATGATACCTCAATAAAGTTAATCTGAGAAATAAAACTTAAGATAGTAGAAATAAATGCATGTTTGTCAGGCATCACAATAAATGCAAATGGATAAAATTTAGTGGTTTCTCAAATAGGATTAAAAATGAAAGATACATCGGGGCACCTGGGTGGCTCAGTCGGTTAAGTGTCAGACTCTTGATTTTGGCTCAGGTCATGATCTCAGTGTCCTGAGATCAATCCCTGCGTGGGCCTCTGTGCTGAACTTGGAGCCTGCTTGGGATTCTCTCTCTCTCTCTCCCTCTCTCTATCAACCTCTGCTCCTCCATCTCTGCTTGCATGCTCTCTCTCTCTTTTTCTCTCTTTCCAAAAAAAAAAAAAAAAAAAAACCAAAAAACAAAAACATCTACATACCATTTGCAAGGGTCAGACCTAAAACACAGTGATCCAAAAGAGGAAAGTAAATTGATGGAAAAAGATGCAATGAACAGATGTTAACCCAGAGAAAGCTGGTATCTCAGTATTAATGCAAACCGAGTAGGTTTATGGGCAAAAGTCTTTATTAGAGGTCTAAGAGAGTCATCATTTAATAATTTTAAAAAATTCACCTAGGAATTATAATGAGCCTAAACCTTTCCAGATCCAACAATGTAGCCTTGAATTATATAAAGCAAAGATCGACAGACATACAAGGAGAAATCTACAAATAGACAATTAGGCTGGTATTTTTAGATATGTCTTTACAGTAAATGATATATCAAACAGACAATAGAAAAGGAAGAATACAAAAACTTGAATGGCATATGCAACAACTGATGGAGATGGAGAGAGCTAGGAAAGTAGATTCCTTAAAAATTAGTCATGAAGGCAAATGGCATCTTACATGGGCAAGATGTGGAGGGCCAGCAGTCACATATCTGCAGGAGGCGTACCTCCTGGGGCCATCGCTTTGGAAAGAAAGGAGGCAACACTGGGTCAACCTGATGAGGAACCTACCTGTGACCCAACAATTCTACTGATGGGTGTTTACTCGAGAATCCTCACCCACATACACAGGTGACATGTCCAAAGTTGATTAGAAGCTCCATTTATAATAATAAGAATTGTGAAAAACTTATCAGGGCTCAGTTAAGGATGGGTAAATAACCTCACCTTTACTCAGATAAAGGACCACTCTGTAGAGTTAGAAATAGTTTCAGGAGAGCTACGTGAACCAGTAACGATAACCTAAGAACTAGAGATTGAAAAACATTAAATTGCAAAATGATACAGTGTGATACCATGTATGTTAATTTTTTAAAAAGATTTTATGTGCTTATTTGACAGACAGAGATCATAAGTAGGCATTTAGGTGGGCAAAGAGAGAGAGGGAGGGAAGCAGGCTCCCTGCTGAGCAGAGAACCCGATGCGGGGCTCGATCCCAGGACCCTGGGATCATGACCTGGGCCGAAAGCAGAGGCTTTAACCCACTGAGCCACCCAGGTGCCCCGATATTAATTTTTTTATGCACAAAAATGATACTCTGTGTTGTCTGTGGATACATGCATAAGCAGAACTCCAAAAACATACCCAGCAATTTAAAGATTGTGGGGAAGAAGGGAGAAAGGAGGAGTCCTGGCCACAGCTAGCTGCACGTCAGCACCGGACCGGAAGCTGAGCATGGAGAGGGGACCCCTCTTCATTTCTGTTGGGGAGGAGTCAGATTTGAAGGGGACCCTAGTTCTGCTATCTGTCAGGTGTGAATTTGGGCTTGTGATCTTGTGCAAGTCCCAGGACCTCTTGGGACCTTAGTTTTCCCACCTGTGAAAAAGACTGGAGGTGCGTGCCATAGAGAGGAGAAGGCTCAGGCTGACTCAATCTTGACCTTCATGTTGGCAGAAGCTTGCCATGGACAGGCAGGGGTTACACTGATTTGCGCTGTGTGGCTTCAAAGAACAGAGCTGGAAGCAAGAAGTGGGCATTTGAATTCAACTGCTCTGGGTCAAAACTACCACTCAAGAACTGAAAGGGAGTGAGCTCTCTGTCTTTGGGAGTGTGCAAGCAGAGGCAGCTAGATGAACACGTGGAAAGGACATTGGAGAGGGAGTTCTTATCTGGGGAGAAGTAACTGATGTCCCAGGGACCCTCCACTGTCCTTGCTGACTCTGAAAGTCTGTCTGGAAGCTTCTGAGATTCTAAGTGTCTTTGATTGTGAGCACCTACCTAACGGGCAGGTCACTATTCTTTACCCCTATTCTGAAGATAAAGACACCGAGAACACAAGTAACTGTCTCAGGGACGCCCTTATATGTGACCTGAGATCCCCTGTCACTGTCACTGTCACTGTCAGTGACAGTTTTCTCTCTAGGAGGAAAGCAGATGGAATTAAAAGACTGTGAGTGACTATTGTGACCTACTGCACACAAGGGCTGCTGCACACTTCTGTGAAGATTTATGATGACAAAGGCATTATGTAGTCTTAAAGGCCCACTGATATTGACAGTATTTTCTTGCTCGATAATTATGCCACTCCCTTCAGTTAGGTCTTCGGCTTGCTAAGTCCTCTGTCAATATCCACGTTGCCTTTTAAGAAACTTGCACCATCTGTGCCCCAGTTCAGGGAAAAGCAATGTGCCCTCTCACCGAAGGCTCTGAACTTCACCCCTAAGGTCAGTGAAAAGTTGGGTGACCCTGTCCCCAAGCTCCCCAGTCTCCTGGTTGCTCCAACAGGGGTTAGGCTGTGGGCGCTGGGTACCCCCACTGGCTTCTGTTGCCAAGTAAGCTATGCCAGCTCTGGGGATCGGTTGCTTTTGTGTGAGTAAAGACTGCCTCCTCCAGACGAAGAACAAGAAAATGTGGGTCGCAGTTCCCATTGTAATTAACAGGGTCCAAAGGGCTCCTAATATCTCACGATTTCTGGTTCATTGGAATCAAAAGTGAAGTGTGGTCTGGTATCAGGGTCGACTCTAAAACATTTGGAATTTCATTTACTGGATCTGGAATCCCAAAAGATCCTGCGTCATGGGGAGGGGGAGAACCACCAAGCTCAGATTCTTTTTTTTTTTTTTCCTTTCTAAGATTTTATTTATTTAATTTGAGAGAGAGAGAGAGAGACAGCACACAGATGCATGTGTGCGCACGTGTGAGCTGGGCGACAGGCAGAGGGAGAGGGAGAGAGAATCTCCAGGAGACTCCACACTGAGCGCGGAGTCCGACGGGGGGCCCGATCTCTCCACCGTGAGTTCATGACCTGAACTGAAATCAAGAGTTGGGCACTTAACCATCTGAGACACCCAGGCACCCCCGAGCCCAGATCCTTGATGGCATTCTAGGCTTGATCAGTGGGGAATGGAGCTCCTTCTGCCCCTTTTGGCTGCCAGTAGCTGAAGCAGGTGAGAGGGAGTAAGAGCCCCAGGAATCAGTCCGAGGCTTGGGCACAGAGGCAGCAAGTCTCCTGTTAATGAGAGATTGCCCTCAAAAAGCCCGACAGCCCCAAATGGACCAGAGTTCTGTTCTTTAAAAAAAAAAAAAGTTGTGTTAAAATATGTGTAACACGGAATTAACTATTTTAACCTTTTCTCAGTGGTATTCGGTACCTTCACATTGTCGTGTAACTATCATCACTGTCCATCTCAGAAACTTTTCTGTCATCCCAAATTGAAACTCTGTACCCATTAATCAACAACTCCCCATTCTCCAGCCCCTTCCACCCTGCCCTCCCCCGGTCCACCCTTAGTAACCACCTTTCTACCTTCTGTCTTGAATTTCATATAAGCCGAATCTTACAGTAGTTGTGTTTTTGTGTCTGGTTGATTTTACTGAACACACGTCTTCAGGGTTCACCCCAATGAAGTATGCGTTGCGTTTTGTTCCTTTTTATGTCTAAATACTATTCCACCGTAGGGATATGGCAAATTTTGTTTATGGTCATTGGATAAAATGGTAGACATTTGGATCATTTCTGCTTTGGGCTGTTGTGAATATTACTGCTATAAACATGGGGTACAAATATCTGTGTAAGTCCCCACTTTCCATTTTGGGGGGCAGAATATATACCCAGGAATTGCTGGACCGTGTTTATTTATTTATTTATTTTTTTTTGGAGGAACTGCCCAAATCGTTCTACACGGGTTGCATCATTTCCCAGTCCCGCCAGCCACAGGCAGAATTCCAGTCTCTCCTCACCAACACTTGTTACTTTCTATTGTCAGGCTAGTAGCCAACCTAATGGGTGCAAGGCAGGATCTCGCTGAGTAGGCTGGGTATTAAAATTGCAAATGGGTACCTTCCCTGAATGTGCAGCAAACCTGGCTGGGGCCAGAGGGCAGCTGTCAGGGGCACTTGGAGGGGGAGGAAGGACACTGGCTCCGTGAACCCCTTCTGGTTGCTGGATCCTGGGATCGATAGAGTCTCTTGGGGAACTCGGGGGGAATAGCTATTTCACAACCAGCAGAGAAGGCTTGGAAAACAGCCACGTGCTGGGACCATCCATCCACCTCGCCTGACGGGGCAGCTGCAGGTGCACCAGCCTGTATGTGTGTACAAGTACGAGTCCACAGGCACACTCATCAGCAGGGGGGCCCAACCTCTGGGGCCTGTACACTCCCTCCTTCCCAGCAGGGGAGGCACAGGGCACCCTGGTCCAGTTCATTGATCCAACAAATATTTATAAAGCATGTACTCTGGGCCCAGAACAGCGTGGGCACTGGGGGTATAGCAGTGAACCCATCAGTCTCCTCCTTCATGGAATTCACATTCCACGGGTCTCTCACCTGGGGGAGGGGTGACCCTTCAAAGGCATCCTAGCCACAGGGCTTTTTCTCTGCCGAATGCGGGTGTGGGGAGGAGCTGAACTGCTGAGCAACTGTTGAGTGCAGGAAAGAAACGTGGGGAACCCCTGAGAAGATGCCCGGCCTCGCAAGTAGTCTCCACGCACCAGATACAAAGAGCATAGTAACGAAAGGGAAGATATGGACCGAAACCTGCTTCAAAAGTTTTGTCTAAAACTTTCTTCCATTTTTAAAGTTTTCATGGGCTAGGGGCACCTGGGTGGCTCAGTCATTAAGCGTCTGCCTTCGGTTCAGGTCATGAGCCCAGGGTCCTGGGGTCGAGCCCCGCACTGGGTTCCCTGCTCCACGAGAAGCCTGTTCTCCCTCTGCCACTCCCCCTGCTTGTGTTCCCTCTCTCGCTGTGTGTCTCTCTGTCAAATAAATAAATAAAGTCTTTAAAAGATAAAATAAAAGTTGGATGGGCTAAAAACATGACCCTACCGTTTCTTATCTCTGTTGCACTATTTGAATCCATTTTTACGATTTTCCTTTTAATAATGACATTAGTCATTCCTTTGTCATCAATCACGTTTGTGGTGACCTTCAGTCTTCTAGAGGCTTTAGAGATACACCTCTGCTTACTAGCCCTCAATCTGGGACAATCTAAATAACTTACTTGAGTCTTCATTTCCCTTTGTAAAATAAAGATAAAAATAACTAACTCTCCCCCATAGGGGTGTTAGGGTTAAGATGAATATCTCACTTAGGATTAGCTTTTCCTCCGGCCACTCTGTTCTTGCTAGCTTTCATCCCAGGGTCTAAGTGTCTCTGACACTCCCCCGCAACATCCTGAACATTTTCATAGCGTGTATCAAGGTGTCCCTTCAGGCCAGCCCACCTCTTCTGGGCCAGGGTGAGTGCTGGCCACTGGGGGACCGTTGAAGTGGGTGTGGACCCAGTCCTCGAGGATTGTCAAGGTCACTAGAAGATAAGGTCAGACCCAGCTGGCTGCAGTGGAGGGTGGAGTGTGGAATATGCTTCATGGGCAGGCCAGGTAGAGCCACGGCCCCTGGGAGGATCAGAGGGCTTCTTGGAGAAGAGCTATGGAACTTGAAAACAGAATAGAATGGGGGAGGGAAAGGCGGGCAGAAAGGATGGTTCATGTAGGAACAGCTGAGGCGAGGACGGGAGGAATGAGAATAAGCACTGGCTCTGAGAAAGAGGGAGGGGTCAGGAACAGAGACAAGAAACAGAAGGAGCAGAGCCTGGGGACCCAGGGTGAGCAGCTTGTCTGAGTTCACCTGGCGCTTCTCTCTCAATAGTATTTCCTCCCTCAGACCATAAAGAAGGCCGCCCAGGGGACTCGGGAGGAAAGTAAGGTCATTGTGGGCCTGCAGGTGAGGGCCTGGGGGCTTCTTGGTGGGTCCGCACACTCGCCACAGCCAGAACCCACCAGCCAACATTCGCCTCCGACCCCAAGGGCCCCTCATTGAGGGGGCCACATCCTTGCTGTGGCCCCGAACAAGCCATTTTCCCTGGGGCCCTGGTTTCCACTTCAAAGTAAAGCCAGAATGAAGGTGTGAATGAGAATGCTGGGCACCTCAGCTCCCTACTGAAGCAGGGGCTCTGGGGAGATCAGAAAGTCAAAAGCTTGAAGGCATTTGCAAGCTTGGACTGACTTACTCCATTCTGACTGGGTTTGGAAACCAGTTTGACCTGGTTTTATCTGCTTGGACCCAGCTGGCTATAGTCTCAGCAGGCAGAGGCAGGTTAGGCAAGTTTGGACCAGTTTTCACTGTTTGAGCCTTCTTCGGCTGGTTTGAGCAGGCTGTCTGTCTGTCACATCGGCCAAAAGTAAGCCTTACGTAAGAACCCGCTGGGGAGGGCTGTTCTGGGTGAGAAGTGCAAGGGAGACTATGCCCATTGTTGGTGGCATCTGGTGGAACTGGGGTCGATACGATTTGACGGTATTTATTAGAATTCAAACCACATAAGGGCGCCCGGGTGGCTCAGTCTGTTAAGCATCTGCCCTTGGCTCAGGTCATGATCTCAGGATCCTGGGATCGAGCCCCGCGTCTGTCCCACTCCCTGTTCAGCGTGGAGTCTGCTTCTTCCTCTCCCTCTGCCCCTCCCACCCACTCATGCGCTCTCTCTCAAATAAATAAATAAAATATTTATTAAAAAAAAAAGAATTAGGGGTGCCTGGGTAGCTTAATCATTAAACGTTTGCCTTTAGCTCAGCTCATGATCCCAGGGTTCTGAGATCAAGTCCTGCATCGGGCTCCCTGTTCCACGGGAAACCTGCTTCTCCCTTTCCCACTCCCCCTGCTTGTATTCCCTCTCTCGCTGTCTCTCTCTCTCTGTCAAATAAACAAAATCTTAGTGCTCGCTTCGGCAGCACCTATAATAAATAAAATCTTAAAAAAAAAAAAGAATTAAAACCTAGCAGCCTCACTCCTGGGATCTGTATCACAGAAGTAAGAACATAAGCATGGAAGCATTTAAGCACAAAGATCTTCGATTAGCATCATTGTTCATAATAGCAACACTAGAAGCAAGATCCCTGCCCATCTACAGAGAAAATGGGAGTAACTAAGTAAGTTATAGAGCCTCCTTACCATGCGTTATTAGGCAGGCATTACAAATAATAAATCAGAGACAGATCTGTTGATCTGGAGGGATTTTTCACACTGCTGTATTGTAAGAATTGCAAGACACAGAGAAATGTGTATTTTTAATACGATCCTGTTTTTATTAAACAAAAGGCCAAAAATTGGGCATTTTTCTTATGGAAGGATTTTTCCTACAGACGTTGGTTAAAGTAAGTTACATGGGGTGGTTGGGAGGGGTGGGGGGATGGGAAGAGGAGAGAGGAAATGGAGGGGACAACAACAAAAAGGGTGTATTTAAAAAGATGTTCATGGTCATACAGAGTCCATACCGTTATCCCAGTGATTTTTTAAAATTATTTTTATTAACATATAATGTGTTATTTGCCCCAGGGTTACAGGTCTGTGAATGGTCAGACTTACACATTTCACAGCACTCACCATAGCACATACCCTCCCCAATGTCCATCACCCCACCACCCTCCCCTTCCCCCTCCCCCCAGTGACCCTCAGTTTGTTTTGTGAGATTAAGAGTCTCTTCTGGTTTGGCTCCCTCCCGATACCATCTTGTTTCATCTTTTGCCTCCCTACGCCCCAAACCCCCCGCCCTGCCTCTCAAATTCCTCACATCATATCCCAGTGATTTTTAAACTCTTCATAATAAAGATTTCCAAACATACAGAAAAGTAGAGTGTATAATAAACCTTCACAAACCCATCAGCCATCTCAACAGCCGTAACAGTTTGCCAAACTTTACGCTACCTGTCCACTCTCCCCACATACCCTTTGCTTCCTCTTGCCAGAGCATGTGAAAGTAAAAGAGAGATATCATTTCACCTTAAATACTTTCAAGTGTATCTCAACAGAGGATAATTTCTCACATAATGGCCACACGATTCTCATACCCAACATGATTGAAAATTGCTTGATATAATGTAATCCTCACTCACATTAAAATGTCCTTGTCTAAGAAAATGCCTTTTGATGGTGGTTTATCGAGATCAGAATCCAAACAAAGTTTATTCACGCTGTTGAGTTTTATGAGTTCTCACTCTCTTTAACCATCTTTAATGGGTTAGTCCCCTTTCCTGTAGCTTTTCTCAATGTTACTCAATTGCTAAAGAAACTTCAGTTCAATTATCCTGAATGAGGCTGATGGCTCCTTCCTGTTGTCTTGTCTTTTTTTTAATTTTTATTTGAGAGAGAGCGCACAAGTAGAGGAAGCAGCAGGCAGAGGGAGAAGCAGACTACTTGCTTAGCAGGGAACCCGATGCGGGCTCCATCCCAGGACCCTGGGATCATGACCCGAGCAGAAGGCAGATGCTTAACCCACTGAGCCACCCAGGTGTCCCTCCCTCCTGTTGTCTTAGGCCAGAGTATAGCTTGGTTTTTTTACTGCTCCTCTTCTTGGAAGCTAGAAGCTAGATTTGACAAGTGCTGGGGCGGGGCCTCACATCATGCAGGGATGGGGTGGGCACATGATGCCTGCCCTTCTCCTAGAAATGATCCATGTCTCAGTTTCCAGCAGTGGCCACCTTACCCCTTCACCGAAAAGTTCTCTGCCAGCCTTCCATTTAGTGGTTTAATCATTCGTGGAAAACTCTTGCATGAATCAGTTATGTCACTGCTGTTGAAAAAAAAATAATGAATTTCAAGTTCTATTTCCTTCTGCATTTAATAGCTGGAATTGTTCTGTAGGGAAGGAATTTTCTTTGTTCATTTTAGTTCTTTTGTGACCATATGATATAGTTCAGCAGGACAGACACTTCGTGGTTTCCCTTTAATTATCAACTTTCAGAGAAATGAGTTGATGGCCTTGCTTCCTCAGTGGTGGCCAGTCAATGTCTCTTCTTTTTGGATCTCCTCCAGTCCTTTTGTCTTGCACCTGTTGGCTGGAGGCAGGAGAGCCACTGGAGGGCTTTGGTGAGCCAGCTGATGGCGAGGCCTTGTGAAAGACGTTGCCTGGGACCCTGAGTGACTTCGTGGAGCAGATGCCTCCCTGTGACTTCAGGAAAAAGGGGCCATCTGCAAAAAATAACAACATCGTGACAAGCCACTGAAATCTCATGGTTTGTTATAGCATTATTCTGACAAGGTAGTTTCTAAGAGCTCTTTCTCATCCTCCCTTTTTTTTCCCACAGAGCCACGTGCTTGCTTTATGCATCCAAAATCTCTTGTTCAGCTGATGCCATTTAACTCTTTATGGTCCATTCTTTGCATTTTTCTCTGTTTCTTCCAAGCTTCTTTTTGTTATTCATTGGGTTTGCTCTCAATGTCAACTAAAACTCTAATTTAACATTTACTTGGAGGAGCAAATGAGCATTGCATGGAGGAATTTAGAAGAAGGGCTACTTGGGGCGCCTGGGTGGCTCTGTGGGATGAACGCCTGCCTTTGGCTCAGGTCATGATCAAGCCCCACACCCGGCTCAGCAGGGAAGCCTGTTCCTTCCTCTCCTATTACCAACTCCCCAACTCACCTCTCTTTCGCTCTTGCTCACTCTTTCTCAAATAAAGTAAGATATTTTTTAAAAATGTCCTCCACAATTTAGCTCTGACCCACACTTGCACCCCCTAATTGAACATAAAAGCAAAAGCCCAGGAGTTAACCAGACTTAGTCCCCCCCACCCCCGCTCACCATTCTCATCGAGGCACGCCTCTTGGAGAATTCCTACCCTGAGCAGTTTATCAGATAGTGCCTTCAACATTCTCTCCTTTTTTTTCTAATAAAAAAAATTTAAAGTAACCTCTACACCTAATGTGGGGCTTGAACTCACAATCCCGAGACCAAGAGTCACATGCTCCGCTGACTGAGCCAGCCGGGAACCCCGGACGTTTACTTTATTTTCTCAGATTTTAGCCCCTCTCGTGATTTGGTATCTCAGAAGATGAATGGCAAAAGCATCACCCGGGCAAAGGGGGGCAGAAAATCCGACTTGGAAAGAGAGCGGGAAGAACGTGTACGAAGATCGTGAGATGACAGGGAGCGTGCGGACATCTCGTGGAAAGAAGACCGGAGAGGACATGACGAGAGAGACAGGACACACGCTGAGGCAAGAAAGGTGGTGACCGGGCGAGATTAAGCAGGACGTCGTCAGCCACGTGGAGAATCCCAAATCGCTGGGCAGATTTTTAAAGAGAATTGACCGTGATCGTATCTCCTCTTAGAAGACGGTCACTCTGACAGCAGTACAGAGCGGTTTGGAGGGAAGCCCCGAGGACAAACTACTGACCCAGATGACAGACAGACAGAGAAGCGCAAATATGGCATATAGGGCCCTGCCTCAGGACAGATGGATCTCCGGCTTACTCAGTTCTCCTCCTGGGGCTGCCAGAGGTCTCTCTTACGTGTCCAGGGAGGCCATGGAGGAGACAGGCCTCTGCTCTCTCTCTCTTTCTTTCTTTCTCTCTTTTTTTTTTTTTTAAAGATTTTATTTATTTATTTGACAGACAGAGATCACAAGTAGGTAGAGAGGTGGGGCGGGGGTGGGGGGAGCAGGCTCCCTACTGAGCAGAGAGCCTGATGGGGGGCTCGATCCCAGGACCCTAAGATCATGACCTAAGCCGAAGGCAGAGGCTTTAACCCACTGAGCCACCCAGGCACCCCTGCTCTCTTTTTCCCAGACAGCAACCAGAGTTTTTTTTGCTTTCCAAGGGAAGGCAGCCGCTGAGTGACAAGCTCCAGATCCCTGCTTCGGCATCTCTGCGGAAGAAGACCTGTTCAAGCCAGAAAAGACACCTGGAAAGTATCAGCCAGAGGCCTCATCGCCCCATCTATGAAAATCGAAGGTGCTGGAACACATTAGGGGCTCTTCGTGCGCAAAACATTGTCTTGACTCTTCCTTCCGAACGGTCGTTAGCTTTCATTTGCTGCGTTTGTTAGAGAACAAAGCGCCGTGCAACGTTTATGATTTTTTTTTTTTAACCTTCCAATTTTCAAGAATTTCAAACTCAAAGGAGCCTCAGCAGGTCAAACCTGGGGCTCTGCCGTGGAGCGCCTTTCCAGACCTCGCAGCTCTGACACCTGCATCCCCATCAGGAGGGAAAAATGTGTGAGGCGTTTATGATGCACCAGCAACCATGCCCAGGGTTCCGTGTGTTCACACTTCACTCGACCTTCACAATAACCCGGGGAAGCAGCGGCCACACGGCCCACAAGTTCGAACCCGGGTCGCTCTGCTTTACCCCAGTGACCTAGGAACCCAGGCCTGAGTCAGGCCCCGATCCAAATCTGTATTGTAACAACGCCGTGCATCTGGAGCACAACCTCTTTTATCCTCTTTTAATTTCAATTTCTTCATCCACAAAGCAGGGACTTCCTTCTTCCCCATTGTCTGGGTTCTTGAAGGTACCTCTTTGCTAATTTTGAATTATGTAGGAACATGCCCCAGAAAGCCAGGACACAAGTTCTGTGTGGGGTGCGGCTGGGCGGGGAGGCTCTGCTCCCCTGGGGTGTCCCTGGGATGGCTCTCTCCAGCCTCCCTGCAGGGTCACCCCATGGAACCGAGTCATGGGAGCTCACAGCCCTGTTGGGGTGTGCTGTTGAAGAAGCAGTTGGGGGCGGGACTCTTAACGTTTAGCTCTTGCTTCATAACCTTAGACAAATTTATGGCAGGGATCTTTAGACAGAAACAGCCATCTCAGTCCAGGAGAAAAGCATTCGTTACGCTGACAAGGAAGGCGGGGTGTGTTCTGTGGGCTTGAGGTAGTCCAAGACATCGAAATCTTCCCATATGTCCTTATTACAATTCTTAGAATGCATGCTTTCTGAATCAATTCTTCGACTTTGAAATAAGAGACCACGGCTATAAAATTTTTTATCTAAAGTGTATAGCTAAATACATGAGTGTGTATATATATATGTATACGTGTGTATATATATATATGCAGAATATACACAAAGATATATATGTCTGTACACATGTAAGAAGATATGTTCATATACAAAAATGAACATACAGGTTTGCTCCACTACCTGAAACAGGAAACAGAGTCCCTATGGAAACTTTGGTAAGTGGAAATCGAAGTAGCAATTACTGTTCATTTATATGGAAAATTTTTAAAGCATTCCCAGATCCAAAAAAATAACCTTCCTGAGGCTTTTCTGATACCTTAGGACACATCTTGCTAACAGATGCACGCACTGAATTGAGACCAAGCACAGACGCTCCCAGACACAGTTCAGAACTATGGCATCGTGGTGCTGAGATGCTGAGGGCAGCTTGGGGGAGGGGCTTGGTGTGGCTGCTCCAGGTGAGTTCTGCCTCTGAAACTGATGTGCCCAGAAAAACAAACACAGAAAAAGAATGCCTTCTTTTCCATAAAAGCAAAAATCCTCTTTGGATTTCTTTCGGTTAGCAAAAACAGCTACTAAGGCTGGTCTTTCACAAAAGCAAAGTGGTATAAGGCAAATGCTCAAAAAGCAGGGGATATCTCTGTGTGTGTGTGTGTGTGTCTGTGTGTGTGTGTGTGTGTGTGTTGTATGCCTAAGAATAAAATCGAAGATAGAATATTTCCAGCAACCTGGGGGTGCCTGGGTGGCTCAGTGGGTTAAAGCCTCTGCCTTCAGCTCAGGTCATGATCCCAGAGTCCTGGGATCGAGTTCCGCATCGGGCTCTCTGCTTGGCAGGGAGCCTGCTTCCTCCTCTCTCTTTGCCTGCCTCTCTGCCTACTTGTGATCTCTCTCGCTCTCTCTCTGTCAAATAAATAAATAAATAATCTTAAAAAAAAAAAAAAGAATATTTCCAGCAACCCAGAAGGCTCCCTCACACCCTTCTCTTAGGGGACAGTCCTCTACCCAGAAGTAAGGATTCCCCTGACTATCAACACTGATTAATTTTGCTTGTTTTGGACTTCCATGCATAAATGGAATCATAAAGTTTGCATGTAACATCATTTTGGGTCTGCTTCTTTTTCTCAGCATTCCCTCTGTGAGACGCATTCGCATTTCTGTATTTAGCATTAGTTTGCTCTTTTTCATTGCTGTGTAGTGTTCTGCAGAATACATGTGAATTTATTATTATTTCTATGGTTGATGGACTTTTGGAATGTTCCCAGTTTGGGCCTCCTGTAAAGAAACTTCGAATATTTTGTATATTTTTAAAAAATATTTTATTTATTGGACAGAGAGAGACCGTAAGAGAGGGAACACAAGCAGGGGGAGTGGGAGAGGGAGAAGCAGGCCTCCTGCAGAGCAGGGAGCCCGATGCGGGGCTCGATCCCAGGACCCTGGGACCATGACCTGAGCCAAAGGCAGACACCTAACAACTGAGCCACCCAGGCCTCCCTGTACATTTTTTAAAAAGTAAGCTCTATGTCCAATGTGGGGCTTGAACTCAGGACCCCAAGATCAAGAGCCACGTGCTCCACTGAGTGAGCCAACCAGGCATGTCTCTCGGTGGACATACTTCTGTTGGGTATTTCTTATTTCTGTTGGATACATTCTCAGAAGGGGAATTACTGAGTCATAGGGTACGTGTATTTTAGCTTTAGTCAATGCTGCCAAATAGTTTTTCCAAGTGATCTTACCAATTACAACCCCACGAGATAGAATGGGAATTCCAGCTGTTTGACATCTTCAAAAACACTGGGCATTGCCAGTCTCTTTAGTTTTCACCACACTAGGGAGGAGGAGTAGAATCTCATGTGGTTTCAATTTTCATTTCTTTGGTAATGAGCGGTGTTGAGGACTTTTCTTATGCTTGTTGGTCGTTTGGATACCTTTCACGTGTGTACGTGTGTGTGCGTGTGCGCGCGCATGTGTGGGTAAGGCTGTACATTTGACCAGCATTGTAATACAGCGGCTTGTATGCTCAAGATTTTATTTTCGGTTTATTGAACTAAAATTGGACTAAACTAATTTATATTGGTTCCTTCATCTTTCTGGCTGAAGGAGATGAGAGATTCTGTATAGTTTAGTCATAGAAAGTTCTGACTCTGTGGCCAAGTCTTATGCCAACAAATTATGACTCTCAGCTTGCCATTTTATTCCTCTAAATTCTCTAGTACCCTTATTAGAAGTTACTCCACCCCAATGCTTGTTTTCCTCGTGCCTTTTGTGTCATTCCACTGTAGGAACATTGGGTCCCTTACTTTCAGGGCAATTCATTCCAGCTGACAATAGAAATAATTTAATTAACAACTATCTCACCACTACACACCATGGCCACCAGAATCAGTTTTATAATATTAGCTGGCTCTTATTGCCTTCAGGTCAGCCTGATAGAGCCTGGGTCATACTCACACATCCTGGCTGCAAGGGAGTCTGGGAAAGTCCGTTTCTTGCTTTCACGCGACACAGGTGTTCAAAGATGCTGAGCATCCACCAGACATAACAAACAGCCGCTCTAGGGCCCACATTTTGGTTTTTAAGACAAAAAGTGTTAGAATCTCTGGTTTAGATGATCTCTAAGGCCCTAAAATGCCAACATTATCGTTATCATTAACTAGTTTAATGAGTTCTTAACCAGCGTCGTGAATGCACTAGGCTGTAGGCTTTCCATGCATTATCTCATTACTCTCCATGATCCTATTAAGTAGATTCGATTACTATGCTGCCTCTCTGTGCCTTGGTTTCATTGCCTATAAAATGGGGATAATAACCATAACTACATCCATAAGGTTTTGCGAGTACTCGGTGGCTTGCTCTGCCTGGCAAGGGGCATAGTGGTGAGTAAGTCCTTGATAAATAGTGACATGATCTTTACCATCTCCGTCACCTCCATTTGGCACATTAAATTCTGTGTGTGTAGTCACTGGGTTATGCTGCTTTTTATTTATTTTTTAATTTTTTTGAAAGATTTTGTTTGTTTGTTTGTTTGAGTGGTAGGGGGAGAGCAGAGGAAGAGGGACAAGCAGACTCCACTGCTGAGCACGGAGGCTGACCTGAGGCTGGACCTCACGACCCTGAGAACATGACCTGAGCCAAAACCAAGAATCAGATGCTTAACTGACTGAGCCCCCCAGGCACCCCCTATGCTGCCTTTTAATTCCTAGAAACAGAGGCTGGGAGGTTACCAGAACTGGGTTCAGATTCCTGCTCTCTGTCTGTCGGTCACTGTGTGACCTTGGGTGAGTCTTTTCATCTCCTTGAATAGAATGGGAATATTAAGTCTTCCTCTGTGCACTCTGGTTATCTATAGATCTATGGCTTTCACAACACTGGGGATTACTTGAGGAAAGAGAGCCTGTTTTACTCATCTTTCAGATCTTCCAAGGACCATCATAATTGTTGGGTACTGGTGATTCATTCCAACCATACCTCAGAAGGACCCAGGATGCAAGCCCTACAGGGAGGGCTGGTGGGATGTCCTTGGGGCTGGATGCTGTGTTTGTCATGGTGCCTGATAAATCCTGCACTCATCCCCAGGCTAGGAGGCAAGGCACAGAACATGGAGCCCCAGGGGAGACCCCATGCTGACCATCGGGATCCACATTCTGCTGTCTGTCAGAGGAGCTTGGGGTAGATGTGCACCACGCCACTCGCTCACCATGTGTCCTCTAACTCATGGGGTGACATGTGGTGAATTTCTCTGGCCTTTGTTTCTCCACTGGAAAACCACAGGGTTCAATGAATGGAAATCAGATGGGAATGTTTGACACAGAAAAGGACAGACTCAAGGACATATTGACACAAACTTCATGTCCGAAGGGTTTCTGTGGGACTTCTCTTGTCTAAGCAGTTCAGCTCTGCCCAGACTTGCTGCCTTTCTTCAGTAAAGCAAAAGCGCACACTTCAGCAGACCCAGGCTCTTCTGAAACCAGGTTGATCCCAAGAAGTGATTGCGTGGTTGTAGCCTCACTCCAAACGATCTACCAAAGGGTGATTTCCAGTCTCCTACTGAAGTTTGGTAAGACTTCGTTTTCTTCTCCGGCTTTCTTTCTCTCCTCTCATTTTCTGGTGTTGTGGAGCCTCAGCAGCTGACCTGGTTGGTCCTAACCAAATGATTCCTGGAAGAAACAGGAATCATGATTTCAGCATCCTCCAGGGTGGCAGAAGGGCGTTTCTGGCAAAGGGAGCAACCGTGCCTGGGAGAACAAGTCGCTGTGGCTTAGGAGAGAGGGTCAGGGATAACCTGGGTGGTGTCTGCAGCTGGAGAGATGAGGAGAAGGACAAGGAGCCTCAGGGCTGTGTACGTGGTAGGAAAAGGGAGGCTGGCAAAGGAATGGAATGGAACGTCTTTCCCTCTTCAAGTGTCTAGTTGGGTCTAGATCAGGTCTAGATCAGGTGATCGTCTTATTAGAGGGGCTCTTTGGGCTCTGGACGCCACACTCTGCCCCTCTCTCTTCATGCCTGTAATACTAGGCTAATACTCGACATGGATCAGCTTTGAGAAGGCTGGGAAATTCCTGTCTCCCATCATTGGTCAGTGACATTCCTTTCTATCCCTCCAGGAGCCAGGCTCCTTCCCCACCTCTAAGTCTTTGCCCCAGCTGCCACCTGCATCTGGAATGTTCTTCCCTGGTGCTTGGCCTGGTTGGCTCCTCAAGGGTCCAGTTAAAAGTCTTTACTTCTAAAAGGACTCTGACCCCCTGTGCTCATCCTAGGCCTCCTGGCCTCCAGATTCCTTCTCTGTCCCTCCCTGTCTCTGTTTTGTCCCCAGGGGGCTGGCTTCCAGCAGAGACCAGCCACTGGGGGGCCTGGCAGGAGACTGGGAGGCCCTGAAGGAGTCAGGGTATGTTTCCCTCTCCCCTCTGTCCCAGGAATCTTCCTAGGTAGGGGCTCTGTGTCTGGGCTTCCAACTTCCACACAGAGACCCTGGTTTGGGGGAACACCCTTCTTCCTTTGGAGACAACTTCCTGCTAGGATCTGCTTGCATCACTCTCCCCTGTTGTTTTTTTTCCCCTGGTGAGACCCTAATCGATATCCCTCCCAAGCTAACCGTACCCCCAAATTCTTGCTGAATTCAAAGGACACAGAGATTTTCTCTTTGAGCTGCCGGGGATCTCAGGGTGGGCCTGCAGCAGCTAGGACAGTGGCCGACACAGGAAATGCTCACTTGATTTTAAAGGAAGAAATGAATGATCTGGGGTGGGGGTGGGGGGGTTGACCTGCCGCTGGGCCGCATGTATGGGGTGGGCAGCGGGAGCCAGTGAGTGATGGGGCACAGGCTTTGAGCCACAGGCCCCGTTCCTGTCCAGACATTTCACGCACACTGCACGCTCTTCTTCTTTAAAACGGGGCCAACTCTGCTTTCCTGAGAGCCGTCTACAAGCCTAAGTGGCACAGATGTACCCAGTGCAGTGCTAGGTGCAGGGGAGGGAGTCAGTCAAGGGCAGCCCCTTGGGCTCATGCCCCAGCTTTCTGACCGCAGAGGGCAGGGGTGGACAGCAAGGTAGCCCCTGACACCGTCCCCCATGCCAGGTCGAGTTGGAGCAGGAGCTGGGCCTGGGCATGGCCCCCTCCCAGTTCATCTACACCAACCCTGTCTCCCACAACCCGTACGCTGCCCGCCACAGGGTGCAGCTCCTGACCTTCAACAGTGAGAAGGAGCTGATCAAGGTGGCCCGGCACCACCCCAAGGCCAGGGGAGACCAGCAGGGCAGTGCAGGCAGGTGGGGGGGGGGCGCAAAGGACAGCAAGCCTAGGGCCCTGGCCTGTGGAGCTGGGCCCCTGCAACCAGAAGAAGGCGATCCTATGGGTGACCCAGGAGAGGCTCAAGCAGCAAAATATAACCATTTGGGTGAGTCGGCCCACTGCCTCCCTGATGCACCTGTGTGCCGAAGAAACATTGCTTGTATCTGCATAGGCACTGGGCAGAACCTGGCATTAGGAGGTCTAGGGTCAGGCGACCTCACGGAAAAAGCACTCGCACTGGAGTCTGAGAGACCAGCACGACCAGTGCTTGTGTTTCAGATTCCTGGGCACATGCTGTGTGCTCTTGGGAAAGTTGTTTAACATCTCTGATCCTATAGCATGGCGCCCTACAGGAGTTTTTACAATTTTACAATGATAATTATATATATTATATATATAATTATATAATGATCGTTATATTTATAAATGCATCACTTTCTGCTTTTTGTTGCCTGGGCAGAAGTCTCTAAGGGGTGAGTGTTTTCGTTCCTTGGGACTCAGTTCCGAAGAACTAAGCAGGGGCCAGTGGGGAGGTGGAGAGAGATTGGGGGTGGGGAGGCAGGTGAAGCCTCCAGACCTCGGGGCTCATGTGTCTAAGAACCCCTGGCATCTTTCCCACCCTCTCCCAGGCTGGTCCTCCAGCTGTGGACCCAGGACAGTGAGAGCATGTTCCCCCTGAGCGCCTAGTTCGGGGACACCCTGGAGGTATGGGAACATCTGCTCAAGTCAGCCAGGGCCCTAGGGTTGGCTGTGGTTGGAGCCAGGTGAGAGGGCTGGTTTTCCTTGCGTGGGAAGCAAGGGTCCTGGGGTTCACGGCCAATCTCTAGTCTTTGCCCTCTGGTCAGCCGTGGCCCCTCTGGGACTCAAGATGCTTCATTTGTCCCCGGCAAAGAAGCTGGGTGTTATCGGGGACTAGGGCAGGGCGAGCAAGGCACCCGCCTTGGGTGAAAAATGTAAGGGGATGCAAAAAAAACTTAGGACTCTAGATAGATAACATCGTGATTTTGATTTTAAAAATCAAAATTAGTGCAAAAAATCCACGACGAGGAAAATATCAAAATTTTAAATAAAGACAGGATTGGAATTCCTGACTTTTCCTTTTGCCTTGGGGTGTACTCACTGTTACCAATTTTGCCTTTATTTAAAATTCAAAATTTTACTCGTTGGGGATGTTTTTGCATCAATTTTCCTTCTTAAAAATATCGTATTAAATGCTATTTATCTTGATCGCTCAGTATTTTGGCACCCCCTTAAATTCTGCACCTGAGCTGAGGGCCTCCCCTGCCTTGAGTTACCTGGTCCGGATTAGTTCCTCAGCCCTCCTATCTGCGGGAGTGGGGTGGGGGGGGGCCTGGGATTTGGGGTTCTGATCACAAGAGCCCTCTAAGGAGGGAAAGGGGAAGCCTGCAAGGGGGGTGGGGGACTGGGAGGCAGCAGCAGAGAGAAGTGACTGCCGCAAGACCATGAGCCCCCCAACTGGAAGCCACACAGGCGATGTATGCATCTCCGGGGACACCCACGCGTATGTCCAGGGGTGTGTCTCTGTGTGGGCGCTGCAGTCACGTGTCCCTCTGTGTGTATCTATGCTGGTTTCCACATTTTACCCATGCTGGCGTTTTATAATGCCCCCCTTCTTACTGACCCTTATGTACCCGTGTGTGTTTCTCCACAGGTCACGTGACCTGCGTCCAGCACCCCCACCCCCCCCCCCAACGTGGGCTAGAAGGGCCAGATGGCGGGTACCTTCACCCAGGCCCTGGCTCACTGCCGGCGCCGATTCGAGATGGCAGGGGCCTTCAGGCACGATATGAGCCTCCTGGACGTCAGAGGGGCTTCCCCGAGAGGAGGGCTGCAAGCCTAAATTTGAGGAGGTCAGAGTGGAGGAGGAGAGGGAGCCTGGGCTGGGGTCGGGGGAGTGTGCGCCTTTGCTTGCAGGTAGGGGGAGCTGTTGTAACGTGCATGAATCACATGCATCCTTGTAGCTGGGATTTGTCTTTGTTGAGAGGTCTTTGTCTGACTCTATGCACATGGCCCCCATGCACATGTGAGCACTGTGAGCCTCTGGCCCCCTGTCTTTAGACATGTTACTTGCTGTCCTTGGTTAAGCTCCAGTCAGGTAGAAGTTCGCTATGCCCCGAATCCAGGGAACATCCCATCTTTGCTGACCATGTGTTGATTTCAGTGATTCCAAATTCAGACACCTCAGAGTGTCACAACCTGTGCACTTGCTGTGTGTCCTTGGGCAAGTGACTGCCCCTCTCTGGGCCACAATTTCTGTTTCCTCCCTAGTAGAATGGGGATGATAATACCTCCCCACAGTGCTATCATGAGAAGGAAGGGCGATGGTGCAGGTAAAGCCCCCTCATAGGGGCTGGTCATATCAGGGTCTGGGTCTGTCCCTGCAGATGGTAAGTGTGATCAGTGCTGTCATGGCCCAGGACTTCCCCGTGGGGAGCAGCGTCGAGATCACTGCAGAGCTGGGACACTTCTATGCGGAGTCTGTCTGCATGGCTGCTGTGAATATCATTGCCAAGAAGGCTGTGCTGGAGTCTGGTGGGTGGGCCAGCCCTGGGGTGGGGAGCGCACTGTGCAGACATCTGGGGGAAGAGGATGGACAGAGAGTCTGGGCTCCACCCCCGGTACCTAATTAGCAATTAGCGAGAGACAAACTGTGATTCGGGTATAAGAATGAACCTGTTAGCATCACTGTTGTGTCATTCTCAAGTAGACTGGGAGGGAGAGAACCAGGACAAAGTCTTCACCATTCCTGAGCAGCCCATGTATTTAAATCGCATTTGTGGAGGAAAAGTCACAGAATATAGCTCGTGAGGCCACAGACACTACTGTGCTGCCAACAAGCATCTGAAATTCTTCCAGCAAGTGCTTTCTGACAGGTGCAGATTCTTAAAACGAAAAATTCACTGAGTCCATGCAAATTCTTACAACAAATATAGGAAGGCAATATTGTTGTTGTGGCCTGAAGGTTAAGGGTGACATCTAGAGGGTAATAGGAAACTTTTTGACAATTGAGTTTCCCCATGATGGGAGAGTTAATTAATTGTTATTTTGCAGCAGGAGTGGGGTGGGGTGGCTGTTCTCACGTGAACTACGCAGAAACTCAATTTCATGATGAAATGGAGAATGCGGATAGATCTCCCCACTCTATTCTGTGGCTTCGAGATAACTGACACATAAATATTTATAAATCCCGTTAATCTCCTCCCTTATCCTTGTGACAGGCGCTGGCCCACAGCTTTTAATCCCAAGGGTGCTTGTGTCGACTGGTTTCATTTCCCCACAAAGTGTGTAGTTAAAGAACATTGTGACACGCGGCACGGGATTTTAGCCATCGGTTAACAGAAGTCCAAGTTATAAGTATTTGGGGCTTATTATTTTTATTTCCACAATAATAAGAGCTGATAATAATTATCTATTCTGTGTGAAATACCTATCTTGTCTCATTTCTGCTTGACAATCCTGGGGGATAGTTTTGAGTCATTCCCATGTTACAGGTGGAAATACTGAGGCTCAGGGAGAGGAAGGGATTTGTCCACATGGCACGGCTAGTTGGGGTGCAGCGGGGCCCCCCCATCTGCGTGGCTGAAACGTTGGTGCCCTCGCTGAGCTCTCAGCCTCCAGGATGTCGTGGCGAAGTGGCTTAGGACACCTGGGTCTGGGGTTGCGGGAGTCAGGATCAGTAATGGCAGCTGGGAGAGAGGGGAGGAGATGCGGTGACTGACACCAGGGAAAAGATGGTGGGGAGAAGACCCAGAGGAGGAAAAAAACAATATTCAGAAAGATGTAAGCATCTAACTGGTACCTGGGATGCCTGTGTGTAATCCTGAGTTTAGATTCAAGAAAGCAATATTCTGGGGGCGCCTGGGTGGCTCAGTTGGCTAAGCAGCTGCCTTTGGCTAAGGTCATGATCCCAGGGTCATGATCCCAGGGTTCTGGGATCGAGACCCACATTGGTCATCCCTACTCAGCAAAGAGCCTGCTTCTCCCTCTCCCTCTGTCTGCCGCTCTGCTTACTTGTTCTCTCTCTGTGTTAAATAAATAAATAAAATCTTAAAAAAGAAGAAGAAGAAGAAGAAGAAGAAGAAGAAGAAGAAGAAGAAAGCAATATTCTGTGGACTAAGTGACTGTGAAGAAACTGGCCTGGTTGTAGGACATGGGCACCATCCTGAAGGGAGAAGTTTTTACTTACAGTTCCCTAGAAACAGGGGACCTGGGGTGCCATGCAGGGATTGTGGGGGAAGCACTGGTCGGGGGAAGGCAGGGGCAGAAGAAAGGAGGGAGCAAAAAGCCAGAGTGGGATGCTCCAGTGTGGTTTTCAAGGGCAGGAGGGGGCGAGGCAGGTAAGCCAGCTGGGCAGAGGGGAGAGCGGGAACCCAGAGGACAGACCCCAACCTGGCATGGGGTCAGGAAGATTCCTGGAGCAGAGAGCAGGAGTTCTCCTGCACCGGGCCGTGGATCGGAGCCGCTCCCAAGGGTTCTGCCCTGGGGTGTGGATCATCAGTGCTGACACTGGCCACGCGCCCCTCAGGGCTCTCCACTCCCAGGAGGCCACCAGAAGCTGGTGTACTACCTCAATGATGGTCACTATGGCATCTTCCGCATCTTCCTCAGGGAGTCTGTCCCCAGGATGCCCATTGTGGTGAAGGTAAGGGGGCCCCGTGTGGCTCAGGTACTCCTGGTCTCTGAGGCCACTGTGTGCAGCCCCCAGTCCTGAGAGGCAGGGGTCGCCATGGCCAGGTGGGGAGGGGAAGGAGCTCAGAAGGGTGCCATCCCACGTGCGTGTCCAGGGACACTCACACAGGTGTCTGTGTGCACCTGCTCCTGCACGTCGGTGGGGGGCTGCCGATGTACACCGGTGTGGGTGGGGTGTGTGTGCAGACTCGTGGGTTTGCAGGTGCGCGTGTGCATCTGTTTGGCTCTGTGTGTGTTTCCATGTGCATCTCTGCATGCATGCATTGTGTTTCCAGAATCCTTGACTGCTGGCGGTGCAGGAGTCTTAGGGAGGAGAGATTCTCAAACTTGGCTGCACATTAGATCACCCGGGGAGCTTTAAGAGACACTAATGCCCAGGCAGTCCCCCAGACAGCTGAAATCAGAATCCCACGGGGAGTTGAAAGCCTGGCATCTGTCCTTTGTGGAAACTGCCCAGGTGATTCCAATGGGCCACCTAGTGTGAGGCCAGTATGTTGAGTTATGGTTGAATAAAATCTTCCTGTTGTGTAGGGGAAAGCTGAGATCCCATCTGTGCCTGCTCCTGTGAATGGACAGGGCGGGGCTGTGTCACTAGACTATTAACCCCATGAGGGCAGGGTTGAGAATGGTGCCTGGCACACAGGGACCCCTCCCTCATTGGTCACGGTGGGGTGGCTGATAAGTGTCCCTGCAGGAGGGCCCCCACTGAGGTCTTGCAGGCACGCCCTGCCAGCCCAGAAGTGGGCTGGGGTGACCCCCTGGGGCTCTCCCTTCTCTGAATCCCTGCTCTTTGCTCCTGCAGGAGTTCTGCTCAGAGCCGCCCTTCTTCCCCTGTACCCTCTACGGGCCCACGTGTGATGCCTTTGATGAGCTCTTCCCAGGGGAGCCGTGGATGCCCGAGCTGGATTTGGGTGACAGACTCGTCTTCCCCTGCACGGGCGCTTACGCCTCCACCATGAGCTCCACCTTCAACGGCCTCCTGCCCGCCGCTGTCTGCTGTGCCCTGGAACCTGAGCTCAGGTGTCCGGATGGGGAGAGCAGGGGCAGGGCACTGTGGGGATCACATCAGGATCTGCATTTGGCAAGGAGAATATGGCTAAGCTCTGTGGTCCCAGACCCAAGAAATACCCTCCTCCCCCAACGGGCCCCAGCAAAGCCCAAAGTGCCCACTGTAGCTGCTCCCCCGGGGTTAGCCCAAGGTAGCCCCCCTGGGTGGCTCTGCAGCTCTGAGATGTGCACGCCCTTGGGGGCAGAATCAGGCTGCCCCTTGGCCCCAGCTGACCCTCGGTCTCTTGGCCAGGCCCCTACTCGGCTCTGTCCGTGACTGCTGCCCAGTTTCCTTCTCAGATGTCCATCCCCTTCCCTACCAGTTTCAGCGTTCCTAAAGGCTCGGCCCCAGGGTTGCCTCTCTGTCCAAGCTAGGGCTCAGCCTCCGAGGTGGGGAGGGGGTGGGGAGCTCTAGAACCTTCCTTTACTAGCACATCCCTTCCACAGGAGCCTGCTGGGGACAGCACCTTAGGTTGGCAGGTGGACGCAGAAGTGCTCCAGACGCCTTGGTAAGCCACGTGGGGAAACTAGGGGTGGAGGGTGGGGGACACAAGGGTTTGGGTGCTTCTGAGTGTGATGAGGCAACTTTCAAGGTTCAGAACCAGTTTTCTCCCCAAACGAGCCGATTAAAGTCAAGGTTACCTCCTCAGGCAGCCGCCCCCATGCTCCCTGCTCCTTACCCCCCAGGCCCTGGTCGGGGAGGGCTGACAACCTTGTGCCCTGACAGCAAGTACCCCCACTCCAAAGGCCATGTCCTGGACGTGAGGCGACCTGCGCCGACCAGGACCTTCTTTTCGTTCAGTTAGTGACCTCTGTGCCGCTGCAGGAAGGTCTGCGTGAGCTACGGCACCCACGCTCGTGGTGAGAGCACTGGGTCAGACAGGCCTGGAGTGAGTCGAGGCTCCAGCACATTCCCGCAGGGGTGTCAGTGCCTCAGTTTCCCCTCGGATCGTAGTATCCCCCTCACAGGGTTGTTGAGAGGAGTAAGTCCAACAATGCAAACCCTCACGCAAGGTCAGTTCGTGTCCGGGGCCCTGCCTCTGGCTGCCGCTGGTCCCAGGCTGGCCCACTCGGAACCCGGCCCCCCCCACCGCCCCAGAGTCTGGGGGTCCTTAGGAAGCAGGCATAGCCCCTGGCCACACAGCTAATGGGCCAGCACTGTGGGGCGCAGACCTGGCCGAGGCTAGAAGCCCCCAGGCTGGGAGGATGGAAGGACGAAGTGTGAAAACAACCAGCTCCAAGGCAGGGCGGATGGCACTGCGTGTCCTCTAGGCATGCTCGAGCTTTAAAAACAGTATTTGGGGAGTTCTGAGCTCAAAAGGAAAAGGAGTCCTGCAGGGAAGGAGGTTGGCAGAGGCGAGGGTGGGGACATGTGGGGGTAACTACCCACATTCCTCTGGCAAGTGAGGGCCCAGAGACCAAAGCCCCCCGCCTCCTGTGTCCTTGTTAAGCTTCTCCCAAGGAGACGTTCCCTGGTCCCCGGCCTCTGCGAGGGTCCTCCCCGTCCGCCAGAGTCAGCCCCACCCCTCTTGCCGCTGCTTCCTCAGCTGGGCCAGTACCTGATGAATCTCGCAGCACCCCTGGACTCCGGAGAATTGTCCCCCAGATATATGTGAGAAGCCATGGGCTCTGGGACCACCGCAGGAAGCCAGGGGCTCAGACAGCCTTCGGCCTGTTCCCAACTCATCTCCTCCCAGTGCCTGAAAACGGGGGGTAGAAACATCCACCCCAACCACCCCATCCCCCAAAGCATCTGGAAGCACAAACTTAAGTGGGCTTTTGGGAAAACGAAAAGTTGTATTCAGATGCAAGAGATGTGGTTATGTCTTGTGTCTTGTGTTTTGTGTTTTGCCCTCTGATGCTGTAAGTGTGGTTTCCCATCCATTTGTCTCTCCCTACCCGCTGACCCGTCCCTCCCGCCATCCCTCCCGCCATCCCTCCCTCCATCCCTCCATCCCCGCATCCATCCACCCATCTACCCATTCACTCAGCAGAAATCTGAGGGCCTAGTATGTGCCCGGCACTGTTCTAGACACAGGTAACACATGCTAGAAACCCAGGCTCATGGAGCTTACCTTCCAGTGGGGATAAGAGGCAGCATAAACAAGCACATGCATATGTAACAAAGTACGTTCTGTGAGGAAAGATAGAGCAGAGCCAGAGGGTAGTGGATAAAGAAAGAAAGGCAATTTTAGGCGGAAGGACCAGCTGCGGCCAGTATGCAGGGGAGCAGGGGAGCAGGGGAGCCGAGACCTGAAGGCAGAGACTGAGAGGCCGTGTGGTGGCTGGGTCAGAGTCCCAGGCATAGCGAACCACAAGTTCAATGCCACGGATGGAGACTGTTTAAAAAAAAAAAAAAAAGGTCAGGGGGCCGCATGTGGGCAAGCAGAGGGAGTGAGGGGAGGTGCCCAGAGAGGAGGCAGGGGGAAGACTGGCGCGGGGGGGGGGGGGGCGGTGCTTTGTCAGGCTTCGTGGTAAGGTAGGGCTTTGACTTTGTTGTGAGCTGGAGGGGAGGCCCTGGAGGGTTTGCACAGGTCCGTGCAGCGGGAATGCGGGGACAATCCTGGAGGCTCCTGCCACTTCGGGGAAATGATGGGCGGTCAGGGTGTGGGTGGTGAGAAGTGGCCGGTTCAGGGCAGGGTGGACAGGTTGTGTCAAGAGGATCACCAGGTACCTGGGGCAGAGAGAGAAGTCAAGGACGACCCCAGCGCTTTCGGCCCCAGCGGCTGGTACACAACCAGGGACGCTGCAGAGGAGAAGCAGACCCGGAGGCGTGAAAATGGAGAGCTCGGCTTTGACCCGTCAGGCTGGAATGGTCCGTTCCTCCTCTAAATGGAGTCAACACACAAGCCCTGGGTTCAGGGCCAGGTCTCAGTGCGGGGGATACGAACATGGCAGCATCGGCACTCCCAAGACTTTACACCCCGGGACCTCCCAGGCCAACCAGGGAGCGAGCGTGGCCAGAGAAGACACGAGGCACAGGGAACAAGGGAAGAAGCATTTCCAAGAGGCAATGCCCGACTGTCAAATACTGCCCAGAGGGGGTCAGGTGAGGGCTGAGGGTGGGATTGGGACAGGGAGGTCACTGGTGGTCACCAGAGGCTTGGTGCGCGGAAAGGGGGAGGTTGGTAGAAGTGGGGTCCAGAGAGGGAGGGTGCGGGCCCGGACTCCAGGGAGCTGCGTCTGACTTGGCAGCGGCGGGAAATGGGAAAGTGGCTGGAAGAAGAGCCGGCGCCGGGTCAGGAGGTTTATTTTAAGACGAGAACTATTACAGCTTGTTCGTGGTCTCCCGGGGACGCCCGCTAGCTAGCAGGGAAGATAAGTAAGATGCGGAAGAGAGATGACCGTTTCAAGAGCTGAACCTCGAACCTCGAACCTCGAATCTCGGGTGGGTGGGAGCTCAGACAGTGCACCCCGGGGGACCGGGGGAGGCCGGGCAGGTCCTTGGGAGAAAGTGGAGCTCTCTTCTGATGGGTTCTCTTTTCTCAGTGAAAAAAGAAATAAGGTCAGGCCTGCGAGGGTGGGGGCCTCGGTGTGTTGAGGAGAGGGGCAGAGATGGGAAAGTCAGAAGAGCAGGAGAGTGAGTCGGCCAGTGAAATGGGGTCTGATCACCAGCACGGGGGCCCACCCAAGGTTTGTGGGAGTCACTCTAGAGCGAGGCTGATGTGTGGCGTGTCTGGTCTTCAGCCTCGTTCAGCTGCGTGGACTCAGATGAGCTGGAGAATGAGGAGCTCGTGGGGGTCTCTGCAGGCCCAGGCTCCAGCGGGCTGCCCCAAAGCCCCTGCGGTCCTCAAAGCCCTTTCGTGACCCCCCATACTGTCCTTCCACAGCCATATGTGCTGTGAGACTCAAAATGACTCCGTGAGCTCACGATGATGCCCACTTTAGAGAAGTGGACAAACCAGGGGCACCAGGAAGGAGCGGCAGAGCTGGTATTGGGATCCACACGCTGGGTCAGTGTTCTCCCTTCGGGGCGGCAATGGGTGTGCATGCTATGTTTAAGAAAGTTTAAGAAAAAAAAAAAAAAAGAACGTTTAAGTAAGTCTTGCATCCCAGAGGGTGAATATAAGCAAGGTTGACAGGTGGGGGGGGGTTAAACCTCAGGTGTTCCACGCCCTGTCGCCCAGGTGTTGTCATGTTCAACTGTAGTGACTTGCTGCCCCCCACTGGTCACTGGAGGTATTGCACAAGACTAAGCCGTGCCTGGTATGCTTCGCCCACTAGGGATTCACTGTCTGGGTTCAGCAACACCTTGTTGAAAGGATCAGGTAGGAGTTCTCACCCTGAGCCTCCCCACTGCTCCTCCTGAGAAAACGGAAGTCAAGAGAGGTGACTTTAAAATTCCATCTTCACTTGCGTACTCTATCCGCTCAGGTGCTCCTTCATTAAGTATTCATGGAAGACAGTGTTTAGGCACTGGGAGTCAGCAGGAGATAAGGCAGGAGAGAGCATTGCTCTCCTAGAGCTGCCATCTGCAGCCGGGGTGGAGGGAGGCAGATACTAAATAGTAAACAAATCAAAGGAGAAACGGTGATGGGTGCTGTGAAGAAATTAATAGAAAGAGTGGCTGGAGAGGACGGATGGGAGATGACATTTGAGGAGAGAGACCTGATGGTTGGGAGTGTCCGTAGAGATCCTGCAGGAAGAGAGGAACAGCACACAAGGGCCCCGAGGCTCTGCGAGATTTGGGCAGCTTTCAGAGCCCCGTGTCGCCCAGCCCCTGAAAAGTGCAGCAGTCAGAGCCAAATGTTGGCGGGAGGATCATGCCATTGACCTGCTCTCTGTGAGTCCATAGCCCCTCGCAGCCCTCCCTTACACAGCTGACCACTCCATCCCTGGAGCTCCTCCTCTCTTGGCTTATGTGACACCAACCCCCAGGGGCAGGAAAAGCTAGGATTATTCTCCTGTGACGATCAAAGCTTACCCTTCAACATCAAGAGGTTTCTGATTCGAAGGAACTCACTGACCTGTCCAAAGCTACAGCAGGAAATACCGGCGTGTGGAAACAAAGGTCAAAACAGACATTTCTGGGAACTAGGACAGGAGCATGCAGGAGAGAGATGGTGGAAGTGTATTCAGGCTTATTTGTAGCTGCTGCTGAGTGATAAGTGTATTTGTGATCCTGTCTGCAGCTAATAGTGAGCCACTCTTGCAAATGTGTTAAGTGGCTAAGTTTTTGTTTTGTTTTTTAAGTGACTAAGTTTTTTAACATGTTTAAAATGGATATTTACAGATGCCTGGGTGGCTCAGTCAGTTAAGCATCTGCCTTCGGCTCAGGTCACGATCTCAGGGTCCTGGGATCGAGTTCCACATCGGGCTCTCTGTTCAGCGGGGAGTCTGCTTCTCCCTCTCACTCTCCCTCTCTGCTCGCTCCCTCTCTCTCAAATAAATAAATAAATAAATTTAATTTAAAAAATAAAATGAATATTTACAAGTTTGTATACATAGTATGAGCATGCCTTCTTCCGATCCTATGAGTGGTGTTTCAAGGAATAATAAATTTTTGGAAGCAAAATAAGTCCCTAAAGTTGTAATTTTGACATGCTACTGGAACACTAACCCAGTCGTGTTAGCTGACATTCTCCAGGAGTTTGAATATTTCTTATAGGTTATAGTTCTTTGCCAAGCAAAATATTCCATCATTAAAAAGATGGTAATTAAAAAGAAAGGTAAGTTGTATGAAACAATGCGTACCCTAATACCCAACTTGAAGTTGTGTGTTAGGACACAGACTGAATTCAACCAGCATCAGTGCAAAATGAAATAAACCTCTCTACTTCTGAAATATTTGTCATAAAAACAAAGCCCAAGGGCAACTAATATTTTACATGTTTTAAATTTTCATTTATACTTTTAAAGAGTAAATATTCATGATAGTATAATTCCATTTTTTAAATAATTTTTATTTGGTATTTTCTCTGTGCTAACATTCCCCTTTTTAAGGTGTTTTATTGTCAAATGTCTGTATAGGGTGGAGATTGTTTTTGTGTGTTATTGAAATATAATGTCTTGTCTTATTGTGTTGGTTCATTATAATAATAAACGCATAGTTTAAACTGTTTAGACACATCGTTTTCAAACAACAAAACTCTGAAATGTGTGGTATAACCCTCTTACAGAAAAATGTTCACTTATTATTATTATGGTCAATCATTATTTTTCAAAACACATAAAGTGTTGGGGAAAATACAGCATAGTGGATGATTTAAGGAATTTCTGAAATTTTCCTGGGATTCTGATATCTCATACCCAAATCCGAAAGATTCATGTCTGTTGGGAATTTGGGAAGGCTTTTTGAAGTTCTAACATCTCTTGTCTCTGCACGCCATCCCATCCCAAGGCCACTACTCCAATGGTCAGACCTGTGTCATCTCTCTGCCCTTATGGGTCAGCCCCAGGATCCTCTTACTCACCCTCCCCGGTCTCCAGAAGGATCTTTCTAAAGTGAAAAAGGCCTGTCATTACTTTGTAAAATCCGTCCCTGACTCCCCAGCACCTTCACCAGTGTTTCCTAAAATGCATCCAGGAATGACCATAGAAAGACATCTGGGGGGTGCCTGGGTGGCTCAGTGGGTTAAAGCCTCTGCCTTCAGCTCAGGTCATGATCCCAGGCTCCTGGGATCGAGCCCCACATCGGGTTCTCTGCTCAGTGTGGAGCCTGCTTCCCTTCCTCTCTCTCTGCCTGCCTCTCTGCCTACTTGTGAAATCTGTCAAATAAATAAATAAAACATTAAAAAAAAAAAGACATCTGGGAGTTTCTTAAATGTGGCGGTTTGGGGAGCCTCAAGTTTCAGACACACTGAATTAGAATTTCTGGGAGTTGAAGCCTCGGGATCTCTGCACATTTAACACATCAATTTCAACTCTATTGCAGCCCTCTACTCCTTGTGCCGTTACTGTACATTTCACTTCTACGTATGTTATTAACCTGATAGGACACTTCCATTATTGTTTTATAGCCAATTATTTTAGATTTACCCACATTTTTCCAGTGCCCTTTATTACTCCTGAAGATCTGTGCTTTCATCTGAGATCATCGTACCCCAGTCTGAAGAATTTCCTTCAATATTTCTTGTAGTACAAACCTGCCAATAATGCATTTTTCCAGCCTTTTCTGTGTACAAAAATGTCCTCATTTCATCTTAATTCTTCAAGGATTTTCCCTTACTCCTGGTATAGAATTCTAGATTAGCAGGGTTTTTTTTTTTTTTTTTCCCTCCTGAACTTTAAAAATGTCATGACATTATCTTCTGAATTCATAGTTTCTGTTGAAATGCACACCTCAATCTTATTTTTGTGCCTTCTTTTACTTAGTTTTTAAGATTTTCTCTTTGCCTCCGTTTTCAGCTGTTAACAACGATTCGTCTAAGTGTGGTTTTCTTTGTCTTTATCCGCTCAGGTTTCACTAGGTTTCTTGAATTTGTGGGTTGATATCTTTCAACATTTTTGGAAAATTATATGTTACATCTCTTCAAATATTGCTTCTGTTCCAGTTCTCTTTTCTCCCCTTCTAAGATTCCAGTCACACAAATGGTAGACCTTCTATGTCCTGCATATCTCTCAGACTTTGTTCCTGCTTTTTTTTCCCCTCGTGTTTCAGCATGGGTATTTTCTGTTGAACTGTCTTCAAGTTTGTGAATCTCGTGTTTTGTCTTGCTGTACTCTGTCTTCTGTTAAGCATGTCCAGTAAGTTCTTAATTTCAGGGGTTCTATTTCTCAGTTTTAGAATATTTAATTATTTTAAAAAATAGCTTCCACTTCTTTATTGGCAATCTCTATTTTTTATCCACTTTGTCAGTCTTTCATGTTCTTTAACATATGGTCAATATTTTAAAGTTCTGGTCTACTAACTCCAATATGGGGATCATTGTGGTTCAGACACTGTTGTCTATTTTTTCTCTTCATTACCAGTCATGCTTTCCTGCCTGTTTGTATGTCTAGTAATCTCCAGTAAATGACATTGTTCAAACTGTAAATTATCCTGATATGATGAATGTGTAGTGACATCTTATTGTGGTCTTAATTTGCATTACTAGTGAGGTTGAGCACTTTTGCATGTGTTTACTGGTCATTTGGTTTCCCTCTTTTGTAAAGTGCCTTTTTCACCATCATTTGATGAGGCTGTATTTTTCATATTGATTTGTAGGTTTATATAAATCTACATATATTCCCGATGACTTGATTCATTTATCATTATACACCTGTCCTCTCTACTCCTGACAGTTCTTCTCTTTAACCTACTTTGTCTGATATTAATATATATGTGTATTTCATTAATAGACCCAACCCACAAGATACTCCTGCTTCCCTTAACTAATTTGGAAATTACACTGTTTTTATTGTTTTACTGGTTATCTTAGAGTTTATAAGCTATACAGTTCACCCATTCAAGTCTAAAGTTAATCAACACATTTACTCCAAGACAATACAAAAACCTTTTAAAAATCTAATGACATTTACCCACCTCCTGACTTATTTATCATTTTTGCCATGTATTTTAATTCTTTTTTTAAAAGATTTTTATTTATTTGAGAGAGAGCGAGAACACATGCATGAGCAGGGGGAGGACCAAGGGGGAGAGAGAGAGAGGCAGACTCCCGCTGCAGGGAACCGGATGCTGGGCTCCATTCCAGGACTCTGGGATCATGACCTGAGTGAAAGGTGGACGCTTAACCGACTGAGCCACCCAGGCGCCCCTCATGTATTTTAATTCTATAATGTTTTCTGTTTTAAACACCACAAGACATTATCATTGTTTTATATAAACATGATTCATTTAGATCTGCTACAGATTTATCATTTCATTACTCTTCATTCTTTCTTGCATTTTTTAAAATTTTATTTATTTATCTTGCATTTTTTTATCTCCTATCTGGGCTTTTTCTTTCTACCCAAAGCCTGCTGGTGGCATAATTTTTCAGTTTCTCTTTGTCTGACAATGTCTTGATTTCATCTTCATTCATAAAATGATTTTCCCTAGGTATGGAATCCTAGACTGGTTGCTGTTTTCTTTTAATATATTGAAGATGATCCTCCTGCTGTTTTCTCTCTTCCACTGTTGATCTCAAGAAGTCAGCCCTCAGTCTACCTTGATCCTTTGAAGACAGTCTCTTTTTTTTTTTTCCTGGCAGCTTATTAGATTTTATCTTTATCTTTGGCATCCTGCTACTTTACCATAATATGTGAGGTGTAAAAATGTTTTTGAATTAATCGATTTTTTAAAGAGCAGTTTTAGGTTCATAGCAAAATTAAATGAAAGATACAGAGATTTCCCACGCGTCCCTTCCTTCTGCCACCACACAGCCTCCTCTGTCATTAACATCCCCCTTGGGTGTAGTGCATTTGTAACAATGAATCAACACTGACACATCATTATCAACCGAAGTCCATAGTTTACATTAGGGTTTCCTCTGTATTATCCATGTTGTGAGTTTTGACAACTGTATAATGACGTGTATACAACATTAGAGTATCATGCAAAATAATTTCACTGCCCTAAAAATTCCCTGTGTTCTGCCTACACATCCACCCTCCTCCCAGCCCCTGGCAACCACTGATCGTTTCATTATCTTTACGGTTTTGTCTTTGCAGAATGTCAAAGAGTTGGAATCATACAGTAAATAGTGTTTCTAGGTGTAATTTGTTAAGAATTTATCCTGCTTGGGATTTGCTGGGCTTTTTGAATCTTAGACCAAGTCTGATGATCTCTACCCCCTCGCAGCACCCTTACTGAGATTTGGTTTCCCCCTCTATCATGAAGAAGTCAGGTCACATGGCCTCTGAGGGCCTGTTGGACTCAGACATTCTCAGACCAGGATGTCATAGGTTTTCAGACCTCTGAGATGCCACTCAACTTCCTCCCCACCTTGAGTTCCCGGATTCCCTCTCTGCCTCCACTGGACACCTGAGGCTAGTCATGGAGAATTCCCAGATCGGCCACCAGGGGACAGTGGTGTGCAGCGATTGCCCTGTTCCGAGCGGAGTGACGGCGGAGTCAAGGGCTTCTTCTCGGAGGTCTTGGCTTCTCACTGTTGTAGAAAAGGGAAAATGATTAAGTGTGGGATTCAAAGACCCGTGTCCCTTCTGCTTCATTTCATTTATCAAACTCTGGCTGATGCACGGAGAAAAGTCATACCCTGTCCTTACCCTTGAGGACCTCATGGTTCACTAAATCCTTCTCCCCAGCCTGTACTTGTGGCAGATTTTCCCATCTCCCTGTCTTTGCTCCTGCTGGGCGCCTCCCCCATCACCACCATTACATTTCCCCTCCTTCTGAAGGCTCCGCTCAGAGGCCAATTCTTCCGTGGAGCGTCCCAAATACCCCCCATCAGAATCCCACCCCCTCCTCCCCTGTGCCCTTAGCCTCCTGTATCTGGATTCTTTCGTGGCCAGGTGCTTGTCTCACTCTCCAGACTGGAAGGTCTCCAGGCAGGGCTGGGTCCCCCTTAACTCTGGATCCTCTGTGTCAACCCTAGGAGGAGGAAGGGAAGTGGGAGGCTCTGCTGGCTGGGATTTCTGGCAGAGCCGACTGAGCCCAGCTCTTGGAGAGCTCCGACATGGCCATTCCTTTCTCCGCTCCAATCCCCACGCCCTTTGGGGTCCAGCTTTGTACTTGCTGCTGAGGAAATGACGAGAAAAGCTGCCAGTTCCAAGAAGCGGTGGATCAAAAAATGAAACCATAAAAGCATCAGAAGAAAACATAGGAGGGTTTTTGATTGACTTTACAGTTAGAAAGACCTTTCTAGGACTCAAAACCAGAAGCTCTACTGAAAAAGAACTATCAATGGCTTTCAAGCTTTTGAAGAAAGCTTCAATCTTATTCATAAGAAGATAACCACAAATTTAAAATACACGTGGGTTCCGTTTTTCACCTATCAAACTGGCAGAAAGCTGAAAGCTGGATAACATCCTTTAGGTGACACTGGAAAAGAAGGCAAGCTCATCATTGCTGGGGGAGGGGAGACCTCTCAGCACGGCCCCTGTGGGGGACAAAATGGCAATATCTATAAAAATTACAAATACATCTGTGTTAGGCAGAATTCTAAGGTGACTCTCATTGGCTTTCACCTTTGTGTGATCTCTTGCAACATGGGCGGAACCTGTGGTTATGAGAAAATGGGAACTCAAAAATTATGTTTCATTATTTGGCAAAGAGATTTTTGCAATTGTAAGGTCTACTATCTATTGATTTTTAAGGTAGACATTACTTTGAGTAATCTCTGGACCAGATCGGGGAGCCTTTCAAAGGCAGCGAATTTTCCCTGGCTGGTCTCAGAAGAAGTCAGAGACTTGAAGCCTGAGAAGAATTCATCGTGCCATTGGCGGGGGTGGGGCACATGGCGAAGAACGTAGGTGTCACTCGGAGCTGAGGGAGACCCCCAGCTGATAGCCCCCCAGAAACCCAGAGATCTTAGTTCCACAACCACCAGGAACCAAACTCTGCAAATGACAGCAATGAGCTTGGAAACAGGTTTTCCCGCAGAGCCTCCAGAAGACGAGAACTAAGCCTTGCCAACCCCTTGATTTTACCCTGAGCAGAGCACGCCACCACACTGGGCTGGACTTCTGACCAACAGACTGTGAGCTAATAAACAGGGGTTGTTTTAAGCTGCCCAGTTTGCTTTAATTTGTCAGGCAGCCATAGAAAGCTAACACAATGCCCACAAGCCCACAATCCATTTGGGGAGAATTATTCTGCCCCTGTGCCTGCATATGAAACAAAGTATCTATGGGATTATCGCAGCATTGTTGTTACACCAAAAACAAAAACAAACCCCTAGAAACAACTCAAATGTCCATCAAGAGAGAACTGGTGAAATGAATTGTTTCAGTTTCTACAGTAGCACATGTGCAGTGTTATGAAAGAACCAGGAGACTATTTGCTGATGGAATTCTCCAAGCTGCGTGACAAGTTAAAAAAAAAAAAAAAGCCTTTTATGTAAAAAGGGTGTTATGAGTATATACTTAGTTTTAGACTTGCGGTGACTCAGAAAGGTCCATGAGGTGTTAATAAAAAGTGGGAACCTATAGAGAGTGGGAGCAAGGAGTCAGAGTAGGGCAAATGAGCCTCATGGGTCACGGTGAGACTTTTTACTCCATGCTTTTTAAATATATTTTTGAACATTGAACACGCATTAATGAATGAAAAGAAATTCAAAACTAATAGTTTTCAAATGAATCAATGTAGGGGAGGGTGCCTGGGTGGTTCTAGCGTCTGACTCTTGGTTTCTGCTCAGGTCCTGATCTCAGGGTCATGAGATCAAGCCCCATGTTGGGCTCTGCACTCAGTGGGGCGTCTGCTTGAGATTTTTCTCTCCCTCTCCTTCTGCTCCTCCCAGTCCCCAAATAATAAATAAATCTCTTTTAAAAATCTAAAATGAAGGGCGCCTGGATGGCTCAGTGGGTTAAGCAACTGCTTTCAGCTCAGGTCATGATCCACGGTCCTGGGATCGAGCCCCACCCCACATTGGGTTCCCTGCTCAGCAGGGAGCCTGCTTCTCCCTCTTCCTCAGCCCCTCTGCCCTGCTCATGCTTGCGCTCTCTCTCTCTCTTGCTGTCTCTCAAATAAATCAATAAAATCTTTAAAAATCTAAAATAAATCAATGGGGCACTGTCCCCCCAGCTTCTTTCTGGGCCTCAGGCTGCTCCCTCGCCTCGCCCCTACAAGTTGATTCAGGGAAACGTCCTCCATGGAACTCTCGAGTTCTCCCTTGTGCCTCAGGAGAACTAGTGACAAGAAATCAAACAGCTGTGACTGAGCAAGTCATCTCTCTGGAACTCACTTTTCCCAACTGTGAAATGGGGATGAGAGCTCAGAGCGTTGGTGGGAAGTTCAATGAGATCATTCAAGCCCAGCGACCAGCCCTTAGATGGCACCCAGCCCAAGGCAGGTACTCACGGCATCCGCGCTGGCTGGAATGTAGGAAGGACCCTTCCTGCAGACATAGTTAATCAAGCACACGTTGGATGGAGAAGAAATGATGACGCCCTTCACTTCCCACCTGCGTACTGTGTGGTTATGGCCGGATTTCCTCCCCGTTGCTGGGAGAGGCCTCAGGATCCGGAGCAAGAGATCTGGTTTCTGCATCTGCAGATGAGAGGAATGGACTGGCTGGCTCTCTCTTTGTAGGAGCGGAGAGCCCTCGGTGACCACGCGGCGCTCCCTCTCCTTCTCATTTCAGAAATGGGTTAGTGAGGCTCCAGGTGGACTGGCAACTCGTTCAAGGTCACAGGGCATGTCAGAGGCAGAGCCAGGCCCTGTCCTGAAGGCTCCTGACTCCCACCCAGGCCCTTGACCACCACGCCTCTCTCTGCCCGAGCCCATTCCTGTCCCAGCAGCCATGTGGCGACATGAGGAGCACTCTCCCTGGGCCTCTCCTTGTCTTCTCTGTTTCTGGTTGATGCTGATGAAGGGCTGCTGCCCCTCCAGCCTTGAGTTTAGAGAACCCAGCTCCCCTGCTGGCCCTGAGCCCCACCCAAGGGTTCCCCCCCACCACCACACCCAAACCCTCATCCTCCCCTACCAGCAGGAGGCACAAGGTGACAAGCATGGATTATTGGTGCTCCCTGGAGAGAGTTTCCCTAGGGTTTTGCGGGGACCTCGTGGCCGGGCTCGGGACCCCCCATGCATTGGGATACCTGCGTGAGCACTGACATAACCGTTAACTTTTGGTGTGTCAGCTGAAATTCCCAAGCTCCCAAGGGTCTCCCTCACCTCATCCTGCTGCTCACTGAGCTGTCGGCCTTAAGGACTTGCTTGCCCTCCCTGCACCAGAGCCAGAGGGGGTCTTGGGTTCTGGCAAACTTCCAGATCCCCAGGAGCTTCCGCTGCATTTCTTGTCGCTTGGTTCCAGGAGATCCCCCAAGATCCTGGAGCAACATATCCGTCTCTTGTCTAATTAGCGTGAGATAGGTTCGTGATAGTTGAGCCCTGACCTGACCTAAGAAAAGTGCTCCTTTTAGGAGTTGTTGACTGTGTTTCTGACCGGAGACCATGTCGTGGTCCATCTCAGGCGTGGAGTCCCTTCCACGGCCCTCTGCCTGTATGTCACTTGCTCCTGGAGACGCGTGGGGCCGTTGGTTTCTGTCCAAGCTGACGCACACAGATAGCAGAGACCCGCTGGGTGAGCAAGCGCGTGCATGTGGGATCGAGACCTGTTCTAGCCCCGAGGGATCGGTGTGACCTGGTGTCGGTACAGGTCTGCCCAAAAGGTTTAAGCAGGTTTACAATAGCGCCACCTAGCTTGAACCGATTTGACTCACTTTGTGTCGCCTTCAGTGCATCAGTGTCTCCTCAGCTATCTTGAACTCCTTTATGGCTCTTTGGGTTCCAGTTCGTTTAATAAGATCATCCCCTGATCTTGTGCGGGTGACATGCCAGCATTGTGGACTCCAAGTGCTTTCCATATACGAAGTCATAGAATCCTCACACCTGCCCCACAGGTAGAGACCGTGTCCTCATTTTACACCTGGGGAAACTGAGGCGCAGAGAGCTTAAGGCACTGGCCCCAGGTTTCATGGTTCCGGAGAGGCAGAGGCAGGGTTTGAACCTCTTGCTTCTGGCTCCGGAGTCTGGACTCTGAAGCTCGGTGTCGGGCTCTTGGCCACCGATGAGGGTCTGAACCACTTCAAGTCGACTTGATCCGAGCCAGTCTGCGTGGTTTCTGCCAAGATAAGTTGCTTTGTTCTGGTTCAATCTGCATCCCACCTGAATCTGGCACATTCCAGGGGACTCACAGATCTCAGACCCCGCAGATCCTTGAAATGGGAGGCCCCCGTATTTGTTTCCTAGGACTGCTGTACCAACTTCGGAAATGAGAGAAACTGATTTTCTGACCGTTCTGGAGGTTTCCGCAAGTGCTTTCTCCCTCTGGATGCTGTCAGGGAGAAGACTCTTCAGGCCTCCTCCAGCTTCAGGCGGCCCCAGGCATTCCTTGGTCAGATCACTCCGATCGATCGCTGCATCTGCGCTCACGTGGCCTCCCTCCTCTTCTGTGACCCCCCCTGTGTTTCTTGTAGGGACCCTGGCCAGAGGATTCAGGGCCCATTCCGATATCAAGGATGATCTCATTTCAAGATAATCGCTTCTACAAGGACTCTTCTTCCAAATAAAGTAACATTTGTCGGTCCCAGGGATTAGGACACAGACATAATCGTTCTTGGGGCCTCATTCAACCCATCAAGACCAGTAAGGTCATATCACAGTATTTCCCCTTAGGGACCCAGCTCTTAACAGTGACTCTTCCCACTGGATTGGAATTCAACCCTCTGTTGGGCTTTTATCACTTTCTGCTTGGGGATGGAAAGGCCAAGTGTAAAATGTGCTGGCAACCATCGGAGAGCCTCTTGTACTTTTGAAGACCCTTTTATTAACATTCCTGGGTGAGAAGATCAGGACTTCCCGGAAACATCCAGTGAACTGCGGACGTGTTTCTGTAAACAGGCATTCCAAGCTTGGACCAGCCTTCGGAGATGTTCACTGGTGGTCTCACCAAGCTTCCTACGCCACGGGGGAGCCTTCTTTACTGAAAGTGATGCGGAATTGAAGGAGGAGAGATAATTAACCTGGAGGGGCGCAGCTGTTAACCCTGAATGTCCCAGTACTCCTGGCCCAGTGTTTGCAGGAAGCTAGTCCTTTAGATGTGGGTGAAGATGGCAAGTGGTGCCATTACTCAGCGCCCAGACTTTGCAAGGAAGCAGCACCCAGAGACCTTTTATACCCAACTGGCCCCAACACCGGTGATGCAGAAATATCACACAAAAGGGAAAGATGCGTTTCTCTGTTCGGCATTTTCCCACTTGCCCTGACCTCTGAAATCCACAAACACTACCAGGTAGGAAAGTCAACTCAGCCCTTGCACAAATTTGGCCTGGACAGAGGCGTGTGCGCAGGCTTGGGCTGGAGGTCCTGTTCAGCCCCCAGCAGCTGCGTGGGGGAACCAGAAAGTCTTTCTGAGTCTTGGCTTTCCTGGCTGTCAATTGAGATCGTTGGATTACCTGGGAGAAGGACTTGTGCTCGGCACCTGCTACGTATGACAGAGAACAGACTGGCAGGCCAGGGACATCACAAGTTCATGGGCAGTAACTCTGAATGGTCGCTCTGCACAGCTGGAAACCCCACTCTGTTTCTCCAGTGGCCTTGGTTGTGACCGTGATTTCACACCTAACCCGTGGTCCTCACCCGGTCCTCTGTGCCTCTCTCGCTGGGGCGGTGACCTGCTCCCACTCCACTGGGAAAACGGAAACCATCAGAGGAACTTCCCTGGTCTTTGTACAGCGAAATCGACAACCCATCTCCCCTTCTCTTCGGCCTCTAGAGTCATTGTCTGTCCCTGCTCCTTTCCAAGTCAGCTCTGTCGTTTGCACTCTGGGTGCTTTATCAGGGACTTTGCTCTGGGGTAATGCCTTTGCTCTGTATCACCAGGTCCTCCCCTCCTAGCAGTCGGTGCCATCAGCGCAGACTCCGTTTTGTATCCTCCAAAGCTGGACGGAACCCTCCCGTGGCCCTCGCATTCCCTTCCAGCCAACACTCCAGTTCTCCACTTCCCTTTGCATTAAAACTTTCTGAAAAGTTGCCTATGATTGTTCTCTCCAGTTCACTGGCTCCCATGTGCCATTCCAATCCAGCTTCAGCCTCCCTCTTCCACTACGACTGCTCTCAGCAAGGTCGCCCGAAGTCCCTGTTGCCAAACCTAGTGGACGTTTCTCTGCGCTCAGCTCGTTCGACAGTTGGGTGGCATTGCACACAGGTCAACTCTCCCCCCGTCTTGAAACACTCTCTCCTCCTGGCTGCCTGATCTCTCCTACCTGGCTTTCCGCCTCCATCCCTGGCCACACCTGCTCAGTCTACTGTACCATTCCTCCCTCTCTGTCTGGCTTCTAATATGGGAGCGACCCCAGGCTCCGTCCCTTCCCTCTCATCCAGTCAGAGCTGGAAACAGTATAAGTCACGCTGTAGCCTATAGGTCCAAATGTCCCTGAGGCTGCCCAGACTTGGGGGAGGGGAACAGCCTCCAACTCTCAACATAGGAGCAGACATTTGTGGCCATCTTCAACCCCCCTCCCCGACCCGGCTAGAAGCCCAGAAGTCCGGCTCCATGCCTCCTGTCTCCCACCCTTCCCATCTGCTGCTGCTTCACTAAGTCCCGTCAACACCACCCCCTTGCCCCGCCAGAATAGGTCTCAAATAGGTCCCCTTCTCTGGTCCCCACGGCCACCAGCCTCGTTCAAGCCCCAGCGCCTCTCGCCTGGTCCCACTGTTGCCTCCTGTCCAGTCTCTCTCAACCACTTCTGCCTCGCCGTCCACTCTTCTCGCCCGAGGGGCCGGAGGGGGTTTCTGCTCGCATGCATCACGTTACTTCACTCCCACAGCGACATGTCTCCGGTGATCAGAAGACAATGCAGGCTCCTCGCTCCAGCCGGGCTCCCTGGGCTTCCTCCTGTGTCTCCGACAGACCCACCTAGGCCAGGCTTCAGGGCTCTCGCTCGTACTCCTGGGCTTCCTGGGGCACCCATCCCCGCCCCTGGGCTCCTTCCGGCCCTTCAGGTCTCAGGTCACCTGCCGTCTCCTCCACCACGTGACTCCAGGGTCCTATGCCGGTTGCATATGCAGGGAGCGCTTTGCTCCGGAATGACTTAAGGAGACGCTGGTTCACTTGTTTGTGTCCATCTTCCCATCAGACACGAGACCTCACCGCGGAAGGACTGGTGTCTGTTGGGCTCCACGCTGAGCACCTGCTACAGAGTAAATGACCAAGAAACACCACTGAGGACTCCTGGGTGGCTCAGTTGGCTAAGCGTCTGCCTTCGGCTCAGGTCGTGATCCCAGGGTCCTGGGATCCAGCCTTGCATCGGGCCCCCTGCTCAGCAGGAAGCCTGCTTCTCCCTCTCCAGCTCCCCCATGCTTGTGTTCCCTCTCTCGCTGTGTCTCTCTCTGCCAAATAAACAAATAAATAATCTTGAAAGAAAGGAAGAAAGGAAGGAAGAAAGAGAAAGAAAGAAAGACCACTGAGTGAAGGAGAAAATCCGCCGGGAAGGCAGGCCATGGCATGGTACCACACGCCTCCACGTGGCCCGGAATCTTCTCTGCCAGCGTGCCAGCGTGCTCCGGCAGCACAGCCTTCTGCCTGGCACGCAGCCCTGAGGGCGGTGCTTTCTGTCACACAGTCCAAGGGGCCCCGGGAAGGCCAGCGTGTCACGACACGGCCTGCCACGCACGGCACGAGGCCTCGCTTGGATCGCCCGGGCCTCACCGCTCTCAGCTCTGGACACGTCCGGCTGACCGCAGCGGGCCACAAGGGACCCTTGGCTTTCACTGGAGTGTCACTCGGGACCCAAGCCGCTGAGCCCTAGGCCCCGTGCGGTGGGCCTTTGGCCGCAGACCTGGGTTTCACGGAGCACAATCGGCCTTTGTCTTCCCAGAAGGCCCTGCTCAGCCTCCCGAGGAGAATGGCCCATTCTGTGTCCCCCCGAGCAGCTGTGTGGCAGCAGTGGTTGGGGGGGGGGTGCGGGGTAAGCCCTGGACTGGGGAGAGGAGAGGAGGCCTGGCCTCTGCTCTGCTGTGTGACCTTAGGCATGTCACTGTCTTTTTTAGTTTCCATCTCCCTTTGTAGAAAGAGAAAAGCATGGAAGGGCCTGCCAGGAGCATCTGGGTACAGACGGGAAACCAAGGCCCAGAGAGGGAGAGCGTCTGCCCAGGGTCACAAGTGAGGGAGGACAGAGCTGCTACCAAGCCCAGGCCACTTGCCTCCCAGACAGCAAAAGGGCTCAGAGGGTCCTGCTATGACTCCTCACCCGTTGCTCTGCCAGCACCCCCCACCCCCACCCAGGCCCTTGCAGAAGAATAAGACAGAGAATGAGGCTCCAGGAAGGAGGGGGGGGGCCATGGAAAAAGAAAGTGGGGCCATAGCCCCCACCCAGCCCTGCCCTTTTCCTCTCTTCTTTGGCCAAGGAACCCAGTGAGTCATGAGATTCCACTGGGGTGGGCTTAGTGCCAGAATCAGTGATGACAAGGGACACCCGCCCCCCCCCCCCAAGCCATGCCTTTGGCTCTGCAGTCTTCTCTTGCTCTGTGTTCTGCCTCCTGTGCACAGACAGGCAAGAACGGGCAGAGAACCCAAACCCCAACAGACACAAACAGACACCTACACAACTACACAGACAGCGAGACAGACACCTAGCAGAGAGGTGGGCACAGAGAATGACAGTCACACAGCCATACATACAGACACACAGGCCACCAAGGACACAGATACTGGCAAAGAATAACCAGACGCATGACCGACACAGAGGCAACGTCCAGACAGACACACACAAAACAGAGAGACAAGCAGACATAGGCAGACACACTCAAGCAGAAACACCCCACAAACACGACTCAGACACACACACACACACGAAAACACACACACAACAAAGACCCACACGGGTGGCCCACAGGGAGTGATTTGGGACAAAGGATGAGCCAGAGGTCCAGGGCCACACCCCAGCCCCCAGCCCCCAGCTGAAACTGACCCGCGCAAGTGGGTGTTCTGAGTATGGGCTCTTCTGAAAGCACCTTCCATCTCCCGCCCCGAGGATGTGACATCAACCCTAACCGAGGGGCCCACCTTGCTGCTGGATGAATGGAAGTTAGACACAACCAGGGACTTCCCAACTAGGAGTGTGTCAAGACCTGCAGTGGGTGACTAAGGGTGGTTAGAGGGGAAGGAGCCAGTGGTGGCAGGGAGGCAGCCTGCGTTCTGACAGGTGACCGGCAAGTCTGTTCTGAGTGTCAGGTTCCCACTAGGCTTGTTCCTCCCAGGTCCCTGCAGGGAGCCGATGGGCCAGCTCCTGGGGTGTCCCCGCTAGTGTTGGCCCCCTACCACCACGCCGTGCCCTGCAGCAGGGTGACTTTCTGCCCAGTGCCCCCTGGCAGGGGGTAACCCAGTCACAGATGCCCGTTGTCCTGGTCCCCTCTCCACCCCCAGGGGCTGGCAAGCTGAGGACATCCCTAGGCTGAGGGAGGGGTGTGGAGTGGTCAGAGAGAGGGCAAAGGGAATCCCATGCCTGATGCTTCCCCTTCATGGGGTGGATGTGAGGCTCGGCCCCGGGGGATGGGGGAGTCTGTCCAGGTGTCCTCTTTCATACTCCCTGCTGTTAAGAGTCCCAACCTGCTAGAAGAGGGGATTGCGCAACCAAGAGGTAAAAGGTGATGGTGGGGCTGGCGGGACAGAAGCCCCATTGTTTGGGGCCCAGGCCAGCCTGGGCAAAAGAAGGGTTTATGCCCAGGGCAGGAAGGGGGGGCACCGTGGGGGGCACCAGCTGCCAGGGCTCTTGCCCTCGGGCCCTGGAGGCGGACAGGTGCCAAGCAGGACACCCTCGGGGTTGATAGAGGGGACAGTGCTTGGCAAAGTGCCTGGACAGCCCGGGCAGAGCAGACCCAAAGAAGAGTTACGGGGCAGGGAAATGGCCCCCACACCACACCCACCCCACCCACCCCATTCCCTCCGATGATGATGAGCCGCCAAGGCCTCCGCAGGGTCCTCAACCATCCTCCAGATTCCAGTCATTCCTGGGAATGGAGGCGGCTTTGGGCGGCCCCAAGCCTAGGGGGGGTACTGTGACGGGGGATGGGGGCGTGCATGACAGTTTTTATTACCCAGGGGTTGGAGAGGTTCTTAGAGATTTTTGCTGCCCACGCGCTCACCATCGTTTCCCAAGCTTAGCTCCAAAACTCCGAGCTCTGCCACCTCCAATCTCCCCTTCTCCACTGGAACCTCTCAGCCCTGCAGGGAAACCCACTGGGAAGTCCTTACCCGTGTCAGAGCACAATCCTTTCAGCTTCAGTTGGAGTTGCGGCGCCACCTAAGGCAACAGCTGTCAGGAGAGACCGACCAGGGCGAGGACAGTCACGTGCTCACAGTTCCCCTCCCGCGTCCCGGCTCCGTAGTGACGGGGCTGCTCCAGGTGTGAGCCTGCAGGTCCCCTCCCCCTGCGGCCGGGGCCGGCCCGGCGGGGCGGCGCTGCGGGCAGGGGCAGGGCGGTACAAAAGGCGGTCCCGCCCCGCACTCCTCCCTTGACTTTCGAGTGTCCCGTGGTGGCAGGAACCTGGAGGTGGAGGCGCGTGGGGAAGCCTGAGCACAGCCGTCACCAGGTAGGGACGCTCCCTTGCACAGAGGGGAGGTATTCAGAAGGGAGGAACAGAGAGGAGGGGGCAGGCGGAGGGAGCAGGGAGGGCTGGCAGAGAGGGAGAGTGGAGGGGGTCAGAGGGACACAGAGGAACACAAGCCAGGGGGACCCGTGTCAGGAATGGAGATTGAAAGAGGGGCAGAGGGACCCAGATGGGAGAGCAGACCGCAGTCGGAGCTACAGGTGCTGGGGTGTGTTGAGCAGGGCACCAAGATCACCACAGTCCCCACCTCTTGTTCTTGAAGGTCCCCAGGCAGGTCAGGGAGGGGCTCCTTTTCTCGCTCAATCCCCTTCCTGCCTGGGGACGCAGGAATCAGGGTCCTGCAACTTGCTGAACCCCCAACAGAATCCCCTTGGACTCACAGCCCCAGGAAGCTGGGAGATCAGTGCCCCGGGTGACAGGGAAGGTCTGCTGCCCACCACCTCTGACCCCCAACATCTGCGCTCCCTGGGCCCAGGAGGTACCATGTGGCGATGTCCACTGCGGCTGCTGCTGCTGCTGCTGCTGGCTGGCGAGTTGGCCCTGGGTGCCCGGCGGGGTCGTGGGCGCCGCGAGCTAGCGCCAGGCCTGCACCTGCGGGGCATCCGGGATGCGGGCGGTCGGTACTGCCAGGAGCAGGACCTGTGCTGCCGCGGCCGTGCCGACGACTGCGCCCTGCCCTACCTGGGCGCTACCTGTTACTGTGACCTCTTCTGCAACCGCACCGTCTCCGACTGCTGCCCTGACTTCTGGGACTTCTGCCTCGGCGTGCCACCCCCCTTTCCCCCCATCCAAGGTGGGCACCAGACGGCCAGGAGGGTGGGTTGCTTTGTCAGCCCCAGACACCGCAGGGTTCAGGAGCAAGGCGGAGGCACTGACATTTCCAGGGGAGGCTTTGTAGAATCTGGGAGAGACCCCCGCCCCACTGCCTGCCTGCACCTCTGGGAAGTCCCATTCTGGTCGAACTTGAATCCCTCCAGCGAGACTGGAAAAGAGAAGATCCTTGGTCAGTGGGATTCCCAGCTGGCCCAGGAGAAAGGCAGACTCCTGCCCTTTCTCCCAGTCCTGTCTCCTTGCCAGACGGGGAAGGTGCCGGCCCCGCCCGCTGACTCACCCCGCAGGCCGATAAGCCCTCAGGGGGGTTGGTCAGGCTCATCCAAGCCATTCCTCTGCCTTTGCTCAGGATTCTCTTCCCGGAGGTGGCTGGTCACACCTGGGAGGTGGGAGCGAATCTGTTCCTGCTTTCAGCCTGCGTCACCATCCTTTCCCCTGCCCTTGTCCCTGTCCCACAGAGGAATCATTTGAATCCCTTCCCCTAGTTCTGAGGGCCTGTGGGTGAGAGACAGAAGACCGGGGTTGTCATCCCAAAGTGCCGTGTTATCTTAGGGGAGTCCTTTGCCTTCTCTGAGCCCTGGCTTCCCCACGCCCCTCCCACTCCCCCATCTCCGAGTTTCGAGTCATTTAAAGGGCAAAGGATCCGAGGAATGTTGTGGCTGGCGTCCAAGGGAAGCAAGAGGGTCCGAGCTAGGGTCACCGAAGAACTTCCCAGGTAGCTATTGGTATGTGACCCTGCAGGAGAGGTCTTACGAAGTTATAGTTTGACCTTAGCTTCAGTGAGGGCTGGGCCATGCGTGTGTGCGCGCGCGTGCACGTGCGTGTGTGCGTGTGTTCGGGAGGATTCGGGACACCTGGCTTCTGAGGACCTGGCCCTCTCAGCCCGTCGTCTCTGGTCTCCGTTCCACTCCTATTCTCCTCTTCCCTCCTCCCAGGATGTACGCACGGGAGTCGCATCTATCCTGTCCTGGGAACCTACTGGGACAACTGTAACCGTTGGTGAGTGTTTGGGGGTTGGAGGGAACCTTGCCTTGTGGACCCTGTGGCGCCCAGACTTGGTTCCAGTTCTTTCCTCATTGCTTACTTGCTGAGTCTCAGTTTCCTCATCTGTAACACGGGGATTTTTACCCTGACCTTGTCAGCTTAGCACTGACTATTGTTTAGAAAACACTAACAGCATTCCCCAGGAGCGGGCAGCCACGGATGCCTGGCCCTGGATATGGCTCCTGAGCTGGGAGCCGTCCCCTGTCCCTCCTGGCTCAGGCTGGGCTACTGCCCCTCCCAACCTTTCTCCGTGTCATGGGAGAATCTAGAAAAGGGGGCGCCAGGAAGGAAACCTCTGACTGCAGCATCCGCCGCCCTGGACGGGATGAGGGTCAGGGATGACTGAGCTGGAGGCCAGCCAAACTGCAGCAGGGCCTTCCCAGGAATGTGGCCCCTTCCCCTCCCTACCATTCCACCTGGAGGATGAAGGGTCAGGGGTGCCCCCGACTCTAGTCTGGGTCCTGAGATGGGAAGTGGAGAGGGGTTGGATAGGAGGCCTTGACTGCCTGATTGAAATAATGGGGACCCCGTGGCTTTGAGGAGGTGGCCCTGCACCCACTCCACCCCATGCCCTCTTTGCCTGGGACCGGGAGGCCCCAGAGAGGAGGAAATTTTTGGAATGCATTACACATAAGCTGTTTCCATTGCCTCACCCGAGTGAGGGGTGCTGGGTCACGGCGAGAGTGGGCACTTGTGAGGTTCGGCTGAGAGAATGCATGTGCATGTGCGTGTGTATGTGGGTGAGCGTGTGTGAATCATGCACGCGTGTTCAGAAAGACTGAGCACGCCTGCAAGATCCCGCCGCTCCTGATAGGATGCCTCTGGGCATTGATGGGTTAACCTCTTTCCCACTCCTATCCCTGGGGCCTGGCCGCTCTGGGCCCCTCTGGAATGCTGGGACCTCTGCCACCAGCCCAGTCCAGACCTGCTTGGGCAGCCCTAGGGGCAAAGGGGGAGGTGGCAGGAAAGGAGTGACCAGCCCACTGCCCGCACTGGGTGGCCCGGTTCCCTGCGCCTTGACACCTGAGTGAGGGTGTGGGGCAATGCCTATGGGCCTTCCAGGCTGTGTGAGACCTCGAGGAATGCTTCGAGAGTCAGAGAAGGAAGGGGAAGGGGAGGAGAGCCTCCCCTCCCACGCAGCCTCCTCCAGTCCTCCTCCAGCCTTCCTCCAGCCCTCCCCGAATGTGCCCCGCCCACTCTGGGGACTGAAGAGCCCAGCCATACTGGGTTTGTTCCCCTTGAGGCTCCTTAAAAGGCAACAGGGGAAGCAGGCAGTTTAGCAGAGTTATGAGCTTGTAAAAGCATCAAAGTCACAGAATTCCCTGTTCGTCGATTAAAGACCTACTATGTGCCAGGCACTGCGCTGGGGCAGACGGTCCTCATCCTTGCCATGGAGCTTCTGGTCTAATGATGAAGGAGCCCCCACACAGAGAAACAGCTTACAACCCGTGAGAAGTGTGACAGGGAAAGGGAATAATGGGGGACCCTGGTTTAGAATGCAGTGGCGGCAAGGGAAGGCCACTCAGGAAGGGAGATGGTTACGCTGATAGCCGAGAGATGGGCAGACGAGGAGGGAACAGGGGAGAGCAGCTCGTGGGAAGGCTGGGAGGTGGGACAGATCTCACTGCAGCTGGAGCTGTGACGTGGGGACAGAAGCCCCGAGGAGGTGCAGTCCACGTTGTCCGTGGGTCTCGTAAGCTGTGCCGGAGCCACTGAGAGACACACGATCTGATAGATGTCATTGCAAGATCTCTCTGGGGAGGGACGGCAGGATAGGCAGCGGATGGCAGTGAGGCAGGGAGCCTGGGTAGGAAGCCATTGCCACAGTCCAGGTGACAGGTAATAAGGGACTGGAGGAGGGTGGTGGCAGTGGAGTCCAGAACCTTCCATGATGCGCCATCCCAGGATCTACGGATGGCGGCGCAGGAGCTGGGGGTACAGCACACACCTCGAGTTCTGGTTTGAACCCCCGGGTGGCTAAGGTGCCTTGTCCTGAGTTGAAGATGTTAGGGGAGGGGCAGCTTTGAGGGAAGGCAGTCTGGGCCATTGTATGTTTGAGATACACCTAGAGGAGATGTGAGGAGGCCCCGAGGGCAGGAGCCTGAAACTCAAGAGATGGGGAGCCTGGGGGTTCCCAGAACGGGAACACTAATAGCAGATAACGATTCCTGAGCACCCAAGATGGACCAGGCCCTGGGCTAATGGCTTTACCGGCTTCACAAAAAGCCTGCCATTCAATCCCTGGAAGGGGAGATGATTCCTGTCCTCATTTTTTTGGGGTAAGATTTAATTTATTTATTTGACAGACAGAGATCACAAGTAGGCAGAGAGGCAGGCAGAGAGGAGGAAGCAGGCTCCCCGCTGAGCAGAGAGCCCGATGCAGGGTGGGGAGGGTGCTCGATCCCAGGACCCTAGGATTATGACCTGAGCCAAAGGCGGAGGCTTAACCCACTGAGCCACCAAGGCGCCCCATCCTGTCCTCGTTTTACAAACAAGAACTTCAAGGGGAGAGTCTGACTAAGTTCCCTGAGATCACATGACTCGTCAGCGAGGGCTTATCAACAAGGGTCTCCTCAGCGAGGGTCGGAGCCCAGGACTTGAATTTCAGGACCCTTGCTCTTAGTCAGCTCTCATGACGCTGCCTCAGTCCCTCCTGCAGCCAACAAATATTTCATGGGTGCCTGCTGTGGGCTGGGTTTAGTTTTCTAGGCACCAAAGTTACCAAACAAACCCTGCGGCCAGGACCTTAGTGTCTATGAGGAAGCAGGTATAAGGAGCTTGGATAGCCAAATACATAGTCTGTCAGGTAGCGATGACACGCTAAGGAGAAAATGAAACAGGAAAGCAGGAGAGGAAGGCAACCAAAGCAGGTGTCCCTGAGAAGGTGACTTCTGAATGTAGACTTGGACGAAGTGAGGGGGAGCCTCGGGGATGTGGAGAGAAGAGCAGCTCAAAGGCCCTGGGGCCGGAGCACAGCTGTGGCGAACAGTCAGGGGAGCAGCCTGGCTGGGGTCTCAGGAACCAGGACCTGGAGGAGGGGGTCACTGAGGGGACAGGAGGACAGATCGTGCAGGGACTGTCTTGTGAGCATGGCAGGGAATTTTGGCTCTTAGTCTGTGATGGGAAGCCAAAGGAGGGACTTGGGCCGGGGGATGGCATGATAGGACTTGGGTTGAATAGGGTCATCCAGGAGCTGTGTTAAAAATATACTGACGTGGGGGTGTAGGGCAGAAGCCGGGAGAACAATAGGGAAGCGGCAGCAGAATCCAGGGCAAAGGTGACTGGCCCATGATGGCTGCATGAGGGATGAGACGTGGTTTGGATTCCGAATGTGTTTTTAAGGCAAAGCCAACAGGATTTGCCAATGAAGCCAATCAGCATGTGAGGGAAGAAGTCAAGGGTGACTCCCCGGCTCTTGGCCTGAGGTTCAGGAAGGACGGACATCTTCCACGGACTGTAGGGAGAGCAGGCATGGGAGTAGGGGATCAGAAATTTGGTCCAGGATGTGCTGTTAGGCCCCCCCAGTGGTGATACTGTGTAGCAGCAAGATTCTTGGATCTGAAAAAAAAAAAAAAAAAAAAAAGATTCTTGGATCTGGAGAGATCTGGGCAGCAGATATAAACTTGAGAACTGTGAACTTGCAGTTGACATTGAAAGCAACCAGGCTGAACGGGATCAGCTAGGGGTTCTTCCATAATCACTAGCACAGAATCTCAAGCCATAGTGACTTCTGAGACCCCATCCCTTCCGAGGATGCCCAGCCCCCCTCACCTCTTCCTTCCCTCCTGCTCTTCTAGCACCTGCCAGGAGCAAGGGCGGTGGGAGTGTGACCAGGAGCCATGCCTGGTGGACCAAGACATGATCAACGCCATCAACCAGGGCAACTATGGGTGAGGGGCCCTGGAAATGTCCCCACTGGGCACAGACACACATACCTTCCCGCGAGATGCCTGTGCTGTCAGGCACACCCTCACTCAGATCTCATGCACGTGGACACTTGGCCAGTCTGAGTCTCTCCCACCTACGTGCACGGACATCCAGAACCCCTAGTCATGGCAGGTCTGTGACTTCCATCCCTCCTCTTTCAGATGGCGGGCTGGGAACCACAGTGCCTTCTGGGGCATGACCCTGGATGAAGGCATTCGCTACCGCCTGGGTACCATGCGCCCTTCTTCTTCTGTCACCAATATGAATGAGATTCATGTAAGTCCATCCTTGCCCACAATCCTGCCATCTCCCCATCGCTTAGGACCCCAGGAATCCTGGCACGCTGCATCCTACTCCTCCAGGGGCCTGGGACTAACCCCCTCCAATAGGCTGTGTATTCCTGAACAAATCACTCACCCTCTCTGGGTCTTAAGTTCTTGCCCATAACAAGAAGTGTGGTGCAGGAAGAACTAATGCTCAGATTCTGAGTTTGTGGTCCCAGCATGAGCCCCTTGGTGGCCTCCCCAGCCTGGGAAAAATGCTATTCCTTCCAGTACAGCTGGGTCAGACCCCATGGGGCCAGGAGGTCACCTTGGTATTTTGGGAAGAGAAGGACAGATAGTCCTCTGGCTAAAGAGCCAGAATTCTCGGAAACAAATACCGACTCTGTGGAATGAGAGAGGAGGGGGCTTCTCCCTTCCTACCAGTGGGATCCTCTGTGGGGAGAAGGGGAAACCAGACCTGGAACTGTCAAAGGGTAAGGAAGGGGAACTTCCGCAGGTCAGGGCTGGGGCACAGGCTGCAGGGTCTGTGCCTCCATGGTGGGCAGCGTGGTGGGCAGGGAGGAGGCCGTCCTTGGCCAGACCAGCCCTCCCTGCAGAGGGACTTGGGCTCAAGGCTAGGATGGCCAGACCCCGCCCCCGCCCTCATTCCCCTGAGCCTCTGCTATTTTCTGCCTCCTGCTATTTGCCTTGGCCGCCTGCCCGGTCACAGGACCTTATTCCTTCTTCCCTCCCCTGCCCTTGAGGGCCTGAAGCCCAAGGTCCTGGTAGGAAGAAGGAAGTGTCAGATCAGAAGGCACGGAGGAAGAACGAGGCAGGGGTTAACAATGGAGAGCGGGTGACCTGGGCCTGGCTGCTTCCCTGCTGGCCTCATCCGTGTGATGGGACTAGTCACCCCCACCTGACATGGGAAAGGCGCTAAACGGTGCTTGGCTCCTCCCCGCGTGGCGCTTGCTGGAATCCCTCAGCAGCAGGGTACTCAAGAACAAAACACAGAAGGCCCTCGGTGGCCCTTCGAAGCCAACGGGCCCCAAGGGGTGGGCCGGGTTCGGTGCCGGAGGCAGACGGAGTGACTTGCTTTGCAGACAGTGCTGCGCCCCGGGGAGGTGCTCCCCACAGCCTTCGAGGCCTCTGAGAAGTGGCCCAACCTGATCCATGAGCCTCTGGACCAGGGCAACTGTGCGGGCTCCTGGGCCTTCTCCACGGCAGGTATGGCCAAGGGCAGAGGCCGGCGTGGCGGGGAAGGACGGCCAAGGCCAGGGCCCGCTGATGTCCCCTCTGCCTCCCCCCACCAGCCGTGGCATCTGATCGTGTCTCAATCCACTCTCTGGGGCATATGACACCTGTCCTGTCACCCCAGAACCTGCTGTCTTGTGACACCCACAACCAGCGGGGCTGCCGCGGGGGGCGTCTCGACGGCGCCTGGTGGTTCCTGCGACGCCGAGGGTGAGCAGGAGAGAGTGTGGGCAGGGAAGGGGACGTGTGGCTGGGGCTTCAAGAGGGCAACCTGCAGGACGGGCCAGGGCCATGCTCATTAGGCTCACCGCCCTTGCTCCCACCTACTTCTCCTCCAGGGTCGTGTCTGACCACTGCTACCCGTTCATGGGCCGTGAACAGGACGAGGCTGGCCCAGCACCCCGCTGTATGATGCATAGCCGGGCCATGGGTCGGGGCAAGCGCCAGGCCACTGCCCGGTGCCCCAATAGCCACGCCCACGCCAATGACATCTACCAGGTCACTCCGGCCTACCGCCTCGGCTCCAATGTAAGTTTGGGCTTGGTTGAGGGGGCAGAGGCCGGGAGCTGGAAGGTTGGCCAGAGACTAGAGCCTCACCCTGATGGAGACTCTCCTCCCCACTCCCAACCCTCCAGGAGAAGGAGATCATGAAGGAGCTGATGGAGAATGGCCCTGTCCAAGGTAAACGCCCTTCATCCTGCCCCCCGGTTCCAAAAGCTTGTGTCTGCTTGAGACTGGGCACACCCAGCAGCACAAGTGGTCTGCATTGCACTGGACAGGGCAGCAAATCCACTGGGGCCGGGAGTCAGGGAAACCCGGTCCCCTCCCCACAGGCGGCACCCTGTGGGGGGCACTTAGGGTCTTAGTATGGGTCTGGGTGCACATCTCCAGACCTGTGCTGATGGGCTGAGCTGGCCCTACTCTGACCTTGGCCCACAGCTCTCATGGAGGTGCACGAGGACTTCTTTCTGTACCAGAGTGGCATCTACCGCCACACCCCAGTGAGCCTTGGGAGACCTGAGCAGTACCGCCGGCATGGGACCCACTCGGTCAAGATCACAGGGTGAGGGGCTTAGGGGGGCAGAGAGGATGGGGGAGCAGCGCTTGCACTAGGAGCTCTGAGCTGGCCTTGAATCCCTACCATCTCTCTCTGGGAAGCCCCATTTCAAAGAGGAGGAAACCAAGACATAAAAGGAGGGGCTTGCCGTGGTCACACGGAGAGGTGGGGCCTTTAAAGGTTTTCTAGGAACTGTTCCTTCCTTACACACTGGGGTAAAATAACTCCCTTGAAAGACAGACACAGATCCCAGGGGTGGCTCAGCCTCTCCCCATCATAGCACCAACAACATCATAGCACAGCCTCTCCCCATCGTAGCACCCCAGCTCTGCCTGCCCCACGGACTTCCACGCCCAGTCATCAGTTCCCCACTGGATATACCCAGAGATGTTCCAGTCACTGATTTCTGTTGTCCATCCGATGAAATGTCCTTTGCAGTGGGAGTGTGGGGCCTCCAAAGTACCCATCTTCTTGGAGTCCCCTCCTCCTGGTTCCCAGCACCCACCCCTCCCGGCATCCCCAAGCAAGGAGGGAGGGAAGGCAGATGGGCGAGGTCCCAGAGAACTGGTCCCCAGGATGCCGCCCCTGCAGCCGGCCCAAGCTCTCCCCCTTTCTGCTCACCCCCTTCAGTTATCCCTTCAGTGCCCTCCCCACATGGGTGTGAGTACGCAGACTTCCAGAGGTGGAGACTGAGGGAGGTAGAGAGAGGGGTCTGGAAGGGACCCCTGGGGTTCCAGCCCCTGAAAGCAGGTGGAATCAGCTCCTTTCTCCCTCCGTGGGCTCTGCCCCCCGCCCCCGCCAGGTGGGGAGAGGAGACACTGCCAGATGGAAGGACGCTCAAATACTGGGTGAGTCCCTGCGCGGGTGCCCTGCGACCGCGGCCTCCCTCCCCCAACCCCACGGCCCCCCTCACCGCCCCTCCTCATTCCCAGACGGCTGCCAACTCGTGGGGCCCAGCCTGGGGCGAGAGGGGCCACTTTCGTATCGTGCGCGGCGCCAACGAGTGCGACATCGAGAGCTTCGTGCTGGGCGTCTGGGGCCGTGTGGGCATGGAGGACATGGGGCACCGCTGAGGCCCTGGCACCGAGCCCGGCCAGCCGGCAGAAGAGTCCCTGGGGGGCAGCACCGCTTCGCTCCGCCCCGCCCCTCCCGACGAGGCCCCGGGGCGCAGGCGGGCGCCTGGGGTCTAATCCCCTGCGCGGGGTGGTTCCGCTGATGCAGCGCCCGGCCTGGGAGCCGTGGGCAGGCGAGGCTGGTGGAGCCCCCAGACCTCCCAGCGGGGACTGGGCAGGGCCTGGCCGCGGATGAGCGGGCCTGCAGATCCTAGGCCCCGGCACCCCCGCTTAAGACCACTGAAGCCAGGACACCCCCAAGTCTCCAGCCCCACCACCCTATCCCACCCCACTCCTGTACTTCTATTCTCCAAAGATATTTATTTTTCTTTTCACTGTTTTAAAAATAAAAAAGAGTACTGATCACTGTGGTACCTTGTAACTTTGGGGAGTGGAAAGTCAGCCCAGAGATGGTGTGACTTACTGCTAGACAGCAGAAAGGACCGCCTGCGGCCTTGCTGTTTGGCAGGGGGTGGGCAGATTAGAAATCTTAGCCTCCATTCAGCCCTAATTGCCAGGGGCCCTGGGCGCTGACCCACTTGGAGGTGGGGCGTGGATGGCATGTCCTTTGGCCCCCAGAGAGACACAGGCCCGTGGGAACCACCTTTCAGACGCTGAGTCAGCGCTGCCTGGTGGGGGGAAGCCCTACCCACCCATCAGCAGAACTGGCGCCGGTGCCCAGCAGGCAAGGGGGGCACAGCCCCACAGAGGCTGGAGCCTCTGTCTCTGCAGATCAGCCTCTCCAAGCCACCCAGGCGAAGCCGGCCTCCCCACCCCCACCCCCACTGCGTTCCCAGGTGGGACTGGATGGGCCTCTCTGAGCCCTCTCTCTACCCCACTTCCCCAGGCTCCCAGTGCGAGCAAAATAAGCCCAGTCCTCAGCCCACCTTTCAAGGCCATCAGGACCCACAGTCCCAGCCTCCTCACCAGGGCTTCTTTACCCTGTACGCAGGCAACTCCGGAGTCCTCACTGCTCCCCAAATGTCTGGCACATGTGCACACCAACAGGCATTTGCACATGCTGTTCCCCAGTCTAGATGCCCTCCATTCCACCCACCCCTTGTCCCACTGCTTCTTAAAAGCCAGCTCCAGGATTCCTTCATTTGGCCAGTAGCCTAGGGGGCTGCTCATGTGCCAGGTGTTGTGCAAGGGACCCATGCTTTCCCAAACCACCCGCTGCGCCTCCGCACCCCGCCCCCAGCAGGGCCTCCGCACAACCACCCTGGACTCATCTGGCGCTGCCCTTCACCCAGTCTTCACTTATCTGAGTGCCTGCCTTCCTCCTCTGGGCTGTCAGTTCCTTGAGGGCAGGGACTGGGTCTGGTTCATCAGGGGTTCCGGTACCCACACCTGGTAGAAGGTGGCATTAGCGTTTATGGAATGGTTGAGTGACTATGCCCTGTTCTTCCCCCTCCACTCGGCTCCCAAGACCCCCGCCCACTCCAGCCCTCCCAGCGCTGACATGCCTTCCGCTCCAGGAGCCCGGGGAGGCTGTGCCTGGTGGTGGGGGCTCCTCGGGGCCTCTCCGTGGTCCTCGGCCCCCAACCCCAGGGGACCGGAAGGCGGGGGGGGGGGCCCATGGGGGCAGCGGGAGGTCCTCCTCCCAGGCCAGGCAGCCCCTCAGGGCTGGCCCCGTCCCGGGATCACCTGAAAAGAATGCGGGGCTCCCGATAAGCGGCCGCCTTTGTCTCATTTCCTGTTTGCCAGGACGTCCCGAGCCGGCTCCCCTGGCCGGCCCGCCCGTCCCCGAGGAGCCAAGGCCGGAGGGGGCCCCGGGACAAGGGCGCGCGAGGGCGCGCGGGGAGCCCCGAGTAGGGGCGGCGAGGCGGCACCCGCCCACCTCTCCCCCTGCGCGGCTTCGGCCTCGGGGACGCGCCTGGCTGCTTCCACCCCACTGGAAAATCCCCCGTCCAGCCTGGAATTTTCTACAAGGACCTTTGGCGGAAGCAATGCGGGGTGGGGAAGGGAGGGGAACAGGGGCGCGGCCCCGTCCCGAGGCTCCGGGTCTGTCAACCCTGCCGGGAGGCGCGGTCCACGGAGGGGGTGCTGGCCCAGCCCTTCCTCAGTCCCGCCCGTGGCCCGAGGCCCACCCGGCCACCCTGGAGCTGGAGAGGGTGTGGGGGAGGGCTGAGTGAGTGCCTCAGTAACCTCCATCAACCACCCTTGGATCTCTGCGGTTGGGAACAGGCGAGGAAAGCAACTTCTAGGGCTCCCAACCCATACCTGCCCTTGGGTGGTTCAAGAAGGAATCCTGGCTTCCCAGGCCCTTGCTTTGTGTCCTGAGGCTAGTCCCTTCCTCTCTCTGGGCCAAGAGCTCAGGTCTTTAGACAGACCTGGGTTCGAACCCCTGCTCTGCTGGCCATGCATAATCTCACCATCTCAGAGCCTCTGTTTTTCTCTTTAATGGGGATGACAGTACTCATCTCCTGGTGGTGTTGGGAGGATCACAGGAGACAAAGGGTGCCAAGGATCTAGCACAGTGCTTGGAACTTATTAAGGGCTCGATAAATGGCAAGAGCTACAATCATTTTAAGGACGTTGGACTTGATAATGCAAAGGCTTTTCATAATGAGCTCAATAAATATTGAGGGCTTAACCACAGCCTTCTGTTAGCACATTGTTCTGAGTGCTTTACATATATGATCTCATTTAATCCTAGAAACAGACGAACTCCTGTTTCCTTATTTTGCAGATAAGGAACAGAACCATAGGAGAGTCTGAAGGTTGGTCACCGCAGGATTCAAACCCAGGCGGTCTGACTCCTCACCCTAATCCTTGTATTAGTAGTGTGGGGGATTGGTAGTGATAGTCCAATGTCCCTCCCAAGTCCTTTCCCCATTTGGAAAACTCTCATTCATCCTTTAAAACTCCGCTGAAATATTCCTCCTCTGAAAAGGCTCTCCTGGCCCCCATCTTCCCGCCCATCAGGGACTCCAGCATACATCCTTGGCAGAGACAGAGTATGTGCTGACAACCTTTGCTTCCACAAAGGGATGAGGCAGGACATTTTTTTCTTAGCCCCATCCTTTCTTATCTACTAAACGTCCAGCTTGGCCATTCATTCTGGTCTCCTGTGGGGCTCTGTGGGCTCCCAGGGCACCTGACCGGAGTCTCTCCCTGGAGCTGCTGAGTTACATGGCTTCTCCAATCTGGATGCCTCATATCTTCCTGGTATCTTGCCAAAGCCTTGTCCTTGCCTGGTGCCCATTAAGGGAAAGGAATTCATACTTACTGAGCCTGCCGTGGGCCAAGCATTGGGCTGGGCTGGGCATCTCACAAGCTTTAGTTCATCTGATGCTACACACATCCCTGGGAGAAAGTATATCTTTGGAAACCAGTGCCAACCCGAGGTGACTCTCAGAATCTAAGGGAGAGGCGAGTGGCGAACTTCTAGACTGTGAGCAGAGCTCGTGCGTCCAAGCACAGGAGGAACCGGGGACCCGAGTACTGCTGGGACTCCTGACTGTCCCTCTCTCTCCTCTGCCTTTCTCTCTACAGACTAACTGCCATGAGGAAGGACACGGGGTCAGTGACAACTCCTGAGCCTTTCCGCCCGGAGGCATTTTCTCAGTGCTGATTCAAAATAGAACAGAACAGGGAAGGCTTCTGATTGGCCTGGCTGGAGTCAGGTGTCCACCCATGGGCCAGTCACCGGTGGCCGGGGGACAGGATCATGGGAGCGGGGAATGTCCTTGTGAAAACAGTGTTTGGAGAAGGAGGAGATCCCCAAAAAGGAGAGGGCTGCTGTTCCAGGGGAAGGGAGCAAAGCTGAGCAGATAGCAGAACACTGTCTGCCACCACTGGGGAGTGCTGTTACTGCTATTTGACTGACAAGGAAGTCGAGGCTGGGGTGGGGGGGTGACTTGTCAGGTCACGCAGCAGAGAAGTGGTTGAGCTGGATACAGACCACACCGCCTTCCAATGGATTTGTAGATCAAGCTAGAGAGATACACTTTGTAGTTCAAAGAGGGATTCCTACCCCTCCTTCTCCCTCGCTGCTGAGCCCTAGGGGATAACTTCTAGAATTCCACCCGCTTACTGAAAATTCTGTGACACTAATCTAGGAGGCAGTCTCTTCCCAAAGTGAAGTAAGGCTGAGTTTGAGCAGCCCCTCCAGAGCGGGGTTCTGCTCCCTGTTCCAATGGGCGCAGCCTGGCTCACACCGCACGGCAATGAGATGGTTAACAGAATATGTCACTTTGTAGATTAGAGTGCCAAGTGAGCCATGCTGGACATGGGCACTATAGGTAAGGACTGTTATTACCACCATTTACAGGGAGGAAACCAAGGCTGGGGGTGGGTTGAGGGGGAGGCGGAGGGAAAGTGAAGTGTCTCGGCCAAGGACACATTGCTAGGAAGTGGCAGAGAACTTCATTTGTCAGGGTTTTCCCTAACGCCCTGTCCTTGGGCCCCGCTTCATCTCCTACCCAAGCAGGCTCTGTGGCCTCCAGCTCTGCACACATGACGGGAATGTGAAGTTTGGGGCTCGCAGAAGCTACTGGTCAAGGGCACCTGGAGGGAGGAGGAGTGAAGTGGGTCATGAACACTCAGGTCGGCTTGGCCTGGGGCTGCGGGGAGGTATCAGAGTCTGCAGAGTCGAGCCAAATCGCTGCCCATCCTGGAAAGTCAAGTTCAAAAGCTTCCTCTGAGAAGCCTTCTTGGCTCTGTATAGTCTCTGAGTTCCCACCACCACCCCATTTTCTCCAGCACAGTACCCCTTCTTGACTGCAGGCTTCTCAAGTACAAGGCTGTGCCTTGCCCTCTGTGCTCTCTGTATCACCCCAACCACTACTGGGCACGGAAAAGACACAGGAGAGTGAAGGAATGGGTGAATGAATGGATGGACCATTGCAGGCCAGGAGGTCTCGTCGCCCTTGGCAGCAGGGCCCCCTAGTGGCTGAATCCACACATCGCCCTGCCACAGCCCAGAGAGGGAGAGAGAGTAAAGAGAAGGGTGCCAAGCAGACTCCTGGAACAGAGCAGCTGCTGTGTGCTGTGTATTTTACATACATTCCCTCATAACTACCCTGTGAAGCCTGGAGACTGGCCCAAGAGCACAGAGAAGGAAGGGGCAGAACTGGGAATGGATCTGTCTTGCTGGCCTTCTGCACCTCTCCCCCAGATGCTGTGCCGCTGCCTGGCCAGGAGAAGCTTTGGCTCTGAGGGTTCCCTGACCTGTGGCACCATCCTCCCCTCCTGTCTCCACTCAGGCCATCCTGTCTCCCCCCAGCAACACACACCTCCCTTGGAAAGCCTCTAACTCAGAGCCAGACAGACCCAGGCTCAAATTCCAGGTCCCCTGAACCCCCTGAAGTTCACTTTCCACTCTGAACCTCAGTTTCCCAGTCTGTACAATGGGAACCGGAATCTGTGCTATCCCTGTGAGCCCTACACTGAGACTTTCCCTAAGATTAAGGAAATGAGGGAAACGAGCTAGGCCCACTGAGAGTCAGACAGAAGAAATTGATTTGTCATGAATCAGGGCAGAGATGTCTGAAGTCACCTTAAAGGGCCAGGCTGACGCAGTCCTGCTGCAGCCGACAGGCATTAGGTGAAAGTATTGACCCATCTAACGTAGTAAAGCATCCTCAGACCAAAGGGAGTCCTCATGACCCCAAGATACTGCGTGGGTCCAGGGAGAGGCAGCTCTGGCCATTGGACCAGTAGCCACGCCCCACATGTGTTGAAATGGACAAGGTGGGTGTTACTGATGGGCTTTGAGTTGCTCCTTTCCCCATGGCAGGGCAATGCTCTGGAGACCTGGATGCCATGAACCCAGGGTCTCAGCTTCCATCGTCCTCGGGAGTAGGCAGATGGACCAGTGAGCCAGGAGTGGGAGAACAGGGAGAGAAGGGGTCTGTGTCCAGCACGTGTCAGCGAGTGCACGCCTGCCTAAAGGTATTCCCAATCAATGACTTAAAACAGGATGCCAGCCTGCATCACTCAGGGCCCCAACAGGAAACAGATGGCATGCTCTAATTAGGGAAATCGGGCAGAGCTTAATTCCAAAAGGACGAATGACAAAGCAGGGTGTAGGGGAGTCACAGGAGAGAGTGGAAGAGCCTGGGGGGAGCAGCAGGAGAGCTTTCACCCTTTTAGGCCTGCACGGTCAGAGGTGACCAGTACTCAAGTGGAAAGAACTTCTAGAGCAGGGGTGACCTCAGGCAGAAGGAGCTGGGGAATAAATACCCCAACCCCACTCTCTTCCCTCTGTCTCGTCCCCTGCTGGGGTCCCCATGTACCAAAACCCCACAGGACTCCCATCTGTGGACTTTTTTTTTTTTTAAAGATTTTATTTACTTTATTTATTTGACAGAGAGAGATCACAAGTAGGCAGAGAGGCAGGCAGAGATGGGGGCATGGAGCAGGCTTCCCGCCGAGCAGAGAGCCCGATATGGGGCTCGACCCCATGACTCTGGGACCATGACCTGAGCCGAAGGCAGAGGCTTTAATCCACTGAGCCACCCAGGCACCCCTCAGCTGTAGACTTTTAAATGAACAAAAATACACTTCTCTCTTATTTAAAGCACTGTTTTTAGAGTCTTTGTAAGATCAGCCCAACCCTAACCCATACAATCATAAAAGAAAACATCTGCCAAGAAGATATAATAATCGTGAATGTATGTGTATCATGAACTTATATTTATTTTGGTGAAACATATAGAGCAAATCTGGAAGAATGGTCAGGAGAAAGTCATGAATCTATAAACAAAGTGAGAAGTGTTAATTAAACTTAAATAAAACCAATGGCTCAAGGAGCAAAACATTAGTAAGGATATGGAAGTTTAAACAATATAATTAAGGAGCTTCCTCTACTAGGTAAACAAACTTCACAGCCCCCCTCCTACAGAATACCCATTGTTTTCAGGCTCAAATGGAAGATTTAAAGAAATACCACATAGTTGGCATAAAGAGAGTTGACAATGTTTTCAAAGAATCAGTATCACTACCTTGTTCTCTAATCCCAATATCGTAAAATCAAAAACCAACAATAAAAAGTTGGCCAAGGAAATCCAATGTGTTTTGTAAATTAAATGTTCATTTCTACATAATTCATGAGATAAGGAGAACCTCATAATGGAAATTACAAGATATTTAAAATTGAATAACAATAAAGCTAAAGTGGAACTTGGGAAAATTCTAGCCTGAAATGCATTTATTAAAAACAGAAAGGATTGACAACAATGAAATAAGTGTCTGATTCGAGACTTTAGGAAAGGACCATTAGAAAACTCGAAGAGAGCAGAAAAAAGGAAATAATAAAGATAAAGCAGGAAGGACAGCTATGGAAACCAACAAAAAGTCAAACTCTTTTAAAAAGGCTTAGTAAATTCTTCTCAAAGCCTCAATATAACAAACAAATTATTAGCACACACTATACGATATCGGGGACAAAAGGAAGGATGGGACTGGAGATGCAAACAAAGCTTTTTTATTATTTTTTAAAAGCTTTATTTATTTATTTGACAGACAGAGATCACAAGTAGGCAGAGAGGCAGGCAGAGAGATGGGAAGCAGGCTCCCCGCTGAGCAGAGAGCCCGATGCGGGACTCCATCTGGGGATCATGACCTGAGCCAAAGGTGGAGGCTTTAACCCACTGAGCCACCCAGGAGCCCCAACAAGGCTTTTTAAAAAGCACTTAAAAACACCATGGGGAGTGGGCACCTGGGTGGCTCAGTGGGTTAAGCCTCTGCCTTCGACTCAGGTCGTGATCTCAGGGTCCTGGGATCAGCCCTTCATCGGGCTCTCTGCTCGACAGGGGGCCTGCTTCCCCCTCTTTCTCTGCCTGCCTCTCTGCCTACTTGTAATCTCTCTCTCTGTCAAATAAATAAATAAAATCTTAAAAACAAAAAAACAAAAAAATACCATGGGGATCTTCAGTTCTGGCAAGATGTCAAATGAAGATAATAGGAAAAACCCAGGAAATGAACCCAGGAGGAAGAAGTAGCTTGCGAGAAGTGGAGAGCAAAAAGAAAACAAACAAACAAACAAACAAAAAAGATTAAGCATGAGAAATTCAAATGATCATGGACTTTATAAGAACAACTTTACAGACTGATTTGAGGAATAGAATAAACAAGGTAAGACGGAAAACGAGGGAACAACCACATCATAGACAGGAAGCTATGATCAGGGCTCAAAAGTATTCTAAGGTCCTTGATTCTTCTGGAAGAGGAGAGTGATTAACTTTAGACTTTATTAGGCTGAAGTGTGCATGTTAAAAACCTGAGCATGACTAATGAAAGAACAGAAATAGAATGTATTCTAAACCCGCAGAGAGGAAACAAAGGGAATGAAGACAGTCCGATCCGTCCACCTCCAGGCAGGAAATGACAAATAAAAGAAGCAAAGGAAAAGCTTGGTGTGGCTGCCAGTTTCCAAGATGGTCCCAGTGATCCCTACCTCCCGTGACCTATGATCATGTGAAGTCCCCTCCCATAATGTGCGGGTGAGACTCAGTGATTTGTCCCTGTGTCACAGAATACGGTAGAAGTGATGGTATGTCAGTTCCAAGCAGGACTGGCTTTCTGGGAGTACAACCCGTACTCTCACAAAGGACACCGTCCCCAGAAGGGCTCCATGCTTAGTTTCATGTTCTGCTCTCGCTGACTGGAAATTCCTAGTAATTTTTTAATGAGGGACCTTACGAATTACGTAGCCCATTGTGCTTCCAAGATCAGGTTATAAATAGGGCTGCCAGACAAAATTGAGGAAGACCGGTCAAATTTAAATTTTGAACAAGCAATGAGTAATTTTTTTGTATAAATAGATCCTGTGCAAATATTGAAATATTATCTGAAATTCAAATTTAACTGGGCATCCTGTATTTTTATTGGCGAGATCTGGCAACCCTAATAGAAAAGAACCACGGCTTTCATGACCCTAAGAAATGAGGTGAGATAATCAGTGTTTGTTGTTTTGAAATGCTCAGTTTGGGGGATAATAATACACGTGGCCAATGGAAAACACAAAAGAGGATATAGAAATAAAATTTCAAATGCTGGTAGTCACAACAAATGTGAATTATCAGAGGGAAAGAAAACAGAGCTCTACACATGCTGTTCATGAGAGACATGTCTAAAACAGAGCTATGGAAATACTGAAAGCGAAGATATGGAAAAAGACACCATCCATTGTCTGACCAACAGTGCGCCCGAAACCTTTTGCACTTTGCTACTGAAGCCCGATTTTTTTTTTAAGGAACTAAGCAGAAATCTGTTGGTCCCAGAGAAGTGTCTGTCCCCCAGCCCCAGTTTATTTCTTGTGATGTCAAAGTACCAGCCGCAAAGGATGAATCATGATTTGGTTGAAGCCAATCGTAGAGCCTCTTTTCTCTCTGTTGGTGATTAGGGAAAAGATGGTCATGGGCCCCAAATCTGGAAACTGGGATGTAAAGGGAAATCTGGGTAGTGCTTTCTTCCTTTCTCCTTCTGCCTGGTTCATGGACACAATGCCTCCACGTGCAGCAGCCCTTTTGGAATTTTTTTTTTTCCCTTTTGGAATCTTGACATACCCGTGAGCACATAGGTCGGCAGGCGAATGCTGATGGAGAGGAGACACTGAGCAAGCCTGGGTACCCAATGGCATCATAGACCAGCTGAGACAATGCCGTCAGCGACCTGCCTTTGAAATTTTTGTTTTTGTTGTTGTTTTTTAAAGATCTTATTTATTTGACAGAGAGAGATCACAAGTAGGCAGAGCAGCAGGCAGAGAGAGAGGGGGAGGCAGGCTCCCCACTGAGCAGAGAGCCGGATGCGGGGCTCGATCCCAGGACCCCAAGATCATGACCTGAGCTGAAGGCAGAGGCTTTAACCCACTGAGCCACCCAGGCACCCCTGGAATTTTTTTTTTTAATTTTTGTTTTTTAAAGAAAACATACCCCAGTGTGTTTCAGCCACTGTAGCTGTGTTTTGTTACATGCAGCCAAAAGCATTTCTAATGGGCAACGCAGGCAAATACTAAGCTGAAGGGAGCTAGTGTAGTTTTATAAATGTCAGACAAAATGGACTTTAAGTCAAAAGGCATCATTGTGGAAAAGAGGGTCATTACATAATGATTAATAAGAAAAATGTTACCAGGAAGTTATAATTCTGAACTTTTTTGAACCTAACAGCCTAGCCCTCAGATGATATAAAGCAGAGTCTGGGGCGCCTGAGTGGCTCAGTCAGTTAAGCGTCTGCCTTTGACTCTGGTCACGATCTCAGCATCCTGGGATCGAGCCCCAGGTCAGGCTCTCTGCTCAGCAGGGAGTCTTCTTCTTGCTCTCCCTCTGTGCTCTCTCTCAGATAAATAAATAAAATTTAAATAAAATAAAAAAATAAAAATATATAAAGTCAAGTGAACGAACTTCTATAAAAGGACAGATAGTAAATATTTTAGACATTGTAGACCGTCCAGCCTCTGTCTCAACTACGCAGCTTTGCCATTGCAGTAAGAAAAAAGTCACGGAGAACACATAAACAAATGAACATGGTCGTGTTCCAATAAAACTTTATTTACAAAAACAAGGAGTGGCCCAAATTTGGTTCACGGACCACATAGTTTGATGACCCCTGATAGGAAGTGAAACTTGAGACAATTTCAAAGAGACAAAGATGGACCCACAATCCCCCCAAGGACCTTATCTTTCCTTTCTCCATAGTTACTATATCAAGTGGCCGTAAGATTAGTAAATCTGTAGAATATTTGAATAACACATTTAAGAAGCTTGATCAAACAGAAAAATTGGCATTCTCTTCATCCAGTGTGAGAACATTTACAGAAATTGTTCCCATACTAGGTCATGAAGCAAGTCTGCCAAGGAGTGAACGGATGTCATAGAGACCATTTTCTATGACCACAATCCACTGAAGTGAGAAAAGATAACAAAAAGGTAAACTTACATTTGAAAATTAAAATCAAGCCTCCGAATACTTATTGGGACAAAGAAAAAAATACAAAATATGAAAGCGTTACATTTTGAAATTTCAGCACAGCTGAAACAATCCTTGAGGGGATTATGTATTCTCCCGAATGCCCACGTTAAAGCTTGCACCTTAATAAAAAATCACACATTAGTGACTTGAGCATTCAGTTTATGTTGCCAGAGAAAGACAACATAATAATACAGCCCCCCAATAGCAGGAAATAATAAAGATAAGAGAAAAAAAATCAATAAAACAGAAAACAGAGAACCAACACAGATGATCGATAAAGCCAATGACTAATAAAACAGATACATCTGTAGCCGGGCTGATTAAGGAAAAAAGAGAAAAGGCCCAAATAAATAATGAAAAGAGGGAGTTAATGAGAGAAAGATTTTTTTTTCCAGCATAAGAAACAACTTTGTACAAATAAATTGGAAAATGAAGATGGAGTGGGTAAGTAGCTACAAAATGAAACTGATCCAAACTGACTTAAGGAATGGAAGTGAGAAATAAAACATTAAAGAAATAGTTGTTCATATTATCCTTTCAAATCTCTCCAGGATCTGTAGTGATCATATCCTTTTCATTCTTAGTATTTACTTATTTGTGTCTTTATCTCTATATCAGATTCCGAGGTTTCACTATTTTATTAATCTTTTCAAAGAGCTCACTTTCGGTTTCAGTAATCCTTTCAGTTGTATATTTGTTTTCAGCTTTATTCCGTTTTGCTCTCATCTTCATCATTTCTTTGTCCTGTTTTCATCAGGTCTATTCTTTGGTTCTTTTTTTATTTCCTATGTGAGAACAAGGTAGAGACGTTTTCAGCATCCCTTTCGGTCATCACTTCCATCATCCCACTATTCTGACTTCTGTCACAGTAGATTAATTTTGTCTGCTTTTTAAATTTTTTTTAAAAATATTTCATTTATTTATTAGAGAGAGAGAGAGAGCAAGCGAGTGAGAGAGAGAGCGTGAGCTGGGGCGAGAGGCAGAGGGAGAGGGAGAAGCAGGTTCCCCGCTGATCAGGGAGCCTGTTGTGGGACTCGATCCCAGGACCCTGGGATCATGACCTGAGCCGAAGGCAGATGCTTAACCCACTGAGCCACCCAGGTGCCCCAATTTTGTCTGCTTTTAAGTTTCATGCAAAATAGAATTATAGAGTATTCACTCTTTCTGTCTTCTTTCACTCAACCCTCTGTGAGCTTTCTCTGTGTCATCGCCTGTTATAGTAGTGGTGTGTATGGGCTTGTGTGTGATGCGTTTGGTGTCTAGCAACCCATCGTATGAACGTACTACAACTTATTCTTGCATTCGACTGCTGATGAACGTTTGGGTGGTCTCCAGAAATGTGTTTTTAACTTTTGCAACATGTGGGAGTAATTTCTTGTTAACACTTCTTAAAAGCATTTTGATCCAAGAATATGGTGTGTGTGACTGGTGTGTAAGACCTGCTTTACGGCTGGGAATGTGGCTCAATGTTCATTAAATGGTCCACGTGTGCTTGGGAAGAATGAGCGCTGGGGATTGGCTTCTCTTTATGTCAGTAAGTCAAACTTGTTCGCTCTGTTGTTCAAACCTTCCATGCCCTTCCTAATTTTTTATTTTTTATTTTTAAATCTTATTTATTTATTTTAAAGATTTTATTTATTTATTTATTTGAAAGAGAGAGAAATCACAAGTGGGCAGAGAGAGATAGGCAGAGAGAGAAGGGGAAGCAGGCTCCCCGCCGAGCAAGAGAGCCGGACAACGGGGGACTCAATCCCTGGACCCTGAGACCATGACCCGAGCCGAAGGCAGAGGCTTTAACCCACTGAGCCACCCAGGTGCCCCCCCTTTTTTAATTAGAAACTCAAGGGGTGCCTGGGTGGTTCAGTCATTGAGTGTCCGCCTTCGGCTTGGGTCATGATCCCAGGGTCCCCCGGGAATTGAGCCTTGCGTTGGGCTCCCTGCTCAGCAGGAAGCCTGTTTCTCCCTCTCCCACTCCCCCTGCTTGGGTTCCTTCCCTTGCTGTGCCTTGTCAAATAAATAAATAAAATCTTAAAAAAAAAAAAAAGAGACAGCACTCAGTAATAAAAAGAGGTATTTTAAACTATCCCACTTAGAAGAACAGAGTATTGTTGATTTATTATTACTACTAACATATTTAAAGATTTTTTTTTATTTGAGAGAGAGAGAGCACGATCGGGGAGAAGGTCAGAGGGAGAAGCAGACTCCCCATGGAGCTGGGAGCCTGATGTGGGACTCGATCCCAGGACTCCAGGATCATGACCTGAGCCGAAGGCAGTCGCTTAACCAACTGAGCCACCCAGGTGCCCTACTACTAACATATTTAGCTTGTCTCTATCCCATTATATCTCACCTTTGCTCTGCATTTCATTCTCCTTCCTTGCCTTTTTAAAGGTAGACCGTTTGTTTTCTTTTTTAAATTTAATAGAAATATATGTATATATACATATATATACATATTTACTTAGAGCAGTGAGAGAGAGAGCACGAGCAGGGGGAGTGGCAGGAAGGAGAAGCAGACTCCCCACTGAGCAGAGAGCCGGGTGGATGCAGGACTGGATCCCAGGACCCTGGGATCATGACCTGAGCCCAAGGCAGATGCTTAACCAGCTAAGCCACCCAGACAGCCCCTGCAAGCTTTTGTAACTTTGCTCCTTTTGTACATATCCTTGAGCAGTCGGTAGTACTATTTTGCCTGTTTTAAAGCTTCCTATCATGCATCCTATACTGCTTGTCTCTCTGCCTTTTCTGTACAATATCACGTGTGAGTTTCAACCTTGCTAACACAAAGCACCTCTCTTAGACTGGGACCCTGGACCCCGCCCAGGCCCTCCTCCGTGGGTTAAGGAGTCAAGACCCACCCAGAAGCCTTCTCTCCTTCTAAACCTTGAATCCTGGATTTCGTCTGCCCCCAGGGCCCAGGGCCCATTTCAAGGCCAGGGCAGTGATTTCCCTAGAGTTTTCTTCCTGAGGTGACCACGCAGCCATACCCACCTTAATCCTAAGGGCTGGCCAGGGTGGCAGTGGTGGGAGGGTGGGGTTAGTGGACAGAGTTCGGACAAACAGACTAAAGTGTCCACAAGCGTGTGTGCGTGATGTTCCTCACTGTGGGGGATGGAGCCCGAGTGGGAAGAGAATAGAGGAGGGTCCTCGGCCCCCAGATTCCCCTTGCCCTGGGCCTCCTAAATGTTAGGGGCAGCCTGTCAATCCATATACATCTCTCCGATACACTCATCTTAACTGTCTACTTTGTAGCTCTGACAAGATTGACTTGTACATTATTCTGTTGTTTCCAATTTTCCACTCTACATGGTGTTGTAATGAACATTCTTGTACTTGTCAAGAGTTGGGATTTATTTCCGGAATTGAACTGCTAGGTTGGAGGATATGCACATGCTGGACTTTACTAAATTTTGCCAGATTGCTTCTCAATGTGGTTATGATCGAAACTCTCTTTAGCATTAACAAGAGGGCCCTTTGTTCCACGTAGTCCTCCACACTTAATATAGTCGGACTGGAAATGTTGTTTGTGTTACCAACTTGAGGTCTAAAATTTCATCTCGTTGTTGTTTGAATTTGCATTCCCGAAATTACAAGTAGGGTTCAACGTCGTTTCCCATATATTTGTATTGTTTACTTATGTACATCTTATACTTGTTTTTCTGTTGAGTTGTCTGTAATCTTTTTATTGATCTGTAGAACTTCGTGATGCAGCCTGGAGATGAATACTTTGTAGCATTCATTATCCGTGTATCTTCTCCCAGCCTTGTGGCCTGGGTTTTATTTATCCTGTTTTTGCTCTACGATACTTTGGAATTTTAATGTAGGCAAATCTATCAATACTTTCTTTATTGTTTATGCTTTTTAAACTTGGTTAAGAAATCTTCGTATCGTGAGGTCTAGAAAAGATTTGTATTTCAAAGTTTTCTTTTTTGTAGTATCTCTCTGCACTGACTTTGGTGATCAAGAAATGATATAGGAGTGCAAGTCTCTTTTTTCCACACGGAAAACCAATTTTCACGCCACCATTATTGGGAGGAACTGGTTTAACTATTTTTTTTTTTTTAAGTAATCTCTACACCCAGCATGGGACTTGAACGCATGACCCTGAGATCAAGAGTTGCAAGCTCTACCTACTGAGCCAGCCAGGTGTCCCATAAAAGGAACTGGTTTAAGGATGCCTGGGTGACTGAGTTGGTTAAGCATCTTGATTTCAGCTCAGGTCTTGATCTCAGAGTTGTGAGTTTGAGCCCCATGTTGGGCTCCATGCTGGATGTGCTGCCTACTTATTTAAAAAAAAAAAGAATAAAAAAGAAGGAACTGGTTTAAATGTCATTTCTGACTTATGTCGAACCTCCAGTCTGCACATCTCTGTCTTTGAGCCCTCAATTCTGTCCCATTTATTTATTTGTACACCCCTCTGCCAATATCTCCCTGTCTCAATTACTTGAGTTGTGTAAGTCCTGATGTCTGAAGGGCGAGTCTCCTCACTGTTCATTTTCTTCGAGGTTGCTTGGCTACCCTTGGCTGTTCCTTCATATGACTTTAGGATAATGTTTCCAAAAACATTAATTTTAAAAATACTTTATTTAATCCTTTGACATTGAAATAAATTTATAGATTAATTTGGGGAGAGGATTCATGTCTTTACATTCGAGTCCCTCCTTCCACAAGCAAGTTATACCTCTCCATTTCTCTGTGTCTCTTCAATGACCATCAGTCAAGCCTTCTAATTTTCTCTGTAAACATCTTGCATATCTCTTAGATTTATTCTTGGGCACTTAAGCATTTTTTGTGCCTTTACTAGTGGTACCATTTATAAATAGCCCTTTTTGTCTGTTGTTGGTATTTGAGGTGAGATGGCTGAACCACCGACAAGGTAAAGGGTCTGGGATTTTACCCCAGCTAGACTCTTAGCTACCACGGTATCAGGGACGCTGCAGAAGACATGAGAGTTCCAGGTCAGAGACAAAGGACTTCACTGTTCATGTCTCAGCAAAAAGCATGTGCTTCATGTTTGGGCCAGCGGCTCCTCTGGCTCCCCAAGTCCCCCAGGGGTGCTGCCCATGAAATCAGCAGGTTTGCATAGTCCCTGAAGAATCCTGAGCTCTTTGCTGCAGAGGGAGACGTTATCTTCAATACACTGGACAATAAGCAAATCTGCCTTCTGCTCCCGAGGGAGATAATTACTCTATGTTCCAAAGATGGTTGATATAAACATCCTTGAAGAGATTGTCCAAAAAATAAAAATAAAAAAAATAGTACCAAACAAAAGGGCAGTTGGTGTCTCTGCAAAGCATCCAGAAATGCAACTGACCCATGGAAAATTGTCTCTCTTCATGAATACTCTCGATAATTTTAACAGCTTGCCTGTAGACTCTTTTTTTGATTTTCTAGGTAGACAATCACATAATCTACAAATATTTGATGTCCATTTTGTTTCTTCCTTTCCAAAGGTTTGTGCTATTAATTCCCTTTTGTTTCCCTCATTGCACAGGTTAAGGAATCCTGGATAGTTTTGAACAGTAAAAGAGATAGTGAATATCCTTTTTACATTTCTCACTTCAAAGGAAATTCTTGAAGTTTTTATCATTAAGTGGTACACTTACTGCAGGTTCTAGAAAGATACACTTTACCAACGTATTGCATTAAGGAAGTTCCTTCCTACTCCTGGTTTACCAAGCATTTTTATAAACGGCTTAATTTTATCAAATGCACTTTCTCCCTCTGCTTTATGTGATCATAGGATTTTTGAGATCAAGATTTTTGAGATTTCTGAGATCAAGAGTTGAGTCTTAAAATAATAAGGGCACCTGAGTAGCTCAGTCCATTAAGTGTCCAGCTGTTGGTTTCCACTGGGGTCATGATCTCAGGGTTGGGGGATCAGCTCCGCATTGAGCCCCATATTAGCCTCTGTGCTCAGCGGAGTCTGCTTGAGATTCTCTCTCTCTCCCTCCTCCTCTGGCCTCCTGCTTGCTTTCTTTTTCTCTAAAACTAACAAATCTTTAAAAATAATAATAGGGGCGCCTGGTTGGCTCAGTGGGTTAAAGCCTCTGCCTTCCGCTCAGGTCACAATCCCAGGGTCCTGGGATCCAGGCCCACATCAGGCTCTCTGCTCAGTGGGGAGCCTGCTTCCCCCTCTCTCTCTGCCTGTCTCCCTGCCTACTTGTGATCTCTGTCAAATAAATAAATAAAATCTTTAAAAAAATAAAAATAATAATAATTTTCTTTTAAAAAAGATTTTACTTATTTATTTATTTGAGAGAGAGAGAGCGTGTGAGCAGAGGGGAGGAGGAGCAGAGGGGGAGGGAGAGGGAGGAGGGGACAGAATCTCAAGCAGACTCCACACTGAGCACCCCCTGTCTCACCACTCTGAGCAGAAACCAAGAGTCTGACACTTAACTCACGGAGCCACCAGGGCACAGAAACTTAAAATAATAATTTTCTAATGTTGAAATATTCTTGCATTTATGGAATAAACCCAACTTGGCCATTATGCAATTTCAAATATGTTGCTGTGTTTCATTTGGCAACTTTCTATTTAAGATATTTGAAACTGTGTCCATAATTGAGATTGACCTAAGATCTTCTTGTCTCCAACTTCCTTGTCTAAGTTGAATATTAAGGTTCTACTAGCTGCATAAAATGCAATGGGTAGTTGTCCCTCTTTTTCTACTTTTTGAAGCAATTTGGATAAGATATGGACTGTCTGCTCTCTGAATATGTACCTGAGCCCAAGGTACTTGATTGTAATAGCCACGTGCCTCCCCAGGGGGACTAGAGAGGCAGGACGGAGACTGTGAGCCACTCCCTGTGGGAGGAGGGCCCAACCATCTGCTCTCACAGTGACGGAAGTTCAATTAGCAGGTCCGGCCACTCCCACCCTCAGCTAAGACCTTTGCAGTCATCACTTTACATCATCAATAAGAATTATTATTTTACTTTATTCCCAGTATGTCAGAATCAGGCCAAGGAGGAGAGGGACTATTGAAAGGAGACCCCCTTGGAGGTCCAAACTGGCAGAAAGCTCAGGCAATTGATTGGCCGGTAATCAACACAGTAATTAATTAGAGAAGTATTTTGCAAAGTATGGTGTATGCCCCATTGCTGTGAATGCTATCTGGTGGCAAAAAAAACAAAAAAAAAAAACAAAAAAAACTTCTGTTATCTTAAGAATGACGTATATGGATTAGAAAACAAAACTATATAATTACAAACAATAAGAGATACAACTATAATGTCAAATTTGCCTGTTATAGTGTAGGACTAGCATAGTCAATTTAAATAAAAATAATACCATAAGTAAAAATTCTTCCTGCTGTAGGCTTGAGATGGGCAAGTTCATGAAACCCGGGAAGGTGGTGCTGGTCCTGGCTAGACCCTATTCCCGGTCATTGTGAAGAACATCGATGATGGCACTTCAGACCATCCCTACAGCCATGCTCTGGTGGCTGGAATTGACTGCAAAGTGACAGCTGCCATGAGCAAGAAGAAAACCATCAAGAGGTCAAAGTTCAAGTCTTTCGTGGAAGTTTAAAAACCACTGTCACTTCATGCCCACGAGGTACTCTGTGGACGTCCCCTTGGACAAAGCTGTCATCAGTAAGGATGTCTTCAGAGACCCTGCTCTTAAACACAAGGCCTGACAAGACGCCAAGGTCAAGTTCGAGGAGAGGTACAAGACTGGTGAGAACAAATGATTCTCCCAGAAGCTGTGGTTTTAGGTCTGTTTTGTTTCAGTCATTAAAAATACAAAAAAAAAAAAAAAGTAAATATTAACACGGGAAGTAAGAAGATATGGCAAAAATTGAGATGGTGATATGAGAATAACCAAAGTTAGGAAATAATTCAAGGAAAGGCCTGTTTAATGAATAACAAGCCAGCAGCAGCCACTAACAATCCCCTACAAAACAGTCCCCTTCACGTCAGGAACGTACAGAGAAGGGAGAGATTCAAAAGTGAGGGAGGACGCCTGGGTGGCTCAGTCGGTTAAACGTCTGACTCTTGATCTCGGCTCAGGTCATGATCTCAGGATCATGATCTCAGGGTTGTGAGATCAAGGCCCACGTTGTGCTCCGTGCTGGGCGTGGAGCCTGCTTGGGATTCTCTCTCTCCCTTTTCCTCTACCCCTCCTTTTCTAAAAAAAAAAAAAAAAAAAAAGTAAGAGAGAACCACTTTCTAAATAAATTAAGTGATCTTTTTCAAAAGAACCAAAATTCCCGCTTAGAGCATTGGTGTCTAGAGTAAATCTCTCCTTATGTTGGCGCAGGGTGGAAACCGGGTGCCCTCTTGCCTGTCTATCCCCTTTCCACATGTCCTAAAATGGAGCCTGCAGATTGATCTCCCCACTCAGGAAGGGTAAGGACAAATTAAGAACATTTCAGATTCGAAAGGATTTCCTTCCATGCGCCCCCTTTAAAAATGTTATTTGAGGGGCACCTGGGAGGCTCAGTTGTGAAGTGTCTGCCTTTGGCTCAGGTCATGACCCCGGGGGTCCTGGGATCGAGCCCCACTTCGGGCTCCCTGCTCTGCAGGAATTTGTTTTTCCCTCTCCCACTCCCCCTGCTTGTGTTCCCTCTCTCACCATCTCTCTGCCTGTCAAATAAATAGATAAAATCTTTTTAAAAAAATGTTATTTGAAGATATACTCTAGCAAAACAGAGACAAAACCCAAGAAAGAGAGACCAGACTCACCCAACAGTAGAACTGACCCACAAGTGTAATGAATAGAAATACCAGAGTCCATAAAGCCATCAGTCAAAATTAGAACAGGAAGTCAGAGGGTTTGGAGAAAAGTGTCTTCAAGAAGAAAATAGGCTTCATTCAACAAATAATGTAATTAAGAAGCTGGGAGATTTTAATGACCTGATTAAAAAAGGCATATGTTTCTTTTCTCAAGAAGAAAAGAGAAAAACAACTAGAAACTCCAGGAGAACAAAAACTCGTATAAGAAACTCATGGTCCAAATATGAAACAAATGAAAATATAACAAGACTTTGAATACTGAGGGAGCGCAGGAAAATACATTTGAACTTGAAGCCTGGAGCATTTCCCTTCAGGCAGCATTTAAATCATAAGATTATAGTTCCTTCTGTACGGGTCCCTGGATGCTGATTAGCTCTGCGAGAATAATGTTTACATAATCATAGTATTTTTTTAAAAAACACTTTATTGACTTTCAATTTTTGAAATGCAGAGATGGACAACACATAAAACCAGAACGCTTTCACTATGGCTATGGAACTAGATTCAAATGTAGTGGGTTAGCAAGAGGACTTAGGAGGAGGGAGGGCAAGGGTGATCAAGGATGTCTCATCTTGCACCGTGGGAGTTGGGAGATATTTCATAAAATTAATGGCACAAGAAAGAAGAGCTGGAAAAGGGCATCTAACCAAATTCTGGAGGCAAGGTGCCTTCGCTAAACTTCTCATCTTTCATAGCGGGGCATGGTGCCAGACATTGGCAGCTCAGGATCTACCCGCCCTCCTTCCCTTGTTCCTAGAACCCTTGCAATCTCACAGGGCACGTGGTTACCCAGAGAAACAGTCTGCTCCCCAGGCTCCGTTGTAGCCTCATGGGATCAGGTGAGCCAGTTCAGGCCAAATGGATGCAAACAGAGCGGGCGTGCCTCTCCACTAGCTGGACTAGGGGTGTGCTTGGCCATCTCCGACCCAGGCCACGAGTTTACCCTAGATAATAATAGTGAACGTGTACACGTGTGTGCTAACTCTGTGCGGGGCAGTTCTCTATGCGCTTTGCGTATACGAACTCCTTTAACCTAACAAGGATGTGTATTCCTTTCCGATGGCTACTGAAACAAAATACCACAAACCTAGAGTTTCAGAACGACACAAATGTATTCTCTAACGGTTCTGGAGTTCAGAAGTTGAACATCAATGTGTTGGCTAGACTACTTTCTGGAGACTCAGGGGAGAATGTATTTCCTTGTGTTTTTAGTTACCAGCGATCCCTGAGTTCCTTGGCTTTTGGTCCCTTCCTCCGGTCGCTACAGTCTCTCATTTCTATCATCACATCTCTGATTACTGTTTCGATTACCTGCCTCCTCCTCCTCCTTTTTTTTTTAATAAAGCTTTTATTTATTTATTTATTTATTTATTTATTTAAGTTAGAGCATGTGTGGGCGGAGAGAGGGGCAGATGGAGAGGGAGAGACAGAGTATCTCAAGCAGACTCTGCACTGAGCAAGGAGTCTGATGCCAGGCTCGATCTCACAACCTTGAGATCGTGACCCCAAGATCATGACCTGAGCCGAAACCAAGAGTCAAACGCTCAACCACACGACTGAGCCACCCGGGCACCCCTCCTGCCTCCTTCTTCTAAGGACTCTTGTGATTATATCGGGTCCACCGGAGCAGTCCAGGATAATATCCCCATCTTAAGACTCTTCACTGAATCACTTCTACAAAGTTTTTTGCCCATATAAGTTCACATCGCAATTTCTAGGGATTAGGACACACACATCTTTGGGGAAACATTATGCTCTCTCCCTCAGATGGACGCTATATTATCTCCCATTTTACCGGTGGTGAAACTCAAGCACAAAGAAATGAAGCAGCGTGCCCTCGGTCACACAGCAGCTCACAAGTGGCGGACCCATAATTTACACCTGGGCAGTCTGGCCCTAGGACCTGTGCTCACGATCGTGATGCTCTCCTACCTGGGCAGAAGTCTGGCTTCCCGATGATTACAGAGCCACCTGGCCAGGTCTGGATGGCCTACAGAGAGAACGAAACCTCTGTCTTTCTAAGGCATTGTCATTTGGGGATCTTTGTTACAGAGGCTATATTCTAATACCGAAGTCAATATCTACTCTACTTAATTTTAAATAATGATTTTACTCTGAGTGGTTTGAATCTATTACAAGAAAGATGTATTTTTTATTCATTTCAAATGTGGTTAGGCTGGAGGGCGGGGATGCCGATCAGTCCATATCACAACCTTGCTAAACACCCTTCAGGGATCCCACTGCCTTTGGGATGGAATCCAAGTGCCTCAGCCTAGATTCAGGCCAGCCCTTCGCCCACCTTTCTATTTCTTTTTTTTTTTTTTAATATTTTATTTATTTATTTATTTGACAGACAGAGATCACAAGTAGGCAGAGAGGCAGGCAGGTGGGGGTGGGGGTGCGGGGGGGGGGGTGGAAGCAGGCCCCCTGCTGAGCAGAGAGCCGGATGCGGGGCTTGATCCCAGGACCCTGAGATCATGACCTGAGCCGAAGGCAGAGGCTTAACCCACTGAGCCACCCAGGCGCCCCCACCTTTCTATTTCTGAACAGACCTTCGGCCATATCCACCCCTCGCCTTTGCTCATGTTATCCCCTCTCCCTGAAATCCCAACCCTTCTTTCTCTCCCACTCCTGCCCAATATGTCCCACTCGAAGTCCGTCTGTAAACTCCTATTCATCCCTCAAGGCTCAGCCCAAGTTGCCTCTGGAACGTTTTTCTGTTTATCTTGGTCTTTCTCTGTCCTGTTAAAGATTTTCCTCAATGTCTGGTGACTGAGATCATAGTTAAACAAAACAAAACTTTCCAGTCTGCACACACACCTCCTAGAAAGCTCAAGTTTCTCCTTCTTTCCCTCCCCCTTGTGTGTTCCTCTGTCAAAATAACCACACCAGCACATGTTTACCACGATCATTGTTTATAACTGATATTATTCCGAATTTTAGGATTTAAGTTCATTAGCGGCCTCCTGAACCCATATGGGACTCAAAATAAAAACAATACCAAATGACAGGATAAACACAGGACGTCCGACCGACAAAGCCCTGACTTTTCTCATTATGACCACTCTGATTTTTTGAAATATTCAATTAGTTTTAAGTGCGGGTGTGTATGAATGTGTGAATCTCCGTCTTGCTGCTCTGCACCCCTGCCTGCCCTCAGCGATCCTTACACAGCCCTGCAGGGCCAAGGTTCCCGTTGGTCGCATCTTAAAACCAGTGAAATGAGGCCCAGAGAGGTTGTGTTAGTTTCTTGTGGCTGCTGTATAGATTACTGCGAATTTAGAGTCTTAAAACAACACATTTTTTTTCTTGCCACATTTCTGGAGGTTAGAAATCCAAAATGAATCCAGCGGGCCTCCTCTCAAGGAATCGGTATGGAGAATTCCGTCTGGAGGTTGGAGGGGAGACTCTGTTCTTTGCCGGCTTCCGGAGCCCGCCCACCTTCCTAGGTTGTGGCCTCTCGAAGCACTGCTGTCACCTCCCACCTCTGCCACCACACCTGCTCTTTCTGCCCCTCCTCTCTCCTTAGGACAAGGCCCCTTGTGATTATACCGGGCCCACCTGGATAACCCTAGATCGTTTCCCCATCTCAAGAGCCTGAATTTAGCCCCATCTGCAAAGTCCCTTTCACCAGGCAGCACACCACCAGTTCCCAGGATTAGAACGTGGACCTCCTCGGGGTCCGCTACCTAGCCTATCCCAGAAGTGAAGCGACCAGTCCCAGATCACACAGCAGGACGCAGCAGGGCTGGGAGTCTGACCCAGTCTTTCTGGCCCCAAGCCTGTGCTTCTAACCACATTTCAACACAAGGCTCGACAGCCTGGGAGGGGTGACAGTTATTTCTGGGCTCAGGGGCACTATCACTCTCGACCCCGGTCCTATCCCGTCACCCACCCCTGATGCCACGATCTCCCACTCTAATGGATGTGAGGCCCACCCCCAGCATTTGTCCCCCTGGGAGATCTCCCCAAACTAACCAGCAGGGCCCCCCTCTTGATAGCTTACTCACCGTCAGTGTTTGTTGAGTGAATATATGAGCAAGGGAGCAGGGACTGCTGTCTCTAGCCCCTGTCCCAGCTGGAAGATGATCAGTAGCTTGTGAAGCCACCAAGGACGCCTGGTTCTAGGCCCTAGGCCCCCTGCTCTCTCAGTAGACGTCTGTCCCCTTCAAGCCACCCACACCCTGAAGGAGGGTTAGCCCTTCCCGAGGGGAGGAGGCACAAAGACTGAGCGCCTGGCCTGGAAACAGAGGACATGAGGTCCCTGGGTCCCTCCCGTGGGTGTGGCACTTTGGTAGAAGCTCCCAGAGGCCAGTGCTGTTGGGCCCGAGGACCAAACCCCACAGCCTCCTCAGTGGCCTGCCAGACTCCGCCCTCAGAGTCCCCCATTCCCGGCCCACAACCCAGCCCCTGCTGGCTTGCCCCGCACCCCTCTGCATCCCTCTGCTTGTTTGCTGATTTCTGTTCTTCTAAAAGGCACCCCTGCCCTGTTCAGAGTGTTCCCATGCACAGCCCAGGCCTTTGGCAGCATTAGCAAGTTGAAAACCCAATTATATTTTGATTATTCTAGTCCTAGCCTGACAGAGGTCACACTGGAATTGGGAGGGAGGGGGAAGCAGCACCTGGGGCCAGTGCCGGGGATCGCACTTAAAGATGGATGTGACAGGGACCTGGGGCTCAGAGGTCCAGGATTAGATCAACAAGGCCGGGGCTGGCTGGTTCCAGGAAAGAGGTCATGTGGTCACCAGTTGACGGACAGCTCAGGCAAAGCCGAGTCTCCAGGGCTGGCCTCGCTGGGCAGTGGAGGTCCTAGGGCTGAGTGCCCAGCCTGGAGATGGATAACATGAGATCCCTGGATGCCTCCCCTGGGCCTGGTGCTTTGCCAGGAGCTCCCAGAGACCAGTGCTGTTGGGCTCAAGGACCCAAACCACCACAGCCCCTGTGGGTCTTCCAGAATATCACCGACCCCTCTTGGGATCCCAGGGCTTTCTCAGAGCATCTACCCAGACCGAACAATTGTCCTCTCTTACCCTCAGGCCGTGAGTGAGGGAGCCAGACTCAGGACCAGGGGAACCTGGGGGCCCAGAGCCTCCTCTCTGGCAAAAGTCTGAGCAGGAAAAATATCTGTTGCCTCAGGGTAGAAGGAACCACTCCCGATCCTTTGTCTTGGAGGGCAGCCATCTCTGGGGGACCGAAGGGTGAAGGGGCAGTTGGCCGTTAGGATCCCTCTTCAGGGGAGATGGGACTGGCTCTGGGGAAACTGAATTCTCAGACATGACTTCTCCCCCCCCCCACACACATGCACCCTACATATAATGGCTTGGGGGCCTGGGGAGACCCTTGCTCACTCCAGCACTGGGTGTCTGGGAGGCCCAAGCATCCTGAGCTCTGGGCTGGGCTCCGCTGGCACCCACCATCCTCACAGACTCTTGTGCCTGTCGTATTAGCAGCTGCAGCTGTCACCTGAGCGTCCCCGCTCAGTTCGCCCTCCGTCCCAGCCCGTGCTGCAGCCCCCTCCCCAGCCCTGACATAGCAGACATTCCCAGCTCTAGCTGGGGGGTGGGGGGGGGCGAGAGTGAGGGATTAGATGAGTCATCGCTGCGGGGGCGGACAAACCAAGTCCCACATTCGAACAGTGGCAGAGCCACGGACACAAAGGCGTGCCCACACACACATTCCCACGCTCACAGGGGCTCACGCCAGGAGGCCGATGCTAGTCAAAGCCCAAACCACACATTCAGACACACAGGGAGACAGACACCCCCTCCATACACACACACACACACACACACACACGCACACACTCCTCGTGTACACAAACACCAATGTACACAAAGTAAGCCCCATACAGACACAGCCCACTCAGGGTGACGCTCAGTCACCAACCCAAAGCCTGTCCTCTGCTCACATGCACACTCAGACACACACACACACACACACAGTAACATACACAGTCACAGAATAGATCCTCTAAGCACACACTCACATCCCTTCCTCCTAAATACAGAAAAACATACACACGTGCATGTGCAAGCACACATGCACGCTCACACACACCCATGCACACATGCGCGTGCACACCAGGTGCTCCTCTCTGGAGTCCCCTCATTCATTTCCCTCCCACCGCCAGCACTCCAGGCAGGCAGGACAGAGCACTGGAACCACAGGGATGCTGGGACCCATCACTCGTCCTGCCCAGGGACAGAGTTGTGCCTTAGGATCAGCTTCGGTTCTCCCTTTCTGGAGAGGCAGGGGAGGTCACTGACCTGTCCACTGTCATCCCAGCTCCACTACCAAACACTGTGTTTAATGGCCCGTCTCCAGCTCCTCTGAGAAAGGGCTTTGGCTGCCACAGAGAACATGGAGGGTTACATCTCAGGAATCACCCCAAGGAGGGAGGGACTGTGAGTCTCTGGGTGTGAGAGAGGATGGTGGGACCGGATGTGCCAGGAAGGTCCTGTCCTGAGGCAGGGCGCGGCCTGATGCCCAGGGGGTCGCTCATCACCTCCCTGTGGTTCCTGGAAGGCCCAACCTCCCTACCTTTACACCTGCTGTTTCCTCTACCTGGAAGCCTCTCTGTGGCTACCTCAATCCCCCTTGCAAGGCTACCTTCCCACTTTTCATGTCCCTGTGTTCCTACTCTAAGAAGTCTGTCCTGATGCCCTGGTTGAATCAATCTGTCCTTCTGGGCCACTTCCCAGCCCTCCTCGTGCTATAGTCACTTGCTGGTCTGTGAGCCTCCTGTCTCTGGCCAGCCTGGGCGTGTCTGAAGGACGGGGAGTTTCTGCTTGGCAAGGAGGTGGGTAAACCTGGAGAGGATGACAGGTCAGAATCCTGACTCTGCCTCTGCTGTGTGGCCTTGGGCAAGTTCTGAACCATGTGAACCCAGTGTCCTCATCTGCAAAATGGGGCAATAGTGACTACCTCCCTGGACTGGTGGGGAGATTAAGTGAGATCCCGCATGGTGGGGGGATGGGGTACACTTGGGGCAGCCCTATTATTCTAGCTCACTGCCTGGCACACAGCTTAGTAATTGTTGAATTAGTCAGGCCCTCTGGCTCGCCTCTTCCTGCCCCTACTTACCATCCATCTTGGGAGGGGGGAAAGCAGGTATGAAGAAAAAGGATTGGGGCAGAGAGAACGGGGGTGGGGGTGCGCTGGGAGATGGGCACCCCTGTGACCCACCTGTGCCGTCCTCCTCGTCAGCTAGGTGCGGCCGCGAGAAGTGGAGCTGGGATCCCCGTCTGCGCTGGGGCCCCTCCGGAGCTGCCTAGGGCCCACCAGCACACAGTAGGTGCGCTCTGAACGCTCAGCGGCCAGAGGCACAGATGCCGAGTGAAAGCGAACGTATGAATGAACGGATGGACGCATGAATGGAGGTGGGATGGAAGCATGAAGTGGCAGGCGAGGAGGAATGAGCGTCTCCCCCGCCCTCCCGGTCTCGGGCTGGGCGACATGAAGCGGAGACCGGCTGGGGGCTCCCCTCCCCGCCCGCCCCTCCCGCTCGCCCCCCCTCCCCGCGGCGCGCAGCCCAGCGGAGCCCGCGCCCAGCCAGAGCCGGCGTTGGAGAGGCGGCTCGCGCCCAGCGGAGCGAGCCCAGGCAGCGCGGCCTTGGGAGGGGGCTGCCCCGGACCCCTCCCCCGGCCCGGGCCCCTGAAGCCCGGCCTTCGGGGCAGGGAGGCGGAGTCCCCGGTGCAAGGTCCGGGGACCAGCAGCCGAGGACGCCGGGGTCCTGGAGCCAACAGGTGCGGGGTTTGGGGGATTCCCCCAGGCCCGGGGTGGGGGTTCCAAAGGACCCTCGGCGGGAGACAAGAGTCTCGGGGCATAACCTGGGTGCTGGAAGGCAGGGTCCCCTGGAGGCTCTGCCCTCCTCCGGGCAGGTTTCTGCAGAACCTCTAGCGCCCTCGTTCCTCCACCTTTCCCCGCAGCCACCCCCAACCCCCACCCAGTCCCCGAGGTGCAGGGAGGTCCCGCTGAGGGACTGGGTCCGTCGGCACTTGGAGGGGGTATGAAGGAGGCCCCTCGACCTCCCCCAGTGATCTCCAGGGACCGGCAACCCTCCTACACACGTCCGGGGTCGTCCCTGCCTAGCCGCGGGAAGGAGGGGTCTGAGCGAGCGAGGAGGGGCGGGGAGGGAGGCCCGATTTATGAATGGAGAAAGCGGCCTGCGCGCCAGCCCAGCGACCCCTGGCGGCCGTCGGGGAACATCGCGGCCGCGGGGATTCAAGTGGGGACGATCCGGGGGTCTGAGCGGCCGGGTCTCTGGGCCTGGGGCTCTCCTCTCTTGCAGGGAGGTCGTCAGTTCCTTCCTGCACCCCTGCCGCCAGTGTGTGCCCTACCAGGAGGGTCCAGGTCTGGAGGGCGGCGCCTGGGTCTCTAACGCTTCCCTTGACCATTTTTTAAACCAAAATTCCAGGCCTGTGAACTGACTCAGGAGAGAACATTGGCAGTGGGGATGGCTTTCAGTCGCAAATCTATGGTGTTTCGTGGATTCAGACAGACCTGGCATAGTAGCTTTGTGGCCTTAAGCAAAGGGCTCATGGTAACGGGAGCCGGCCCCGAAGCCGGTTTCCCTTGCCAGCGTCTGGGTAAAGCACTTGGCGCGCATTAGCGCTCATTACACCTCGCTGCGGCTCTGTGGGGTAGGTACTGCTATTACTCCTTTGGAAAGATGGGGAAACTGAGGCTGAAAGGAGAGACGTAAGGTATCCAAGAGCACCTAGCATGGAATTGAGATGTAAGCCACATCTGTCTTTCCCCATCGATGTCGGGCTTACCGCAACCGACACACTATGAGAACTGAGGGAGCTTACCTGCAAAGTGCCTGGCACACTCCTAGTGTTCTTTCTTCCTTCCTCCCCTCCTTCTTTCAGGAGGCTTGGGGCTGGGACCCCAGAGACCTGTGTGCAAGAGAAGTGGGCTGAGACCTGGTCCGGGCTCCCCACGCCCTGCTGGGCCCAGGATGCCCCTAGCCATCAGCAGCTCCTGAACTCATGGAGCCCTCGGCCACCCCAGGGGCCCAGACTGGGACCCCCACTGGCGGTGGGGACCCATCACCATCCCTGGTACCTCCTGACTACGAAGACGAGTTCCTGCGCTACCTGTGGCGTGATTATCTCTACCCAAAGCAGTATGAGTGGGTCCTCATCGCTGCCTACGTGGCTGTGTTCCTTGTGGCCCTGGTGGGCAACACGCTGGGTAGGTGTTTATGTCCCTGTGGTGCTGCGGACTTCCCCTGGGGACTGGCAGGGGTCCTGGGCCTGGCTTCTCCCTCTCCCCCTCCCCACCTCCCCTTGGCTTGGCAGTGTGGGGGCTGGGTAGCACTGCTGTGCCCCCTCCCCCCCCCCCGCTGCTTCACGTCCCCCTCCTCTTCCCACCCTCCTCTTCCCACCCTCGCCCCCGCCCTGCAGTCTGCCTGGCTGTCTGGAGAAACCACCACATGAGGACGGTCACCAACTACTTCATCGTCAACCTGTCCCTGGCTGACGTGCTTGTGACAGCCATCTGCCTCCCGGCCAGCCTGCTGGTAGACATCACTGAGTCCTGGCTCTTCGGTCATGCCCTCTGCAAGGTCATCCCCTATCTACAGGTAAGCTCCACCCAGGCACCGTCCGTCACCCCTCTGTCACCCCAAGTACAAAAAACCATGGCCTTGCATAGACCTCAGCGACCCTCAGACTTGCCTTTCAGACAGGACGAGGTGGCTCAGTTCCTCTGCCGTGCCATCCTCTCCTGTCATCAGGGCCCGGCCACGAGGCCTGACACTTGGAGACACAGGCCTGGCCCCACATACTCATACAGAGATCCCCACCTAGTCACACCCGCAGACCCACACGCACATAGCCACTGGACACACGTGCAGTCACCTCCACTCACCAGGAGAGGGGCACAAGCCCACGGTGACAGACACAGATGCATGCTGGGCCTGCTTCCTGGTTCCCAGGGGGCTGGTGTGAGGAGACACCCCCCCCCCCTGCCAGGGCCTTCCATCCCCCAGCGGCAGGGATCAGGTTGTCCAGATGTGGTGGCGGTTGGGGGGAGAGGGCTGGCCAGAGGCCAGAATGCACCCCAGAGGGCAGCGTTCCCTCCCAGAGGCAGCTTCCACTTCCACTTCTGTTCCTAGGCTCACCTCTGCCTCCCTGAGGGAGGCTCTTTCCTCACAGCCCCGGGGAAGGGAAGGCATCCCTGGGCAAAGAGAAATGCCTCTTGGATTTTTAAGATTTTCCACTCAACAGATTAACCCTGTGAACACTGACAATGAAGACAGGGTGGGGAGGAAATGCACCTTAGGCAAATTATTTAACCTTCCTGTGCCTCAGTGTCCTCCTCTGTAACGCGGGGTAAGAGTACGCACCATGGGGTTGTTGTGAGGATAATGCGAACAGTGCCATGCACGTAGTAGGTCCCATTAAGTTACTATTCATGGTAGGGAAGCACCCACTATGGGCCAGGTCCCAACCTGGACATTTTCCCACGTGATTTCATGGATTCTCGAAAGAATCCCGAAGGTGGAGGACATGTTCCCATTCCTCAGACAAGCCTCAGAGAAGGTGAGTGATTTGCCCAAAGCTCCATAAGCCATGAGCAGTGCAGTCAGGATGGACGCCTGGCGTTTGGGGACTCCATGCCCCATCACCCACCCCATGTCTGTGGGTGGCCTCCAAGGGGACTGACACCATGTGCCCATGGGGCAGGCCGTGTCTGTGTCGGTGGCAGTGCTGACTCTCAGCTTCATCGCCCTGGACCGCTGGTACGCCATCTGCCACCCGCTGCTGTTCAAGAGTACTGCGCGGCGTGCCCGTGGCTCCATCCTGGGGATCTGGGCTGTGTCCTTGGCTGTGATGGTGCCCCAGGCTGCCGTCATGGAATGCAGCAGCGTGCTGCCTGAGCTAGCCAACCGCACCCGGCTCTTCTCCGTCTGTGATGAACACTGGGCAGGTAATGGTGGGGGCCTCAAGCAAGAGGCCCTGGAGTGGGTGCCTCCGGGACACGTACCCCTAGGACAAGCATCTGTCAGTACACTGCTGGGGTGGGCACTCCCGGGGTGGCCATCTCCCAAAAGGACACCCTCGGAGCCAGCTTCTATAGGGTTACTCTCCCAGGGCGGGTAACCCCTTGATGGACGCTGTCCAGCAGGCATCTAGCAAGGACACATCCAGAGCGGGTATGTCCTCTAGTCTAGACACGTGTGAGGGCTCCCTCCAGGATGGACACCCACCAGCTGGGCAACTGCAGGGTCTCTCTCTCTCGCGGTGTCTATAAGAGACCCAGCTGCTTGCTTTGGCTGTCCGGCTCCAGATGGGGCAGGGGGGCTTTGCTAAGTGGAACAGGCTGGAGGTCCCCAGAAGGAGAGTGTCTCTTGCCCTTGTGTCTCTTGACTCCTACAGACGACCTCTACCCCAAGATCTACCACAGTTGCTTCTTCATTGTCACTTACCTGGCCCCACTGGGCCTCATGGCCATGGCCTATTTCCAGATCTTCCGCAAGCTCTGGGGCCGCCAGGTGAGGCCCACTTTGGTGTCCCTGTCTGGGCTGGTGGGGAGGAAAGGGGTCCTGGTCTGAGGGAACAGAAAGAATCTGCCATCCCGACTGCCACCGGAGAGAGGCAAGGCCCAGGGACAGGTCAAAGTCAAGGCCAAAGCACTGGGGCCAACCCTGCAACAGAATGTTAACTGACACCGGCTTCAGTATCTAAAGTCTCATCATCGTTCTGAGCTCTAGCTGCCCTTCATTGTACTGGGTACTTTTAGCTAGTCTTGCCTCCTCTCAACCCTTGTATATTGTCCCCAACTGAATGTGTGAGAGAACGGAGTCCCAGAGAGGCAAAGCCTCTTCTCCCGAACCCCTCAGCCAGCCAGGGGAAGAGCAGTGGCATTCTAATGCCCAGGTCGGCCCACAACAACATCATCTCTGCGTTTTTGCCAAATTCGGCACTTGGCTCCCAACGTCTTCACAACGACCTAAGCACAGAAGCAGTAGAACCCCCATTGCCAATGCTGACAAAGGGCGGCCAACTTGCCACAGCCGACGGGTGGCAGAAGCTTTCTGGTTCCGGGGCCTGCCTGCTGGTCTCTGTTACAGACCTATCACCAGCAGGTTCTGGAGGGCGGGGGGTCATTGTGGGGGGAGAGGAGTGCTCAGAGGTTCTGGGTCTAAGGGGGGGCTAAGTTCTGGGTCCTGTGCCTGGGCAAGGAGAGGATGCAGACCAGAAGGTGACCAACCTGCAGTCTATCAGCACCTGCCCTCTGCCCGATAGCCCCCCAGTCCCGAGGGCAAGAGTCACTATCCTCCTCTAATAGATGAGAAAACCAAGGCTCGGGCAGGAGAGTGGGTTGAGCAAGCTTACACAGGTCATGAGTGGCTGAGCTGGCCCTAGCCCCTAATTTTCCTCAACTCTAGCCCCGTGCCCCTCTTTTGGGGGGCGATTCATGTGCCCGATGGTGTGAGAGGCTTCAGGGATATCTATGGCTGCTCCTGAAACCTGGACCCCTCCCAGGATTCTGGGCTGTGACGGAGGCAGGGACTGTGCTCTGAGGCCCCGGCCATTCCGTGCCGCTCACCTACTCACCTGCTCACTCCTTGCCCAGGTCTTTCCGTGGTCAGACACAGGCAGGGGTGGGGGGCACAACTCACCCCACCACCCCTCCCCCCACGACAGGAAGCAATGGCCTAAGGAGGATGGAGGGGTAGCTCGGGAGGATGTTCTAGAGTCTCCTGCCTCTCTGAGGTTCGGTTCTTTCATCAGTAACTGAGGGCCAGGAATCCCTTCCCCGAAGGCACACCGTGGGGGGTTCACAGTGAGCTCCTGGGAGATTCAAGTTCACGGGGCCCCCTCCAGCCCCGAGTGTCAGTCTTCATCATGAATATTAGGTTCCTTCCCTTGGCCCACCTCCAGCCTGCCCCAGGGTCCCCCCAGAGCAGCACCCCACAGAGGAGAACGGCCCTTCCGGGGAGCCCCACCCACCACTGCTCTCTCTCTCCCTCTCTGTGCCAACCAGATCCCCGGCACCACATCGGCCCTGGTGAGGAACTGGAAGCGGCCCTCAGACCAGTCCGACGACCTGGGCCAGGGCCTGAGCGCAGAGCCCCCACCCAGGGCCCGGGCCCGGGCTTTCCTGGCTGAGATGAAGCAGATGCGGGCGCGGAGGAAGACGGCCAAGATGCTGATGGTGGTGCTGCTGGTCTTTGCCCTCTGCTACCTGCCCATCAGCGTTCTCAATGTCCTCAAGAGGTGAGAGCGCAAGGGGACAGCTGGTGGCCTCTCTCTGCTTGGGGGAAAGAAGGGCTCTAGTCCTCACCCACTATGTGGCCTTGGAGGCAGGTCATTTCCCTTCTCGGAGCCTCCCAGCCTCAATTTCTTGCCTGTAAACAGTGAATAACGCCAGCCGCCAGCCGTGGCCTGCCGGGGGTGGGGGGGGGATTATGAAAATTCCTCTATCTCTTCTCTCAACCATCAGCTCCTGGTGGGGGTGGGGGGCAGGGAGCACAGTGACCACGCGCACAAGACAAAGTCTCTGCCTTCTTGGAGGCGACATCTAGTGGGACAGAGAAATAAGTCTCCACCGTACTGGCAGGGAGGGATACTGCGATGAAGACAAAATAGGGAAAGAGCACAGAGAGTGAAGGTGACGAGTTAGTGGGGTTCTGTGTGTTTATTTTTTTATCTTTTTTTTTTTTTTTTTTAGATACAAGGGTTAAAAAAAAAAAAAGGCTCATCTGAGGAAATGACATTTGACAGGGACTTGAAGGAAGGGGGGAAACCAAGGGGCCAGGCCAGCAGGTGTCTGGAGGAAGGCACTGGAAGTGGAGGGAACAGGGGGTTCAGCAAGTGAGGGGCTGCGGGGCACAAGGAGAGAGCAGCGGGCTGTTTGTCAGGAGCCGGTCTCAGTGTGAGTTTGTGCTTGGCCATTTCCTGGATCACTTCCTGTGATCTCGGGCATGTCATCTTGCTTCTGTGCACCTCCCTAACTGAACAATGGATGATGTCTTGCTTGACTCCTCATGTCGCTGCAAGGGTGGGTGAGGAAGTGGGTGGGGGTCCCAGGGGATCTGAGAGCCGGTGAATGGGCAGATGGACCCTCGTCCCTGTCCCGACAACCACCCTGGTTAAACTCTCTGTGCTCAAGACCTCAGACCTAAAGGCCCAGGAAAGGGCCACCTGGTGGGACAGAAGGGGCAGTGGGAACTCTTGCCCTCGATAGCCACTAGTGAGCTGTGTGACCTTGGTCAACTCACTTCCCCTTTCTGAGCTTTGGCTTTCCTGTGTTTTAGATAAGGACAGTGACTCCCACCCAACAAAAATGGGATACACGTGCACACACTTCTACCCCGTTTCTGACTGTCCTCCCCCCCGGTCCTAGGGTGTTTGGGATGTTCCGCCAAGCCAGCGACCGAGAAGCCGTCTATGCCTGCTTCACCTTCTCCCACTGGCTGGTGTATGCCAACAGCGCTGCCAACCCCATCATCTACAACTTCCTCAGTGGTGAGCGGGCTGGAGAGGCAGGGGGATGGGGGGAGGGGCATGGCAGTCTTCGGGACAACAGTCTGCACACCCCCAAGCCAGGCTGTATAAAGGGATGGCAGGAGGGGATGTCCCTGCTCCCGCCTGGGGATCTTGAGCTGGCTCTGGGAACTCCCATTTGGAAGAGACTTGGCCCTGATCAGGAGCCCTGGTCTAAGTGGGAGACAGGCCACACAGCAGAACCTCTAGTCGGCCCTGTCTGGCCAACACGGGCTCTGGGGGAGCCAGGCCTATGGGAAGAGGGCCCGGGAGCTCCCGCCCGAGAGGATGACTGTATAACCAAGTCATTTGGGTAAGGGAGGATCACCAGCAGAGGCAGCCCAGGGCCGGGGAAGGGCTTCCCCATGCCCAGCTAGACACAAAGCGGCAGAGCCGCCAGAATGTGGGGGGCTGTCCCCGGATCCATCTGTCTCCAATACCAGCCTTCTTGCTCCCCTGTCCGAAAGTCCAGGCATCCCCAGTCCCCTAGCCCCACCCCAGGCTGCTCCCCTCTGCTGTCCCACTGTGTGCACCTCCTGCCCCAACCTCCCAGACTCCGGGTGGTAACACCTCTGCCTGCGGACCTACCTGGGCTTAACAGAAGTGTGGCTCGCGAGGCCTCTGGCTGCAGAACTAGGCCTGAAGAACTGGTCCAGATGCCTGTTCAAGCCTGGGAACAGATCTTTGGGAAGAGGCTGAAGGAGGGGCTGGGGGTCCATATCCCAACCCTCACTGAGACTAAAGAATTAGTCCCCGAAGGCTAGCCGGCGGTCTCCAGCTCAGTGGGGAGAACAGAAGATGTAAGGGCTGCCGCAAAGGCGGCAGCCAGACTTCCTGCCAGGCATTCCTGTCTTGTGTCCGTTTACTGAGCACCTACTGTGTGCCTGGCCCTCTGCTGGGGCCTGAGGGAGGCTTGCTGGCTGATGAAGTGTGGTCATGGAGTTTTCTGCTCCAGACACCATCTATTTCCTTGGTGTCCTTTGGCTGACCGAGCTGGCTGTGGTAGTCCCTTCTTCCCTACTCTGTTGTCCCCTTCAAGAGAAGCGCTCCGGAATGAGAACTGGGCCTGACTTTTGGCTGGGGGACCTTGGGCAAGTCGCTGCACCTCTGTGCGTCTCACCTACGAAGTAAGGATAAAGGACGCCAGCCTCTCAGGGTGCTGGGAGAAGCAGGGGAGGAGCGGTGCGTGGGGCAAAACAGAGGTGCCCCTCACAGGGCCTCATGCAGGCTGCTGCTGTCCTTCCCGTCACTGTGGGGCACGGGTGGGGATAGCCTAGTCATAGCCATGAGACCGAGCCCCTCCCCCTACCCGCCAAGGAGGGCAGAGGTGGCCCCAGGCCCCCGAACCAGACACCACGTTCTGAGCTGGGCTCAGAGCCAGAGCGCAGTCAAGGAATCAGATGAAAATTGCATTTCTCCTTGGGAACTGCTCCGGGGCCTCTGTCCTCACTCTCCCTGGCAATGCCAAGGTCGCCTTTGGGGCTTTCTCCGTCCCAGCTCTCCCCTGCCCTCCCGCCCCCTCACAGGCAGCTTGGCTGGAGCTGCGTGGGTGTTCCTGGGCCCAAGGACCTTCCTGCTTCATCCATCTCCTTATGGCTGTGTCTTCTGTCTCCAACCAAGGCAAATTCCGGGAGCAGTTTAAGGCCGCCTTCTCCAGCTGCCTGCCTGGCCTGGGTCCCTGCGATTCTCCGAAGGCCCCCAGCCCCCGCTCCTCTGCCAGCCACAAGTCCTTGTCCTTGCACGGCCGGTACTCCGTCTCAAAAGTCCCTGAGCACGTGGTGCTCACCAGTGTCACCACGGTGCTGCCCTGAGAGACGGTCGCTGTGGTGGCTCCCGGGTGGGGGAAGGTGGTACGAGCTGCTTCCTGCCTGGGCTGCTCCCCTGACTCCTTGTGGAGACTGCTGGATGCAGTGGGAGGCCAGGGCTCCAGACCTGGTTTTCTGCCTGTTTAACTCTGGGCAAGTGACTTCCCTTCTCTGAGCTCTGTCTCCTAAGCAGGATTGATGGGAGGATTAAGCATGCTCGAGAAAGCGGAAAGCTCACTGTAGATTGTGAAGTGTTGTGGACGGGATTATCCTATTCCTCCCACATGGCTGTGCCCCACGGTCTCATCCACCCCTATCATCCTTCCGCAGCTCGGCCTTCCTCCCAAAGATCCCTCTCCCACCCAATTACAGGCCTCCCCTGGAGTCTGTTGTAAGGGTCCTGGCGGGCAGTGCCATCTGGCCCAGCGGCTCCAGCGGAAAGCCCAGCTGCTCTGAGGCCCACGTGAACGAATCGGGGTCCAGCCTTTCCCTGGTAGGAACACAGCCCCATCCTGGCCACGTGCCGTGTGCACCGCAGACTGGACCCCGTCGGCTTTCTGGTGTGCTAGAACACTCTCCGTGTGGCCATTTGGCATGGAGGCCAGCAGCCTGAAGCAATTGTAATTAAAAGCCTGGCACTGAATGTTCCTTTTCCTTGTCATTGCACAAAATTTGTGCTGCTGAGGTGAGGAGAGAGGCGGTGGGGAAGCTTGGGGAAGGGGAGAAGACCAGGCAGTACTGGAATGCTATGATCTGCTGACCACCGCGCACACCTCCCAACACACTGGATCCCAGATGGGCTCTGAGCCTGGATTCAGAGCACACACGGTGCTGCCTCCTGCAGGACCTGGGTCCTGGACATAACTGTCTGCTGTGACACTTCTGGGCCCAGTGGCCTATAGGAGGTAAGGGAGATGCGGGCGCAGACAGCGGGGTTAACAGACTGATTTACTATTATCTTCACCTTCTTGGAAATCAGGCTTGCATTTATTTTCTATGAACTCACAGGATAAAAAGAGCCCCAGACATGCTCCATCTGCCACCAAGATGATTAGAGGGCTGCCGGAGGCCCTGCCCCTCGTTGCCAGGGCAGGAAGTGGAGTGTGGGCTTGAGGAGGGTTCCGCTGACGGGCGGGAGACATCTGGCGGGGGCCAGCTCAGCTGTGCGTGCCCCCTGGCTCTGCTTGATTTGATGAATGGAGCTCCGGGCTCCCTCTGACCTCCCCTGCCAAAAAAATGGGGCAAAACCATGGTCCTGCCAGGGCCCCCACCCAGAGATGCTTAAGTGCCCCTCCTCTTAGGCATCACACTTCTCCCAGAGCAGGTGGAAGGTATAGCCTAAGGATGTCGTCCACTCTCTGGGCGACTCTCCAACCCAGTGTTTGTGGCCATTTCCACGGATGCCCGGGTGCTGCTGGGTGGGACAGGCCACCCTGCTCCTTCCTCGCTCTTGCTGGCCTTGTGATCCCAAGCTGTGGGCGAAGTTTCGTGTAGCCAGGCTTGGAGGTGCAGTGTGCAGAATGGTGTGTGATGGCAGGCTCCCAAGCTCGGAACCAACCATACCCATGAGGACCAACCCACGTCTGGGGCTAAGGAGCCCGGGCTGAGCACGAGGCTGAGACTGATTGGTGCCATTCTAGAGACAGGTTGCTGTCGACACCTGGCTCGGTGGGAGCGAAGGACAGAAGTGTCCTGTAATGGCTTCATTCTACTCTATTCCGCTGGCTGAATCCAGTCCAACGGTGGGCTCGAGGCCTCCACTTGGGAGGTTCAGATGAACTGGAGAAAATTCAGAGGACGAGGATGCCAAGGTGAGCGATGCTCAGGGAAGAGTTGCAGAAGCACCCAGGGCCACCCAGCCCAGGGAAGGGAGTTCCCAGGGGAACATGGCAGGTTCTAGGTGTCTATAGAGGTGGGGCTGGCAGGAAGGGGTGGCCCAAGAGGGAAATCCCTAGTCCAGGGGTGGTTTTCAAGGTGGCAGGATTTGGAATCTCATCAGGAAGAAGTGTCTGCTGGTCAAAGAGGAAGCCGGCTTCCTGGAAGGGCTGGTAGGCAGAGGCAGGACTGACCATGGGGCAACAGAGAGGATTCTAGTCCTGGGTGGAGTTTGGCCTCAGGAACTGGGTTCCACCTGGGTTGGTGCCAGCATTCTAGCATGACGGCAGCCCAGAGGACAAAAGGGCTGAGCTGGCTGAGCCCGACATACCCAAGGGGCCTCACTGAGCTGCTTCCAACCACCCCCTGCTGGGCCCAGAGCTTTCTTCTCCTCATTCCCAAGAGGAAAAGGATTATCACACCAATGCCCATGATCAGGTCCCCCACAACAAACCAGAATGTCTGGTGTCTTGGCTTTTGATTGAAATTCTGTCAGATCACTGTAGACATTTGGTGTAGACTGATTATCACGCTGATCTCAAGACCCAGCTAGCAAGGACAGATGTCTGTGCTTAATAAAAATGGGGGAAAGTTATGACTTAATAAATGCAGTTTGTCTGGAAGATCAAACTAGGGCTTTAGATAATAAAAAGGCCATGCTGTGAAGTCTGGGGTGATGCCTGTGGCCCAGAGCGCAGTCCTAGAACAGCGACAGTCCTCGAACGGTGACAGAACACACGAACCAGGCTGGCCCCTGCACTAGAGCTCCACCCGGGTAAATGGGACCGGCCCCATGTGGGCCATGTCCCCATGAGACGCTCCTTCCCACACTGTGCAGTGTGCACTTCGATGTTCGCTTAATGGATGCGCACGCGCAAATCCCGCAGATGAACCCACAGCTAGGAAGGTGGGATGGGACGCATGGGACTACAGAGTTTTGTCCTTTTATTGAAGCTTACAGTTTCACTGGACTTTTGGCCCCGAAAGAAGGAAAAAAAAACAAAACCACAAATAAAAAAAGAGCATTGGCGTTGGGAGGAGGCAACTGTCCCCTGGGGATTGAAGCCAAGCAGAGAATGGCAGGCAAGGGAGGGGTCCAAGCTGCACGGGGGGAACCTGGCCGAGGATGCCCAGAGAGCAGACTGTCTGAGCTCCCTGAGCAGGGACAGCACCCAGGCAGCTAGAAGTCAACAGGGACGTGGGGCTGGTGGAACCCAAGCCACTTGGTGCCACGGACAAACCTCCCTCCTGCTTGGTTAACTTCCACTTTGGAGAAACTGGGTTCATTGGACAAGACGGTGTAGGTGACGAGGCTCAGGTGCTAATGGCAAGAGGCTAATGAACACTTACCACTGGTGTCAGGGTGCAGAAGGAACAGCCAGAGGCTGGAGCTCAGCTGACTGGGCACTACTCACTCCACTGACATCTCCTGCTCCTGGCACAAGGCTGGGCCATTTAAATGCTTAGGGCTCAGGACATTAAATGCTCAGGACATTCAACTTCAGTCCTCTCTTAGGTCAGGCCACTACCTGTGTGGCCTCAGCCCAGGTCCCCACGATTTGGTGACAGGGACACAGGACTCCCAGCCCTCTTCGGAAACGGTGCTGCATCAGGCAAGGGAGAATCTTTTTCTAGGAGGGGCAGGAAAAGAGGAGAGGCCCACACGCCTCTCCCACTCTCAGGAGCCAGGAAAGGTCCCTGGTCCACTCTGCTCTCCCCAGATGGGCCAGCTTAGAGCATCCGAGAAGCTGTCATGGTGACGAAGTCCTCAAAGCTGAGCCGAATGTTGCCCTGCACGGCTGTGTCCTTCTCCCGGAAGGCCTCGGTCAGCACCTGCAGCTGGGTGCACACCTGGATGAAGCGGTCTAGCTGCATGGCAGGGCTGGCGGAGCGTGGGCAGTAGCGGGTGACCAGGAGCTGAGTGAACTGGGGGCTCAGATTGTAGCCCATCTGGGACAGCGCTGCGGAAGAGGGGCACAGGGAGCAGACACAAAACCCCACCGTGAACACGGCTGTCAACCAGCGCTGGGGAGCCCAGCAGTGCAAGGGACTTTGAGGAGATAAAAACCAAAATGGAGAGAGGACAGACGTCCCTATGGTCTGAGATAGCGGGAGCCCAAAAGGGGCTCTCTCTGGATGCTCTCCTTGGCTGGAAAGCCCCAGTCCCTTTCTCCAAATCTCCGTTACTCTCTGTTCAATCGGGCCCAGAGGGTCCCAGAATGACATGGAGCTAGCCATGCTCCTCTGGGACTCGTCTGTGTTACAGAAGGAACCCTGAGCCGCCAGGACCCCGTTGCCCAGGGCGGACATCAGAGGCAGTGTGGCACAGAGGGAGACATGACAAAGGCCTTCTCTGGAGTCAAGACAGCCCCTGGGCAAATTACTTAACCTTGTTAATCCTGTCTTATCCTCTCTAACGTGGGGCTAATATCACCTTGTAGGTCCTAGTGAGGACTGAGAGAGGGGATCCTGCAAAGCACTTGGCACAGTGCCTGACACATAATAAGCCCCCAGTGGAATTTGTTAAAAATAATAAAATCACCATCTCCCCAGGCAAGGCTGCTGGGTGGTTCCAAGGTCATGGCCTACGTGCTACCCTTTCCCCCACCTGGGAGGCTTCCTTTCTTCCTCTCCATGTATCTACTAGCCCAGGCTAAAAGCTCCCCTTTTGCTATGTGGCCCTTAGGAAAGTTGCCTAAACTCAGCCTCGGTTTTCTCATCTGCAAAAGGGCAAAAAGAAGAGCGCCCTCACGTAAGGGTGGGGAATAACAGACACTAGCTGTCACCCAGGGAGCGTGAGTGACGTTAACACTGCTTATTACAGTGCCCGGCCCATAGCAAGCAGTCAATAGACACACATCTTATTGTGACAGTATCACCCTTACCAACATCCATGACAGGACCAGACAAAAGAGGACGGGATCAGTACAGGTCATGTCCTTGCCCTTCTACCAGGGTGCAGACCCGGTGAGCCCACTCCCACCCACAGAGCTCCTCGGTCTTACTGAAATCCGTGCCCGGGGCCAAGGGCCGGGTACTCTGGGGAGCCCATTCTCCCTCCCAGGTGGCAAAGATCCCTGTCAGATTCTTATCAGCTCACTAACCACCCATCTTCTAAAGTCAGACTCAGAACCGGACCTGGAGCTATCGCCTCAGGTCATCTGAGCTGTCACTTTTAGTGTGGTCTGGGTCCCAGAGTTGGGAAGGAAACTGCTTTCGAGCAGAGATGGCCACAGAAACATCTTTCTGAGCGCCCATACATGGCTGTTTCAGTATGTGAGCAACCAGAAAGGAAGGTCCACCGGTCCTGGTCTCCAGGTGCCCTGGGCTGCCGAGTTCCTAGCATTAGCCAGGAGTGCCGTCCCGAGGGGAGTCCAGCCCTCATCCCGGAACCGGGCGCTCCCTTGCCCTGGATCTTGGTTCGGTGTCACAGCCAGACCACAGATGGGATGGGGAGCGCACCTGTGCCAAGAGCAGCATTTTACCGTGCAGACAGGCATCTGGTAGTCAAAGGCTAGAGAAAACCGGCTCCCCCGGCACAGGGACTGAGCGGAAACGCGGGGCTCTGCCTCTGTACCGAGCCCCTCCCACGGCCCTCACCTTGCTGCAGCTCCGAGTAGCTAATGGAGCCGGAGTGGTCCCGGTCATACTGCTGGAAGAGGTTCTTCCACTGTTGGATGAACTTCCACAGGGCTGAGAAACCATAGACGTCTATGCGGCCTGACTTCGTCTTGTCAAACATGTCTTGGGTGGGGAGGGAACGGAGGGAAGAAAAGCTTCAGGACAGAAGGCCCAGGGTCCTCAGGTAGCACCCAGGCCAGAGCAGGAGACTCCACAGAACCACAGGCCTGAGGCCCAGATGCCTGTACCTCAGACATACTCTCACCAAATGTGGACCAGCCCCTGCCCCTGGCCACCCTCAGCCTGGCCCTTCCAGAACTGCATTTTCCCTGCCCAGCAGCCGCCGACCCCCTCGGTGCCACCTGCTACTGGTGCAGGGAGTCTCATTCTGTAGAATGGAAAACTGAACCTGGGGCTCAAAAAGTCTAGAACTTAAGAACAGATCTAAGGGAAAGAGCTCTCAATCTAGAGGATCTCACCTTGAGCCCAACTTCCTGCCTAAAGTCCTTCCTGGCTAAAAGATTTCTCCCCCGAATGGCTGCTCACCCGCCATCAGGAGTCAGGTGGCTCTGCCCCACTCGAGCCCGCAGCCCCCAGGGAAGGGCTAGGACTCACTGATCATCATGAGGCATGTCTCGTCATTGAAAGAGGACCAGTTAGAGTTGACCAGAGCCTGCTTCAGCTCCTTGATGGAGATATAGCCACTGTGATCGGAGTCCACTGACTGGAACCAGGAGTAAGCCTCAGGATCCACATTCGGAGGAACGCCACCTGTGAGCAGGGGTGCAAACCAGAGAAGTCAGAAGCGGGTCTCAGAGCCAGTCCAAGGACATGCTGGGAAGGGCCAGCCTTGGTGCCTCCCTGGGGGCAGGCATTCCTTACCCACAAAGCCTCACAAGGCCACCGACCCCATCTTCCATCAAGCCAACCGCCTAACCCTGATGGGAGACTCAGAGTAGAGTCTCTGAGCGTAGACTCAAGGAGTTATCTGTAGTGGCCTTCTACTCCGTGAATCTGATGGGCTTTTCCTACAGTGTACCAGTCATTCCTCTCTTTGATCTTAAGTTTCTAGGGAACAGGGACTTTCCAGCTGACTAAGAATGCTCTGAAAAGAAGGATACTCTTTTCTTCACAGACTGGGAATCCAAAAGTGTCTGCTGAGCAGCTGACATGCACAGCCCAGAAACAGGTATTTTGAGAGTTACAGCAGCAGGGGGCTCTCTGGTGTGAGAACCAGGTCTGATCCATGTCTGATTTCTCTGACACGGCGACAGTGGACACATTCAACCAGGAGTCACCAGAGTGTATTACGGCCATGGAACTCTGCCTCTTCTCGTTCCCCATCAGCTCCCACGCATGACCCCCATCCCCAAACCTCCCCGGAGACATCTCTGAACCTCCTCACCCCCACGCACCCAGAGAGCTGCCTAGTTCCGTACCCCTCTCCGTTCCTACGAACCGGCCCTGGTTTAAACACCTCTCACGTGGATTGCTGAAACAGACCAAAAGGCCTAACCAAATCATCCTTACAGCTACTCTCTGCCACTCTTCACTTGCTATCAAGGAATCTCTAAAATCCAACTCGGTTCTAACCCATTTCCCCCGGCCTCAACTCAAAACTCTTTCAAGGCTCCACTGCCTACAAAACAGTCCAGCAGCCTTAATCCAACATTTCAGTGTGGTCCACTCCTGCCTACCTCTCCCACTCTGTCCCCCTCACGGCTCTGTTCTGGCCCAGATGAAGCATCAGACTCGCTCTTAGCCATCCCTGCTTATTCCCACCAGAGACTGTACTCACTGTTCCGTGCCACAGACCCCTTCTCCCTCATCTCTCTGCATCATTTCCTGTCCCCTTGCAAGACCCAAATAAAACGCCATTCCTTCCACAGGGTCTCCCGGATTGTTCCATCTCTGGACAGGCTTCCTTCCCCTCTCCTTTGTACTCCTTCTCTCTTATGGCCCTGATCACCTGTGTGCATGTTTTCTTCTACCCTCTTCCAGGTCGGAGTTGGAGTAAGCGGTGGGCAAGCTCCCAGCCTAAAACTCATCTCTGAGTGCCCAAAGGCTAGCATGGAGCCAGATGCAGACAGGGAAGGTTCTGCATTCATGCCAGAGCTGGCCTCGTGGTTTAAGTCCCAGCTCCCCCATTTGCAGCCTTGGCTTATTTAAATTCTCTATTTCAGTTTTCTTATCTGTAAAGTGAGGACAGGAGCATCTACTTCACAAGGTTACTGTGAAGTCAGCATCTGGTACAATCTAAGTTCCATCTAACTGCTGATTATTGGTGCTACTGTGGTTCAAACAGCTTTGCGTGTCTGTCAGCAGGTGGAGGAAAGGATCATTCATATGGAAAGCCATGCAGGGTGAAGGGGAGGGAGATGACAGTGGGGAGGCACACAGGCCTTCATGTTGGAAAGCGAGTGAACTGGCCACCAAAAGCAATCCTTCCCACAAGGCAGCATCAGAGGCAGCCACAGGCCACGGTGACACACAGAAACCACCGCCTAGTCCCAGAGGTGAGGCCCGGAGAAAAAGGTTTGCTTGACTGAGGGCCTAGGTGACCTCCGCGGATGGGAAACCCAGGCAGGTTCCATAGCGCCTTCCCGAAACAGCAGCTGAGCCACAGAGAGCAAGGGCTGTGGCCCCAGGTGAGAGTCTCTGGGACATGTGTCCAGGCGGTCTGCACAGAACAGCCCGGGCTCTGGAGGCAAAGAGCTCCGAGCCTCAGCAGCTTGTGGGACTTCAGACAAATGGTGAGTTTTCGGAGTACTGATCACCCCATTCTGAAAACAGACCGACATCCCAGGGCCATGGGATGAGTAACTGAGGGAAAGGCAAAACGAAGCTGCGGCAAAGGGTCTGACAACGTGTGCGGACACATCTTCCCAAAGGAGGGGCTGACTGAAGGGAGAAGAGAGCTGCGGGGAGAAGGAAAGCAGGCGGCAGAGGTGGAACATGTTCAGAGGAAATCCGGCGGGACTCAGATGGACATCGGGGACGGTCCCCGGCAGGTGTGGAGGCTGGAGAGGCCCGCTGGGTCTTGAGCACCTGGGGGGTCTTCCCTGAGAGCCGTGGGGCACCTTCGATGGGCAAATCTGTCTTGCAGAGCAGTGGCGTGGGCACTCTAGCTTCTAGGCTGAGGCAGGGCCTCCCAGGTGACTCCCGTGCAGGAGAGCTCCAGGGAGACACGAGCCGCACCGGAGGCAACGGGGGCCACGTGAGTGGAAGCTGCAGATGGGGAGCAGCTCAGAGTCGGAGGCACATCTCTCTACTCTCTGCAGCCCCAGAGATGATCTCAGGCCTCGGGCCCTAAAGGGATGAGCCTCACAGAGAGGGGCTCCTTGACCTGCAGTGACCTCACATGGGCTCACAGACACAATTTTAGAAGGTGGAGGAACTCCCCCACGATGCTGCTGAGCTGAAAGCAAACAGCCAGAAGCTTGGGGCTCTGACAAGATAAATGCCACTGGCTCTGTTTGGAACCCCCAGTATGTGAGCTCTCCCTCAGGGGAAGGTGCCTGGGAAGGTGCGGGAAAGTGCGGCAGCTTCCCCGCGGGGCCACTCCCAGGAGGCCTTGCAGATGCACCAGATGCTTCCGGGCTTCGTGCTGCTGCCTTCATCTCCTGGGAATAAGCATTCTGCGAAGGGGCCGATGAAAGAGTCCGGGAGGAAAGAGTAGTCTAGGTGCTCACCTTCCCTGACCCCCTGCCTGAGGTCACACAGTCATGTTCAGGGCACCTGAAGGCCCCACCAGGTTCCCTGCCCCACTGACTCTCCAAGCCCCCAACCTCCACCTTGTCCAGTATCTCACTTCCAGCACCTCTGCTCTTTACCATCCCTGCATCCCATCATTCTGCCTGCCTGCCTCAGTATCTCTCAGGCGTGACATCCTCACCACAAGTGCTGTCACATTACATGCGGCATACGTCTTTGCTGAGAACTTCCCAGAATGAGTTAGCTCACAGAATACTGAGTATTAAGCCCTTTCCACTGTACCCAGCATTTACCTGCACCTTCTCAACAAATCCTTATTAATAAACTTGTCAGGTAGTGGCGCTCCCCCATTTTACAGATGTGCACATTGAGGTGTAAAGCATTGAGTCATGGGTGCCTGGGTGGCTCAGTCGTTGGGCGTCTGCTGATCCCAGAGCCCGGGGATCAAGTCCCCTGTCAGGCTCCCTGCTCAGTGGAAAGCCTGCTTCTCCCTCTCCCACTTCCCCTGCTTGTGTTCCCTCTCTCACTGTCTCTGTGTCAAATAAATAAATAAAAATCTTAAAAAAAAAATTATCGTTTAAAAAAAAAAAAAGAGGTGAAGTCATTTGGTCAGGTCAGCATGTGGCCCGATCTCAAAAGCCTAGGCTTTCAACAACCACACCGTCTTCCCTTTCTATATGTAGTGGCCAGGCTTCTCACACAGACGTGGGTTTTCCCCGCTGCCCAGTGGCCTAAAGAGCCCCCACAGGACAGCACTATCCACTCCCATCTGATTGACGTCAGGCTTGACCAGGGGATGGGGTTTGGCCACCAGAACGAACAGAAGTGGAAGAGATGTAAAGTACTTCGGCGCAGAAGCTTTTCAGAGGCACCGGGCATTCCCGCTAGCCCTCCTGATCTGTCTTGCCACGAGAACAGCCTATCTCGACTAAGGGCTGCCCCTTCTGCCCGGATCTGGAAGGAAAAGACACGTGGCACGGAACTTCAGCAGCCAGATCCACAGCTGCGGACACGTAAGCAAGAGTAAGGAAGTGCGAGCAAGCAATGGAAATAAATGTTTGTTGTCATAAGCCCAAGTGACTCTGGAGTTGCTGTCCCCGCAGCAAAGCTAACTCACGGATTTCATGTTCTGCTGATGCAAGCGGGAGCTACAGGCAAGATGCTAGGGCGCCTGAGACCAAGCTGCCTGCACACCCACAGGAAGGGCAAAGATGGGCCCTGGAGGACTCAGAACAAGGTCAGAGATCTTGGACCTGGAGTCCAAGATCCCTACTTACCTGGAGGAGGTCCCTGTCCATAAGGCCCAGGATGCTGGCCCCCGTAGGAATTCGGAGGCGGCTGACCATAGGGGCCCCCCGGGGCCGCTCCACCATATAGTCCTCCTGGAGTTCCAGAGGGGGGTCCCCCAGGGTTGGGGTGTCCGTAGGGTCCTCCACCAGCTGGCGGTCCATAAGGCCCTCCGGGGGCAGGACCACCTCCATAACCGCCACCGGCGGGTACCCCACTGCCATACTGCCCTCCACCATGCGGGGGTCCGGGGTAGTAGCTGCCCGGAGGGGCTCCGGGCGCTTGTCCTCCAGCTCCTGGGCAGCCCTGCAAGAAGAGCAAACCATCAATCAGAATGGTAAGGCCAGAAACCAGCCACAGCATGGCCCTGTACAATCACGAAACCCGCCCACTGCGTCTTTCCCAGAGGCAGGGCTGAAATTGTGCCCTCAAAGCTCAGATGGACAACCTGAGGCTTCTAGAGAAGAGAAAACCTACCCAAGATCATACCACCGATGACGTGTGGAGTCAGGGCTAGAATCCCGCTCTCCTGGCTCCCTGCCATCACACCAAGGGGCTCCATGACAGCGGGGGATCGTGTCTGGTTTGCCACGTTCTCCCCCGCCCCCAGTGTTGAATGCAGGCTCAGTAATTACTGAACAAACGAGGAGGCAAAGGAATCCAAATCCCACCCCCTCCCCCTGTGCCACCTCCATGGCTACCTGAGGACTGACAGCACAAACGCGGTCCCCACCCGCCGCATGGGTGGGCTGCAGCACGTCTTCCTCAGCTGAGAATAGCTCGAGATAAGAGAGCATGTCCCCTTCTCCTTGGTGACTCTGGGACAGGCTGGGGAGACCCTGATCCTCACGCACCGGAGGAAGTAGAATCAGTAAGAGTCAAAGAAAACCAGTCTGAATTCGGGTTCTGACATTTACTCACTGGACTAATGACTTCCCCTCTCTAAGCCTCAACATCCTTTGTTCTAAACGGGAGTCGAACAGTGCCTACCTCCCAGGCTGGTGTATGAATGAAAAGAGACCAGGTGTGTGAAGTGCTCTGACACAGGAGGAAACCGCAGTCCAGAAAAACTGCACACAGACTGCGTGGAGGGGCTGGGGCCGGAACCCAGGCCATCTGTCCCTTAGCACAGACGAGGGGGCATTCCCTCTTTCATCCCTGTCGCCACACCACTAGCCAGGGATCTCCAAACTCAGTGTTCAGCTGTAACCACCTACATGGCAGAGCGCAGCCCCAACACAGCTGTGCACGGGCTGGGCGCAGGGGCCCGGAGAGCAGGTGGGTGAGGCTCTGAGGGGGGTTACCATCTAGACAAGCCGGAGATAAACCTAGAAGGCACACTAGTGGCCTAGCCGAGGAGAGCCTGGATTTGCTCTTTTTATCGTGTTCGCTAGCTTCTGGGACACTCTCCCTCGAGGCTGAGGCCAAACTCACACTTCATCTAAAAGAGGTCTGCTGGCTCACGGTAGGGGGGTTTCTGGGCGGGGGCGGGGGGGGGGGAGCAGGCCCTTCCACCTTCCCCACTCAGTATGCTGGGAGCTCTGAGGCTTTGGAAACCACCAGAGCTGGCAGCAAGACTTCTTTCTCTACAGTGAAGTCACACACCGATCCCAACTCAGAACTCCACTTGCCAGCAGAGCTCTCACTGTGGGCCCCAGGCTTCCCCTCTCCGAACCTGCTCCTTCACAAGTAAAACACAATCCTCTCTCCCTTACTGGCCACTCTGCTGATTACAAGACATAAATGCAGCAGAATTTTGTCAGTCTAACTTTTAGCTAAAGACTCTTTTGATAAAACAAAATTCTATAAACTGACAAAAGAAAGTGGCTTTGGCTGAAGCACGGTGGGGGTGCCAGAGCCCCCGCCAGGCAGGCCCCCTCCTCTGTTAGATCCTGAGGGAGCTCTGCAGATGCCTCATAGTGACTCAAAAGACAGTCTGAAAACCACTGATATAAGAAAACAAGTCCTTACAACAGTGACTGGCATAGAGCTAATGATCTAGAAATCTTGACTGCTGTTACATTACTCATCCTCCGCAAAGCCCTGGGCCAGGTAAATTCCTGGGGAGGGGGTGTATAAAGGTGAGAGCTGGTCGGAAGGGGCTCCCAGTTAACAGCAGAGGCGCGGAAACGCTCTTCATAACATCTAACAAAACAGCACAAGGAACCGGGTGTTTCAAGTGCACACACAAGCCGTGGACCAGAAAGGAAAGAGGGTGAAGTCAAGAGAGTTTCCAGGAGAAAGCAGCGTTTGAGCCAGGATGAAAAGAACGAAAAAGTTTCCGAGGGCGCTGGAGCAGTGTGATGGGAGGGGTGCGCGGGAGGTAGGGGTCTAACCCCTTCAGTTTCCCGATGGCGAAACTAAAAAGAGGGAAAGGGACCTGCTCAAATCCCATGAACTGGAGGCAGAGATGGAGCCGGACCACCACCCACCACACCCGGGCCCGTAACTCCCCTGGCCTAGGGCACCTGAGGCCCAGGCCTTCCACCTGGGAAGTGCCTCCCCCACCCCAACAAAGCAGGTGCTGCCAGGCAGGTCTTCTGACCCTCCCAGTATCACATGCCAGGGGCCTGCTGGATCTGGCACAGTCTGGCGACTAAACCCTCTGCACTCTGCCCTGGGTCAGAGCCCTCACCTTTCGAGAGCACTTTGACAAGCACGCAGATGCTACCGCAGAACCTGCCGACAGTCCTCAAACAGAAAGTAGGAAGCTATTAGTAGGCTGCTTTTCAGATGAAGAAACTGCGGTATGCAACCATGACTTCATCCAGCGAACACTTACAGAGTGTATCGTACTAGCCATGGGGCGTCAAACTAAATAGGACCCCGAGGGTCCCACTGGTGATTCGAGTACAGTTTGACCGGTGCCATCAGAAAAGTCCACTTCAATGCTATCAAGGAGGCGCAGACAGAGGAATTTGTCCCATTTGTTGAATGATGGATGAGGAATCCAATGAAGCAATGCGTGAAGTGAGTCAAGGAAAGGTTCCTGGAGGAGGCAGAGTGATACTGGAGCTGGCCTTGCAGGATGCCTAGGCACTCCCCAAAGCAGGAAAGGGCATTCCCCAAAGCAGGAAAGGACATTCCAGACAGGAGGGAGAAGAAAGGCACAGGCCTGTGAGTGAACACAGAGGGGTAGGGGGATGGCTGGAAAGCAGGGGCGGGGGCAAGGACGCAAGGTGAACTCAGAGAGGCAGGCTCTTTACACTCTCCTTGGCCAGGCTCCCCTCCTGCTGCGTTTCAGTGAGCGGGTGAGTTACTAGTGTCTTAACGAACTTTCTGTCTATCTGTGTCTCCTCCACACTACAGTGGGCACCCCAAGGCCAGACACTGGGCCTCATTCATCAGGGTACCCAGGGTCCAGCACAGTGCCTGGCACCTGCAAGCCTCCATAAATATTTGAGCAGATGAATCCCGCTCTGAAGAGTTTGGGCTTTATGCCTGAGGAAACAGAGCACCATAGAAGGGTTTCCAACAGAGGAGGAACGTGATCAGAGCCTTGTTTAGAGAATTAGCCCGCAGTGCGGTGGGGGATGAGCTCGCGGGGGAGGCAGCAGCCCAGGTGTTAGGCAGGCAGGGCTTGAACCAGACAGCGGACTTAGACATGGAGAGAACAGGACGGATTCTGAAGCTATTTCAGAGATAGGCTAGACATGACTTGACGACTAATTCGATTAGGGAGGAGATGGCGGGGGAAGGAAAGGGAAGTGTTCAGAATGACTCAGGTTATCCAGCGTGTACAGATGAAGCGGAGCCACTGACTGAGGCAGAACCCAGGCCGGGGAGAAAGTCCAGGGACGACGGTTCCCAGGGTCACTGAGTTGTCAGTGAAGGTCTGAACCAGACATGAAAACCGGAGTCCCTGACTCCCTGTTCTTTTATGCTACTGCACGCTGCCAACCCTTTTGTGACTTTTTCCAAGAGCATTTCATGTTGATCAACACAAGATTGTGAAAGAAAAAAAGAGAGAAAGAGAGAGAGAGAGAGTTCAGCAATCACGATCTCTGAAACGTCACAGAAAACTATCCATGGGACTCTTTTGCCCCCCAAGATTTTATTTTTAAGCAATCTCCACACCCAATGTGGGTCTCAAACTCAATCCTGTGATCAGGAGTTGCAAGCTCGGCATTTGCTATACTGGGGTTGGGGAGGGGCAATTAACATTTTCCGGAAGCTCTGCCAGGTGCTTCCGGTTCAGCGGCTCCCACTGATGCTGTCTTGTTAGGGAAGTGCTATTACCCCCATGTCACAGATGAGAAAGTTAAGGCACAGTTTCCCAGGATGCCTGTGATGATGCAGCTAGAACAGGTGAGCTGGGATTCAAAACAGGGCCTCTACTCTACTATCCTTCCCTGTGTTCACTCAACTGTGACCGAACAAGGACTGTCCTCAATGTAACTGTCAGACATGATGCATTTCTACAGTGGACAGGGCTGAAGGGGGAAGGGCTGGTTTAGACGATCTTTCAGAGGTTTTGAGCCCAGAAATCAGGGAGAAGCAGAGGAATCGTACTCTTTTCTCCCCGCAGCACCTAGACCCGATCTGAGAGCCACAGGACTGTGAGAGATCCAAGAGCCTCCAGCCCGACCACTCAGGAGAGGACGGAATCTCTGCAGCACCTTCTTGAATCTGCTTGCATGCCTGCAAGGGGTGGGGGGCTCACCTCCTCCTCAATAACTCACTCAGGAAGTTCTCTATTTTCTTTTGGCGCGAGGGGTCTTCCTTCTGCCCCCAAGACCTTCGTGAGGTTCAGAGGTATCAAAGGTTGGTCTGTGCGGAGTCCTGATGGGGAAGGCAGCAGGCCGCCTTGCAAAAAGAAGCCTGTCTCTGGAGCTGCCCCTCAAGTTTCGGGTAGAGGAAGCTAACACACATTTAAGGGATTAAACGATCAAGAAGACAGGCGTGGTTTGGCCATTCACCAGCAGAGCCTCCTAAAATATTTAAAGGCCAGAAACCTGCAGCCAATAAACAATGGGCCAAGAACTGCCCCAAGACTTCAATTATCACCTGGATGCTGACATTCCGAAATCCTTCTGTCCAGCCTCATCTCTCCTGAGCTGCAGACCCACATATCCAACAACCTCCTGGACCTTCTCTCCAAATCTATTCCTCCCTCTGTGTCCCCATCTCAGTGAGTGGTACCTCCCACCCTGTCCCCCAAACCTGAAGCCCTAGTGCCCTCCCAGGCACCTCCTCATTCCTCCTCTCCATCACCCCAGTTAGGCACTAAATTCTCTCAATCCTACATCCTAAACGCTTTTCAAATCCTTTTTCAACAGGCCGCCGTACTCTCTAATCAAGGGTACTTCAGCTTTGAGACGGGTCTCCCTGCCTCCAGGGTCTCCTGCTTTGGTCCATTCTCACAGTGCCCCACGGTACCAGCTCCAAAGCACACATGAGACAAGCCTCTTCTACGGCTCCCTCATTAGTCAGGATGAAGTCCACACTCCCCCGAAAGGCATACAAAGTCCTTGAGGATCTGGCCCTTGCTTACCGTTCTGGTGTCATTTCTTAGCCCTTTCCCCTTCTTCACTCGGTATTGATCTCCTGAAATTCCTCTAAAATACTGGGCTCCCGTCTGCTGACCTTTGTGCGTGTTCTTCCCTCTACTTTCTTCACTCAGCTGATGCCTACCGGTGATTCAGCTTTTGGCTTCAATGTCACCTCCTTTAAGAAGGCTTCCTCCCCCCCCAGACTTAGTCAGGCATCCCTCCTGTGCTGTCCTAGTACCTTACACTTACACCCATCTAGCATTTATCACAGTGATTCCACGATTTGTCTATCTGTATCATTCTTTCCTTGGAGTATCTACTATACGCCCAACACCACGCCAAGCACCTTACACGGGTTATCTCCTTTCATCTTTACAGTAACTCTTGAGGTAGGTACTCTTATGACCCCATTTTAAAGAAGGGGAAACTGAGCCTTGGACTTTGGCAAGAAATTTCTGCAAGGAAGTGGCAGAGCAGGGACATGCAGCCAAATCTCCCAGTCTCAGAGACCAAGCTCTCAATCGCCGAAACCCATTGAGCTGGCTCTCCCACCCAGGACCAAAGGTTACTTTAGTTTCACTGCTCCAACCCTCAGTCCGTGCTCGAGGACTCCAGGACTGGAGGCAGTGGAAAATTCGAGTTTTGACTCCTAACAGTAGGTTGGAATCCTGCAGGACTATGTTCTGGGTAGAGAGGAGGCAGCACTAAGCCTTTGGTTGCTTTGAAACAACCCGGCATTTCCTAGGAATACCCCGGACCAGGAGCTGCACAAGCGGTCAGGGTATGTTGTGTGTGGGGGGTGGATAAAAGCATTTCTTCTTCTATTCTAGACACCTTTCTCTCCATGCTCCTTTCCAGTATTTCACTCTGAGCAGAAGCCCAGGCCGTGTGGCCTAACAGCCATCACAGCAGCAAGGGCCGCCACTAGGCACTGGCACACACTTGGTATCAACAATGTGCCAAGCTCGCTGCAAGCTTTATCAGCTTGTCTTCATGTCAGCCTTATGAAGTATTACTCCTCCCTTTTTTTAAAGGTGAGGAAACAGAGGCTTGGAGCCCATAGATGGTTTGTCCAAGGGCATGCAACTGTTAAGTGCTAGAATTAGGATATTGTCCAGTAGTATCCAACCTGGAAGTTCAAGCTCTTAATTTCTATGTCACTGCCTCTGAGATGCATACAAAATACCTCCAGAAGCTTATCATGATGTAGATTCCTGGGCCCTTCCTGGGCATAGAATAGGTCTGAAGTGGAACCCAAAAGTGTGCTTTTTTTTTTTCTTTTTTAAGATTTATTTATTTGTGAGAGAGAGAGAAGGAGAGAGTGAGACAGGCAGGCGCAGAGGGAGAGGCAGAGAGAATCCCAAGCCGACTCTGGGCAGAGCACAGAGCCCAACATAGGGCTCGGGCTCACAACCCTGAGATCATGACCTGAGCCAAAACCAAGTCAGACGCTCAAACAACGAGGCCATTGGGGCCCCCAAGAGTGTGCTTTTTAAACAAACTCCTAGGTGAGTCTGATACAGACCATCCAACGCACCATGGCAATGTTTTCCCAAACTGTGTTCCTCAAGAACACTAGTGTTACCAAAAAATGACCAGAAATTTTAGAAAAAGGGGGTCGGGGATAGGAAGCAGTTCCATGGTTAAATAAGTTTAAGAAATACCATATATTCTATCCCTCTCTAGCAGATTTACAAAGCATATTAACAAATTACGAATTCTGAGATGCCTCATGTTGAATGAACTTACCTGGCTGTATTTCACAGAGTATTTCCCAAACTTATTTAACCACAGAATCCTCCTTTATTAGCAGTACCTATTAACATTTCATAAGACCCAACAAATGGAATGGAGCTTCAGAAGCCCTGCTAGGTTGTACTTCCTTCTAACCTCAGCCCGTGCTCGCCTCTTTTTGTCTACTCTGCTACATATGCAACGAAAGGAGTTCTAAGTTCCAGACCTAGCCTCACTCCCACACTTGCTATATTGTGACCCTGGGCAGGCCACTTAACCTCTTTGGGCTCCTTCCCCAGCTATAAATTCGGGATAATAATCTCTGCTAGCATGTTTATGGGGCCTTCCTCACTGAGATTAAAAAGGTCCAAATCCAAAAGCCACAAAGGGCTTCACTCCCTCACCATTCTTATGGCATGTGACTATACTCTGTTGAGCACTTTCTAATATCCCATATAATTTTGCTTTCCAATTTTCCCTGCACGGGTTTTATCTCCTAAATTAGTACGATCTTGGGCAAATCAGGAGCCCTCCCTGGGCTTCAGTTTCTTAAAATAAAGGTACTATTTTGATGTCCCTCCTGGCACTGACCTTCTAGGAGTCTAGAAAAAAATCCAAATACTAAAATACTCTTACACTCTTAGAAGTACCCAATGCGGGTGCCTGGGTGGCTCAGTGGGTTAAAGCCTCTGCCTTCGGCTCAGGTCATGATCCCAGGGTCCTGGGATTGAGCCCCACATCAGGCTCTCTGCTCAGCGGGGAGCCTGCTTCCTCCTCTCTCTCTCTCTCTCTGCCTGTTTCTCTGCCTACTTGTGATCTCTGTCAAAAAAAAAAAAAAAAATCTAAAAAAAAAAAAGTACCAAATGCTTTACAAGCATGACGTCATTACTATTCATGACAGCTCTCTGAAGTAGACCCTATTATTGGGCCCAGTTTTCAAGAGGGGTTGAAACTTAGGCTCACAAAGGCAAAATACCCTGTTTAATGGTTTATAACTATGGAAGTGATGGAGCCAAGGTGTGAACCTTTTTCTGACTCCAAGCTGAACTTAACCACTCTACCGATCTGTCATCCAACAAAGGATTCAGGCCACAGAATCACCTTGCTGGGGTGTTCTTGGCTGGATCAAAATGGGCTGGGGAGTGGGGAAGAGGCATTTGCTGACGGCTTCCGGGTTCTGCTGCCTGCCCGGAGACTCTGGGTTAAGCTCGTGTCTTCTCTGGGTTTCACTTTTCTTATGAGTGAAACGGAGGTGTCAGACTAAGTAAACAAGGTCACTCGAGGAACCTGCGGAAACCACAGATTCTCCTGATGATTCGCATGCAGTATGTCAGGGGCGTATTTTTATCAGACGCCCCGAACGACGCCGACGAAACCAGTGTTCTCAATGTTCTGTTGACTTCGGTGAGCCCGCTGGGAGCCCCCGCGGGAGTCCTGAGAAGGTGTGGGGTCCCGGCGGAGCCCAGCCTGATTACGTGGGGTTCAAGGTCCCCAAATCCCCGCCGGCGCGACGTCAGAGGGGGCGCGACGCGACCTCCCAGACCTGTAGTCTGCGTGACGTGAGACAGGCGCGACCGACCAGCCCTTTCGCTTTCTCTGCTGCCCGAGACCTCGCTGAAGGTGGGAAGGGCTCGGAGAATGCCAGGAGAAAGCAAAGCGGGGTCCAGGCCTGGACTCGGCAAGGCCCCTACTGAAATCGCCCGCCACCCCCAACACACTCACCTGCCCGTAGGGGTAGCTGGCCATGGCGACTCGACGTCACACGTCGGCGAGGGGCGGGGCTTCCCAGTCCCGTGCCTGCCCCGCCTGGGCCTGGGGGGGGGGGGAGATGGGCCCGCTTATGATTGGATGCGCACCGCTGTCAATCCTGGACGCATGAGTCGACGGAAGTGACGTTTAGGGCGGTGGTCGGGGCCTCAGGGAGAGACCCGAGGTGCCAAGGGTTGGGTGAAGGTTTCCGGAAATCTCCTTCGCGTAGTGGCGGGGCTGTTCCTCCATTTTCTGCCCAAGCGTAGGTCCCCAGGGCTGCTCAGGTCCGGGTATTTAATGAGAAGCTTGGGTCGGTTGTTGTAGCGGTGGCCATGTTTTAACCTGGCAAATGGGACGCCTGATAGTGGGTAGTTACAGTCGTCACTGTAAGTTTCCGCCCGCCGGAGGAGGGCCCAGGCGGTTGCCGTGACAACCGGGAACCGTTATAGGCCTCCTGGACAGGACGGAGGGAAGGACAGAAGTACCTCGCTCTAATGTCGAGACGTCTGTTAGTAGCTTTAGAGTGAGATTTGTGGTCTTTCAAGAGGAAAATCCCAAACATCAGAGTGGGAGGAAAATTAGATCATCTGGGGTATCTTCTCGTAACACAAGGATACTGTGGTCCAGAGAGGCAGTGATTTGCCGTAATTCACAGTAGTTTGGGGCAGAGGTGGCCTAGAACTGGTGTCAATGGATGTCTAGTTCTCAGCAGGGAAGTCTTGACTAGTCCCCAAAGTAAGTCCAATTCTGGTTGCTTAGTGACCACATACAATCATACACTTGCTCTTGGTTCAGGCTCTGCACTTGTTGCATGCTTATCTAATTTGTTAAGTTCTTCCTTTGGGGCATACATTGTATGTGGTTTTGCTTGTCATATCCCCGGCACCTAGTACAGTACCTGGCCCTGTATTCAATAACAACAACAATAACAATGAATAGTGTTATGAGGTGTCATCCATTCCAGACCATCTATGTAACCACTTAACCAGGCACTTTCCAAAATCACTGTGTTCATCATGCTACTTGTCCATTGGACAGTGGCTACAATGGCTCTGTTAGGGTATGGAGTCGACCACCCCTCAATCAGACAGAGAACACTCTCGATAATGCAAGTCACACAGCGAGGTTTATTTCCAGCTAGCTGGGGTCCAAGTATCTGCCCGGTGCAGTGGGTTTCAACAAGGACCCCGAGCACTCAAAGCCAAGGGTTTATATAGCATTTTTTTTTTTAAACATCCAACTCACAGTACCTTTCCATCACTTCAGGGACCATACATAATTTTGGCTTGCGCCCCCCTGGTGGTTTAGCAAGATAAGCTCTCTTCAACATCTGGTCCCTGTGCCACAACCGCCTAGCCGTCCTGGAGGTTTAAGCTGATTAGCTGCAGCCAGGGTGTTGCAGGGTGGGGTACTTTCTTGGAACTAAAGCAGGGGGGTGGGTGTCCCTGGAACTAAAGCAGGGAGGGGGAAGTTCAGCCCTTGGGCCTGAGATGGATGCCCAAGCTAAGATGGCTGTACTTATGCTAACCTACTCTTACAGGCTCCTCTTCATCTGCCTCTACAAAAAAAAAAAAAAAAAAGGCCCAACCTCTTCATTCTGGCACTCCAGACCCTTCACAATATGACCCAATCTCACGTTGGAATTTGATACTGTTATTGTGCTATATTCCAGCCTGCCTCATACAAGAGTTCTCTTTGGTACTCCAAAACTGATTTCTGTCTTTCATCTCAGAAAATTCACCTACTCTCTCAGGCAGAACCTAGGATTGTTCTAGTATGACCTCTGTTCCTTCAAATATTTTCCCACCTCCATTTGCTCTACTTCAAAAGTAGACCCACATCTGCTCTTTTCTCCCTGTTTGTACTATCACCCTAGTCCAAGATTCCATCCTCTGTGGCCTGGATCATTGCAGCAGCCTCCTGATCAGTGTCCCTGCTTTCACTCTTTCTTCCACACTCTATTCCTCATGGAGCAGCCGAAGTACTTGTCTAAAATGTAAATTAGATCATGTCGTTCCTAGGCTTGCTTTCCTTCTCATAACTCTTACAATAAAATCTAAACTCAGCCTTATGACCTTCATGGCCCTATGTGACTAAGACTTGCATCTCCGGCCTCACTTCCTGTCCCTGCTGTCCCCTTCAGTTCACTCCAGCCATGCTGGCCTGGTCTCTACCCCTGGAACTGAACTCATTCTCACCTCCAGATTTTTGGATTAGCTCTTCCCTCTTCCTGGAATGCTCTTCCCTTGGCTCTTCACTGGCTGGCTCCCCTTTGCCATTCAGGTTTTGGTTCAAATATCACCTTCTGGGCGGCAGAGGTGGGCGGCAGCATTCCTTGACACCACATCTAAAGCTCTCCCACATTCCAGTCATCTATCATATTACAATGTTTCATTTTTTCATAGTACTTGTCACTACTTGAATTGCCCTCTTTAAAATTTGCGTGGATATTGTAACATTGCCCTCTCCTTTTTCACTCTTATATCCCCAGTGCCTAGAATAGTGTCTGGCATGAATTTAACAAGTGTTATTAGATATCATCATCGTATAATACTTACTAGGTGCCCGATGTCATGCTAAGTACAATGTGTTGTTTCATTTCCACCGCAGTGCTTTGAGATAGATATTATCACCCATTTATAATGAGGAGTTGAGTCTGACAGAGGCTAAGTGACTTACCTACTAGAAAAAAAACAAATGGAGAAGTCAGGATTTGAACCCAGGTCCACAGCTTTTAACTACTCAGTAGTGTAACTACTTAGTAGTCTTGTCTTTACCTTTGTAAGCCCCTAAACCAGTCCAAACAAACAAAACAAAGTAGGTAGAATTGAATTGCAGAATCTCAGAGAGGAAGAAGATCTGTAGTCTGGGCTGAAGGTCAAGGGGTGTCTGCTGGGAGAGAGAATAGGTGACCCCCAAACTACAAACTGGGGTCAGGTGATGCATATTTTATTCCACAAATATATTAAGTCTATTGAGTTCCCACCCCTTAATCAGGCTCTGTTCTAAGTGCTGAGGATTACATTTCTATGAAAATCTCACACCCCTATGCCTCTCTGCCCAGCAAAGGACTCCTAGGAGAACGTTCTGTTAGATACCTGTGCCCTTTGAGGGCAAGAACATCCAAGTCATCTCTCAGGCACTGAGACTAGCCAAAGCCAACGTCCGTCCAGGGCTGTGCCTCTGAGGACCTGGGGCAGGCCCAGGTGTGTTTATTTTGGAGCAGGCTGGGTAACAGGGAGATCAGAAATTCCAAAGACTGAAAAACAGTCAACTCATTTCCAAAACCTCAACTACCTGAGGCAGACAGAGGTGGGTGGGAAAGTTCCTGTTATTGTTTCAGCTTTAGCCAAAGGGGAAAACTTGGATTCCAGCCCTTTTAGAGCACAGAGCACTTTCCCGAGTTCATGGAAGCCCTGTGGTTGACCCATTAGAGGTGAGGCAGAGCTTGGTAATGGAAGGCCCATCCACTGGAAAATATCACCTCCCCTAGGGACACATCATCCCCACCCCCCCAGGCATCCTGGATCAGCTCCAAGCTCCAGTATTGCTTACTGGGAAGGAATACCAACAGCCACCTAATTATTGTGGAATTAATTCTCTTTGATTCCAACTAGATCCTGTTCTGAAATTTAAATTGCAGTTGGATGCTGTGGATGAGAGGTTGATTTGCAGCTTTCCACAGAACCAACAGAAAAATGAGAACAGCAGACGTAGCACTTTGGCCACACTCCCCTTCCATTATGGGATCATACAGAAAGTACACTGATATATTCTAGTCCCATAAATTATTCAGGACCACATCAGAAAGATCTAGTCTCATAAGAGGTTAACAAGGCACATGTGAAGAAAGTGGCTAGATTCTGCTGAATTCTGGTGACACTGGGGAAACTATTACGACAAAAGGGAGGATTTAAATTCCAGAAGACATCAAATTTGGGACTTTTCTCCACAGAATAAATCTGCAACAGCCTTTTCTCCCTCTTATAGAGCAGAGGGCTTCTCAAATTGAGGATCCTCCAATCCATTTTTTTTTTCATTTTACTGTCAGTGAACTTCCCAGCAGACAGACCCAACCAACACCCCCTTGCAGAAAACCCTCGCCTCCCACTGCTTGTTCTGCTCACACTCCGCATTCCAGCCACGAAAGGCACTGTCCCCTGCACTGTGGCCCCGTCATTCAGCATGCCACGCTTAACCACCTCTGGACCTCGGCACATGGTGTTCGCACGTGGTGTTCCCTCCACCTCCATCGATCTGTGTCTAGACAAGGTTAGGTCCCTCAGCCCCGTGCTCCCCTGGCATCTGGTACTGCCCCACCATCTCACTTTATTGTAATTGCTTGTTTAACTCCCTGCTCTCTCTCTAGACACTGTGGGGGTGGGGCGAGATCCCTTTTGTTTGCCTCTGACTCCCCAGAGCCTATTACAGCTGCTAGCACAAAGTAGTGAGAGGAAAATGGACTCATCAGATTAGTTTCTGTCGATCTCTGAATGATCTGTATGCTGCCTTTCAAGCCTGGTATATACTAAGAAATGCAGACCAAATAATAACAGGGCAGGAATGTGAGAAAGCTGCCTGAAGCTTGCGCCCCTCCTTTTCTCTTCAGCTTACCCAGCTCCTGAACTTATGAGCAAAATCTGTGGATTTTTTGCTGACCACAGTAACAGAAGAGACTATAAAATTCGGCTTTCCATCTGGTTCTTCATGGTCCAAGAAAATACAGCCGTTCCAAACTCCAGGGAGACAAGCACTCAAATCCTGAAAGCTTAAACCAGCCGGTTGTAGACTCTCCTAAGCGCTGCACGAATGGGACTCAGGAAAAAAAGTGAAGCAAGCATCCTTTTCCTGTAAGGATTGATTCTCTGGTGGCCCTCAAAGGGGAGGCGTTTGATGTTTCCCCGTAGTGATACTCCCCTCTGGCCTTCAAAGCCAACCCACTTGATCCAACAGCTGGTTCTTGCTTCCCTCTCTTCTCACGCCAATGTGCTCCTTATCATGACGCCAATCGTCAGCACTTCGCAGACTGGGGCCGAAAGTGGGAGCTGGCCTTCCACTAGGAATGCTTTAACATCTGTCCTCCTCCACCGTCCAAAACTAGCAGCTACTTCAATGCCAAGATGATGCGCTTGCTTTTTAACATTTGATGTTAGAACCAGAGTTAACTGAGAATTGCTGATGAGGGACAAAAGAAGAATCAATGCCCCGTTGATCTAAAAGCATCACGTGAGACACTCAGGCGTGCTCGGGAGTCTGCCCAATGTCGTTCCCCGGGCCACTGGCTCGCCTCTCCTCCTGGCAGGAAGAAAACAGGGCAAAGGTTCTGAAAAGCTATCAGTGGGCTGGTCTCCGGGTATCTGCGGCCCAACTGGGGAAGGGAATTTTCAGAACCGTGCTGGAGATGCCAGCTCTGGAGAGAGGATAGCAGGTTTGAAGGCTTCGGGCAGTTTGGATAAGCATCTAGACTCTGGGTGCATCTCTGAGCTTGCTCTGTGAGCCCTTTGAAGTTTATCCAACTTGAATAAACCTTCCAGAAAGCTGGGACCAGTAAAATGACTTTTTTTTAGAAGTTCCTCTGGATGTGTCCTGTTGCTTTCTCACAGGGCAGCCAGCCCATCAGGACAAGAGATGTGAAAAGGACAGGAGGAAAAGGCTTGAGATGGAATGTTTCCATAATATTCAACTTACTGTCTTCCCCCCGCTCTTTTCTTCCTGCCCTTTTTATATATGGAGAAGGAGAAAGAAGATAAATCACCAAATTCCCAGTGGACTTTGAAGACCCCTGAGCTTAGATCTGATCGTGGCTTGCCCGTGACCCCTTTGCTCCATTGCAACCTGTTTCTGAAGGCTTAGGCTAAGATGTGTGGGAAAAACACCACATGCATTAGATGAACAGAGTTTAACAAAAGACGCCATTTGCAGTCCAGGAGAGCTGGTGGCTGGGCTGTGCGCTGGTACAGGCAGAAGTTTCCATTTCATTTCCTGGAGAAGCTGTCCCTGGTTGCCTAGGCTGGGAGCTGATGCCTTTCTTTCCTGTTTGCACGGATGTTCTAATGATGGAATTACTGGGGCAGCAGGAAGAGCCTGCAGGCTTGGAGATGCTCTCGGGCAGGTGAATACACCCCCACACCTGGGGAAATGCCAGGTGCACCCTGGGCCGCTTTCAAGAAGTAACGAGGGTGGGTGGGGTACCAAACACCGGCTTCTCTGGGGAAGCCTCTGTGAGCTGTAAATGGGGTCTTTACACCTGCTTTTGGCACATTTGTGGGAACAGGCTGAATGATGCCCTTTTCTCTGACTTTTGAGAAGTATGCCCTAGAGGGCAGGACACAAGCTCCAGTGTGGTTCAGAAATATCAGAAATAGTATCAGAAATACCTAGAGAGAAGATCGCGACAGCAGCATCCCACAGCTCCGCCGGCTGACCACAGACACAAGAGAAAGGCCCTTTTTGGACCCTGGGCCCAGATGACCGGGGTGGGGGGGTGGTGACAGAGAGGTGGTGGCAGCAGCAGAAAACCCCCACTGGAAGTGGGGTTGCAGGTAGTTTTGTTCATTTATTGATAAAAAAATATTAATAGCAATTAAGGAAAACAAAACATTCACAACCCATCACAGAGTCCTGTAAGTTTCAGCCTTAGGTTCCCAATGGAGTCCTTCATCTGACGGAGCTGGGGATTTCAGCCGAAAGGCCCCTTCATGTTCTTCATGGGTGGGTACTGCTGCTCCATGGGCATGGCCCCAAAGCAGTCGGAGGGGTTGCAGTGGCCGGCCTTTCCGGGCTGCCCCATGGGACCCGGGGGGCCAGGGATGCCAGGAATGCCTTGCTGGCCCATCGGTCCAGTGGCGCCCATCTTGCCATACCCGGGAGGGCCTTGGGGACCTAGACGGGGGAAGAATCAGTGGAGGAAGGTTAGGAGATCCAGGCAACAAGAAGAAATCGTGGTCGTGGTAAGTAATACCTTACGTGTGACAAATATTTGTCAGGTTACAACAGGTTTTCGCAAAGACCCAATCTGATCCTTACGTTAATATAACAATAACAATATTACTGGACAGTTTTACTGGGAGCGTCCATGTGCCAGGCACAAGGCGAGTGCTTTGGATGCATAATTCAATGAATCTTTACGACGATTCCGTGAGAAAGAAACAATCATTTCATTTCGTAGATGAGGACACAGGCTCAGAGAGGTTTTCCGTGTCGGGTACATGTTCACTGCGGCTGGGTCTCAGAGCCAGGCCGGCCGGCTATGGTCCCGTCTCTTTCAGGCTCTACAGCCTGACTTAGTGACCTCGTCAAGTTTGGACAGCCAGGATGATGCTGAGCAGGGCTTGAACTTGCCTTCCCTGGCCCCACCATATCCGACTGCCTTCCCCTGTGTCCTGCTAGCCTGGTTTAGGACTTGAGGATGGGCCCTGGGTCCTCCGCGGGACCCTGCACACCTTGGCATTACTGTACATGGTGGCCGATAGGCCTGTAGTTATTTGAGGTTCTACACGATTATACTGTGTTGTAGAAGGAACATAAGCAAAGCAGATCTCAGCTGCTCAAGACATGATTTCACATTCTGGCTCTTCCTACCTGGGGGGCCGGGGAGACCATTTTCTCCTGCAATGCCGATACCAATGTCCCCCTTTTCACCTTTGGTCCCGGGCAATCCTGGGACAAAAGAAATAAAATAAGTCCTATTCCTGAGCAGAAAAACGACACACGTGGTCAGATTATTTGAAACACACACATGCACACGTCTGTCAAAGTCACAATGGACCTCATGGCATGCTCCCGTTCGCCCCCAGAGAGGTCCAGGTGCACCTCGGGATCTGGAGGGCAGAGCTACCTCGCATTCCTGGCACGCCCTGCCGTCCTTCCCTGCCGATCTGGCCAGGGAGTCCGGGTGACCCTGGAGCGCCTGGCCGGCCTGGAGCGCCATCCTTCCCTGGGGGCCCTGGGCGTCCTGGAACTGCGGCCATCTCCATGGGGAACTGCATCCTGGAGGTGTAGTAAGCCATCCTCTCTGTAAGAAAGGGCAGGGACAGGTCACAGGGTGCCCTGGGACCTTACACTGGCACAGAGGGGCTGCAGGCAAGGAGTCCAAAATGGCCTTTCTTCAAAGGGGAGTCAGAGCAAGGAACATGGGGGCTGATCTCCTGAGTGGCCTCCCATGCCCTCGCCTCCACCTTCCTTTGCACCGTCATCCCTCAGCAGCACCAACCTGACAGATGGCCTCCCTCTCCTCCAACACCCTCATTAGTCCGCCACCAGCTTCACAGTAAAGTCCAGACTCCTTGCTTGGCATTCAAGGTCTGCTTCCCAAGCAAGATGGCTAGCCCTGTCAGGACAGGGTCCCCGTTCTGCCCAGGCCCTCGCATGGCAAGGGTGGGTGAACAAATGAACAAGAAAAAAGCTTAAAAGTGAAAGCACCCCAGCTATCTTATGGCTGCTGCTCGCCACTCTGTTCAGAACTCACTTCATGCAGACTCGTTTGATTTCAATTTTCTTGTCTGTCTGCTTTGCTCCAGTGGGGGCTCAGGGAGAGCGGTGGGGGGGGGGGGAGAATCATTTGATCTCTGAACAGAGCAGGTGATAAGGAAGGTCTGACGTCTAATTGAACATATGCCTGTAAGTGGAGGGGGGTGGTGGTGGTGACTAGGGAGGGGAATTGGGCTTTAAGGGAAAGGAGGCCAGGGCAGGGCGGAGAACCAGCTGGGAAGGGCCAGCAGCACCCACTGCCGCCCAGCCAGCTGCCAATTACCATCAAACATTTTAATGATCTCTTGTCTGATGAACCTCTTGATTTCATCATAATTCACCATGTCTCCCTGAGGAAAAAGAAGAAAACTTGCCTCAATTATACTTCCAAGCCTGGTGCTCTTCCCCTGGGAAAAGACTTTATTGAAATAAAGGACAAGGAGGGGAACAAAGGTTCTAGGAGCCTCCCACAGATACTTAATCCAGGGTCCTAACCCCCCTGAAATGGTGAAAAGCATTTTGTGGAGCAGCGCGATTTCCTGGGGAGAGGGTTCCCCTACCTCCCCACCCTCCCACACACAGTTAAGAACCACCCACATGGGAGTCGTGCTCTTTTGCTCAGAGGGTCAGCAGGAGCTTCTAAAATGGTCTCTGCTCCACCCACCCTGTCTGCCTGCTCTGTGGGACGGTGCCCATGGCTGCCAGGCTTCCTCCTTACCATGGAGCCAGGCATCCCGGGCAAGCCGGGGCTCCCTGCAGGCCCCGGAGAGCCAGGGTGGCCTCTCTCTCCTGCTGGACCCGGTGGCCCAACGGGGCCCATGGAGCCACTCTTCCCAGGCCCGCCAGGCATGCCAGCTCTTCCCTTCTCTCCTGCCTGGCCCTTCTGTCCTGAAGGTCCTGGATCACCCTGCAAGACAGGAAGTCGCATCCAGCATGGCCGTGTCCTATCAAATCCACTTCACGATGTCACAGCCACTGGCCTCTCTCTCTCTCCCTAGCATCGTCCTTTGACTGGGGCCACAGTATCTTGACAAGGACTCCAGAGTGGTCCTCTGAAAAGACAGTTTTCATGCTGTCACTTCCTGCTTAGAAGTTCTGATGGCTCCCAGGTGCCCTCAGGATAAAACCTGATTCCTTGGCTAGACATTCAAGATCATTCGTGATGTGGTCCCGACCACCTCTTTTCCAGGCCCGTCTCCCTGCCCCTGTACCTGCAGCCATGCTTCACTGGTTTAGAACTCTGCTTCTGCCAAAGGTCTTAGCCCTCCCTGCCTGGAATGTCCTTCTCCTCCTTCTGCCAGGTATACCCCTCCTGCTCCACTGAAATGCTCCTGTTCTTTTCACAGCCTCCCTGACTCTCCAGACTGAGTTGGGTGCTATGTCTAATCTTCTATATAAACACTGCCATGCCCTAGAGTAAGTGTAACCAGACTCAGTGAGTGGCTATTGTTCAGACACCTCTGTTTATCCAAGGCTGGGACAGAGAGTCTGGATTGTAAGTGAGATCAAGCAGATGCCTGCAGCATGAATGAATGAATCCATCCACTGGTCAATGAGTAAATGAACTTGAGATTTCCATCCTCCCAAACATAGCTAAGAGATAGGCCCACATGAGAAGTTTTTAGAGATGAGGTTGCTCCAAGTTCTGAGGTCTACCCACGTTTTTCTTCCTGCCCACTGGCCTTCCTGTGTCTCCTCTCCATGCCTAAAGTCATAGCATGGAGCTGGCCTTCATCACTCATGAGTTTTCCTCTCAAAAACAGCCCGTGCCCACTTACCTTTGGACCAGGGGGTCCATAGAGCCCCTGTTTTCCAGGGGGTCCCTAGAGGAAAGCAAAAGTCAGGAGTCAAGTCTGGGCAACATCTCTGAGCTGTCCCAGGGAGGTAGGTGTCATGAAAGGGCCACCTTCCATGGCCCTGGGGCCTCGGGCTTTGTCCGGCTGGGCTCTGTGTAAGGAAGGACAAGACCCTCCTTTCTGTTGGTTGACAGCTAGAAGGGAGCATGATGTCCCCCAGGGCATGGCCTTGTGTAATCACGTTGGTTGGGTCCCTTGTCACAGACAAAAAGAGGTGAGAAGTCAGAGTGAAATGACCCATCCATGGCATATTGGAGGGGCTGGCAAGAGCTGGTACCCAGGAAATGTTTGGAGCCTACCACTACCACCATCACCATCATCATCACTACTACCACCATCATCACCACCATCATCATCACTACCACCACCATCATCACCACCATCACCATCACTACCGCCATCATCATCACCACCACCACCATCATCACCATCACCACCATCACCAGCACCACCATCACCAGCACCGCCATCATCACCCCCATCATCACTACCACCAACATCATCACCGGGATCATCATCACCACCACCACCATCACCACCACTGCCATCATCACTACCACCACCATCATCACCGCCATCACCACCACCACCACCACAACCATCACCACCACCACCACCACAACCATCACCACCATCACCATCACTACCATCACCACCATCACCATCACTACCATCATCACCGCCATCATCATCACCACCACCACCACCATCATCACCACCATCACTACCACCACCATCATCACCGCCATCACCACCACCACCACCACAACCATCACCACCATCACCATCACTACCATCATCACCGCCATCATCATCACCACTACCACCACCATCACCACCACCACCACCACCACCACCATCATCACCACCATCATCACTACCACCACCATCATCACCACCATCACCACCAACAACAACACCACCAACACCATCATCGGTTCTCTTTGACCAAGTACGCAGTAAGAAAATTAGTGAAGAGCAAGTGTCATGCATCCTTCTGCCTAATACCCAGTCCCTCTCCCCAGTGCAGCAAGGGCCACCAATTTCCTGTATATCTGTCTGGAGGGAGTCCATGTCTTCAGGGAGGGTTTAGTGAGTGAACAAAGAGACGTGAGGACAAGGCAAGGTGCAAGCAGCAGAACCCCCACCCCAGGAAAGGATAAGCCCAGCAACAGTACCTCTTTGCCAGCTGCACCATCTGCACCGGGTTCACCCTGTGGAGTAGAGAGCGGGAGACATGCGATCGGCACTAACCCAGCATGGTGTCCCTTGTCTCCCCTTGCCCACCACACATGCCCGGCCCTGGGCCACCAAGGGACCACGATTCTCTAGCCCCCACCCTCAGAACCTTGGGTCATGGGCCATGCAAACTTAGGTTTCCCTCCCACCCCCCAACTCCAGCCCGTCCCGGAGCCGCACATCGACAGCCCTGGTCACCCCCGACCAAGCTGGGCAAGGGCAGAGTGGACTGTATGCTCCTGGCTCCTGGCTCAAGGTCCCTGCATCTCTCAGGAACCCTAGCTCTGAGTTTAGGTTCCACGTTTGCCGAGCCTGCTCCCTCCCCAGGACAGGACCGTCTGCATCTTGGGCCCATCCTGCTTCTGCTGAGATGGTGGGGAAGAGGAATCTGGGATTGCCAAGCAACTGGCAGATGCATCCAGGGACCCTGGAGGCTCCAGGGAACGACAGAATGTTGGAGGGACCCACCTGCCCACTGCCCCGGGGCCATGGCAAGAATCAGAGTGCATAGGTGAGACTCGGCCCTCTTGGTGGTGGCTGGGCCGACCATCACCCCTGCATGGGCTGGAGTTCTCCACCCCATTGAGGACACCAGCCCCAAGGTCATGGCTACTGCTCCCGGAAGAGAACACCCTGCCCTGGGACCTAGGAGACCTGGGTTCCTGCCTCAGTGTCCCCAGGAGACTTCATCCCTAAGACTGGCAATCCAGCCACCTGAAGTGGGTCACTTGTCTGGAACCTTTGAAAGAGGGAGGATTGCGGAGTGGCTAAGGATGCAAGTTTTGGAATCAGGCAGGCCCTTCCTAGCTGTGTGGTTCTGGGCAACCTACTTAACCTCGCTGAACCTTGGTTTTCTCATGTGTAAGACGGGGACAATTGGACCTACTAAATAGGATTGCAGGACTGATTACATGACAAATGTCAAGCACTTAGGTCCCTATTCAGCACACTGTCACTGGCCAAGACATCACAGCTCTCAGAGCATTAAGCTCCAACCATGACCAAAAGTGGTTTCTGAGTGGCCATGAGGGATGCAGCAATGGGGATGCATGTCTGGTTCCTGATGTTTACAGACCCTCTGTGGTTACCAGCCAATGCCCCAGGGAGGGGGCAGGGGCTGAACAGGTGCCAGGTCTCCCCGGCCTGACACCAGCTCGAGGAATCGACACAGGTGGTGCACGGTCAGGGGCAGTGGCTCGGTGCGCGCCGGGCAAGCGCTGGCTGGCAGGGCTTGTCTTTTCTTCCAGATACAACACGATCCTCAGACATAAGCTCCTCCAGGCTAGCTGCCTGCTCACTGCCTCTCTTTCCCTGGAGACCCCAGCCATGCCGCGCTGCGCTCTACTGACAAAGCCAGCTGGCCCTTTCCCTCGGGACTGTGCAGGGAGATTCGGGGTCTTACCGGGGGCCCAGGGTGTCCGGGGGGGCCAGGCTGGCCTGGAAGGCCTAGAAGGCCCCTTTCTCCAGTGGCTCCCCGATCTCCTTTTAGGCCCTGGAGAGAAAGGGGGTGGATGGTAAGAAGGGACAGGAGAGGCAGCGGTGAACCCCACACAGCAGAAGCAAGTGCCACTGCGTGCCAGGGACCCCTGGGGTAGATGGTGCTGTCCAAACCTGAAGCAGGGCCCCGTGATGGCCTCCAGCCCCTTCCAAAGGCCTTCACTACATGCCACTTGGGGAGACCCAGGGAAGGAGGGGGATGGACACAAACTCTTCTCACCGCTCCCCGCTATGAAAGAAGCCCCAGCCAGACTCCCTGGAGGGAGAGACGCGGGGAGTAGGTCACTCACCATTGCAGAGATCCCAGCTGGGCCCGGCTGTCCTGGAGGCCCTGGTGGCCCCTAAAGAAAGATGAGGTCAGTGGGACAGAAAGAGTCTTGGGGAATAAGGCCCCCTGCAGGCAAGAGAGGGACCAACAGTGAAAACAGACCCTGAACTTCTGCAGCTCCATTCTCTTCCCTAAACCTCCCCCTTCCCTTCTGGTCTTGCATTTGAGCTTCTACCAAAGGATTTGTGCCAGAGCTGACACCTGGGGGTCCCTGCGCTCACAGGACCTGGGTGGACGATCTGGGAACCACTGCCAGAGCCGAGGGCGAGGGCAAAGGCCTGAAGGTTAACAATGTGGGCCTGGGGTGTTCTGAGGCCCCCCACTACCTCCTGTTCTGTGGGAGAAGCAAAGAGCCGGAGCTGGGGGCTGCATAGTAGGGCCTCAACCCCAACCCCAGAGACCAAACGGATAAGGCTGGCCATTGGACCCTGGGCCTCCCTGGGCTCCTGCTCTGTGGCCACTGGAGGGCAATGGGACTCAACACATGGTGGCGCTCCTACCCTGCTGGGCTGGGGTGGTGCCCGCATGCCCTCCCCATCCCTGTCTCAGCTCAAATGCCAGGTCCCTGGTTAGAGCTATGCCTTCTCTGAAGCCCAGGACATGCAGGTCTCTCTCATGGCACAACTCTCCATGCTCCCAGATGGAAAGTTCTGGAAGCATGGATGCCGTTCTACTCATCTCTAGACCTTTGGGGTAGGAATGTTCAGCATTCCTCTGTGCCAGCATTGGGACTGGCACAGAGCAGGGGCTGAGGCCAGACAGACAGAAGTGAGAGGGGGAACCTCGTGCCCCCTTTCCTCAGCCCCCAGTGAGTCTGCGAGGGGCTCACAATTCAGAGCGTGCCCTTCCTGTCATCTGTTATGTGAGCGGGGACGAGGCGGGACCTTGGGTCCCCAAGCCGGGGGCTCTGGATCCCTCGAGATCCATACACACAGTGATGAGGACCCGGGAGCTCCTCTTTCTGCTCATGAACTATTTTTAACATTTACAGAAGCCTCTTGGAAACCATATGTCTGCCACAACAGGCCTGCAATCAAAAGCCAGAGTGTTTCTTTTGCTCAGGAACCCCATCAGCTCGGGGCCGTCACACTGATCAAAGGAGCCCATTGGCAGCCATCTATGTTACCGAGGAGCAAATTCCGGCAGGAAACTCATTACTGCTTAATAACTGTCCTCTCCAAGTTGTCTTACCTCTGTAAGTGCACCACCCACGCACCCGGCCGCCCGCCCACACCAGGAGGAGTCATCCCCCAGCTCTGCTCCTTCCACTGCTCCCCGCCCCTCCTCCATGCAGGGCGGCAGCAAGTCCTCCAAACACAGCCCCTCTGCCTGCGGCCACCACTCCACCTCCGCCCTCTCCCTCTCAGGTCCACCCCAGCTTCCGCCTGCGGCCCTCCCTACCCCCCCACCCCACCCCAAGGTCCCAGATCTGCAGCAGGTTCTCCGGAAGCACAGCCTTCCAGCTCCCACTTATGCCCTTGTCAAACTCCGCTCCAGCCATGCTGAACTTGGGGCTCCCCCCACCACCCCAGGCCCCTCCCTGCCTCGGGCTCTTGGTGTCAGTGGCCCCCCACCCCCACCCTCCCTTCCGGCCTGGACATTCTTCCTCCAGACTGCTAGACAGAGGGCTCCTTTTGTCTTTCAGGCCTCAGCTCAGATGCCACTAGGGCAGTAAAACTGCTTCTGAAGGCACCTCCCAGGCCCTGTCTGTGACATCACACCCCTGCCCGAGGCTGCCGCATTAATCTGCTTGTTTGTCACGCCTGTGTGCAAGCTCTGGGAGCAGGGGACCTTGTCTCTCTCACTCACTGCCTTAGCCCCCTGCTTGGAGAGATGCCTGGCATGGAGCAGGTGCTCAATTATTGTTTGTTGAATAACTGAATGATCTGTGTTTGGTAAGTAAACCCCACTGTGCCCGGAAAATAAGAAAACGGCAAAGAGCCCAGGGGCCGTGGGACGAGGTGGGCGCAGAGCCCCTCACTGCACTGCAGGGCTGCTCCTGGGGGCAGTTCCTGCGGGCCATCGCCCTCCCCTACCCCAACCCCAGCAGGGTCCTCACTCTCGTAAAGGTGGGGGCAAGAACGGCTTAACTCACGATATGGCCTGGGGGGCCGGGTCTTCCCTGAGGTCCCATGGCACCAGGTTCACCCTGCAGGAGCCGGAGGGAAAAAAAGCAACAGGGAAGCGGACTCAACTCACATGGGGTCGTTAGGAGGGAGAAGCCTGAGCAGAGCAGGGCGAACACCAATAGTCAGAGACGCTGAGCTGAGTCCCGGCCTCCAGGCCCATGCTGTCAGGGGGCCCATGCTGTCCAGCCCCGCCCATCAGTATTGTTGGAGAGAGAAATCACATCCCTCAGCCCGAGAAGGCCAGGCCCTGCTTTTTAGGTGAGTGACCCAAAGGGGCTGCAGGGAGGGGGACACCGGTTGCAGGGGCGAGGAGGTGAGGAAGAAGAAGGTGAAGGTGTGCAGTTTGGGGCAAAACCTCCCCCAAAAGGCTCAGGAGAGAAGGCAGCCCCTCAGCCAGTGAGTGGGAGGCAGTGGCTGTGTCTGAAGGCGGCGTCTGCTTTTACCTCTGCTCCGGGCCGGCCACTGCTGCCTGGGGGACCTGGTTTCCCACAGTCGCCCTGGAAGAGACAGGGCCGACTGGAGCTCGACATACCTCTATTTGGCTCCTCCAGCCCAAGTTGACCCCATCTCTGAAGAGCCCTGCCGTCTGCCCGGGCTCCAGCCTCTGATGCCCTCGGGTGGGTAGACGGCAAAGCCTGAGCGGCTCTGCCAGCGCCGGCGGTCTTGGGAGGCTCGGATCCTGGGATGGCATCTCAGCCAAGGCTCAGGGGCCACGTGCACTCCTGGAGGCCGCCATGTCTGCCTGGAGTCAGGCCTTGAGGAGAGCTGAGAAGACCTGCTTGGCAGAAGTCACCAGGCCCTTACCTTTGGTCCTGGGAGGCCAGGGTGTCCTGTTTTTCCCTTGAAGCCCTGGAAGAAAAAGTACGAAGCTGCCATGGCCCTCACCCCAAGCAGAGGCCACTTTCTTTGCCTCCTTCCTCAGGTTGAACAAATCAGACCCATCCAAAATCATAACACGGTCCTCAGAGGATCTGGCGTTGAGCTGCCCCACGCATGAGACAGAGCCCACACCAGGCAAGGACCTCCCAGCTCCCCGCTCCTTCCTGCAGCTCAACTTACCGGGGGTCCCATGAGTCCAGGGGGGCCAGCAGGACCAGGGTCCCCCTAGGGAAGAGACCAGGGGCATTGAGACAGGATGCCCACTCATTCATCACTGTCTTCCCTCCCTCCAGCTCTCCCCAGCTCTCCCAGGATGGAAGGAATGTCATGGGAGGCAGAGAAAGAATCCAAGCCAATCCCAGCCCTCTCAGAACCTCGATTTATCTTCTTTGGGTACAGAAGGAGGTTGACCTCAATGCTCTGCCCTTGACCATGCCCCATCCGTTTCAGACCCCCCAGGAAAACCAGATCCAAGGAACCAGGGCTGCTCAAGTCCTTCTGTGCCTGCAGACCCCCAGCCTAGGATCTTTAGTTGCCTGAGTGTCTGGATATAAACCCATTCCCTTGGCTGCCCCCTTTTGGTGAGACCCAGCTCACGCAACCTGGTTAAGGTACCAGGAGTACTGAGGAACCAAGCAGCTCTGGTGCAATCAGAAAAGTGGAGTATAGGGGCGCCTGGGTGGCTCAGTGGGTTAAGCCTCTGCCTTCGGCTCAGGTTGTGATCTCAGGGTCCTGGGATTGAACCCCGCATCGGACTCTGTTCAGCAGGGAACCTGCTTCCCTCTCTCTGCCTGCCTCTCTGCCTACTGGTGATCTCTGTCTGTCAAATACATGAATAAAATCTTTAAAGAAAGAAAAGTGGGGTGTGGTGAGAAGCAGGTGGAGGGAAGGCAGAGGGATGGGGGGATTTGGTTTCCTTCACCGAGGTTCCGTTGACTTTGGCTCCTGGAGGAGGAAGAAGGAAGGGGATGCCCATCCTCTCACCCTCAAGCCAGGCTTGCCGTCCTTCCCATCCAAACCATCCAGGCCAGCAGGGCCCTAGAAACAGGAAAAAGGCATATGTGCATGCTTGTGCTGGAGCCCTAGGAGGTGAGAGACCTGACACAGCCCCTCCACCCTGTCCACTCCTCATCCAGCTGCCACCCCAATTAAACATACACGTGCACACATGTGCATGCACGCATGCGCACACACGTACCGGTCATGCTAAGAGGACACACGCTCACCTGAATCCCAGGTGGTCCTGGTGGCCCAGTGGGACCGGGCATGCCTGGTGCGCCTCGAATCCCTTCGCTGCCCTAGAAAGGAGCCGACCCCCGCAACAAAGTCAGCAGGGTCTTGCCCCATCTTGGGACAAGGTGCCAGGTGCGGGGTCCTGATGACTACTGAGAGTCTGGGCAGCTGGTTTCCAGTCCCAGTTCTGTCCTGGCCTGACTGGATATCTTGCCCACCACTCCCCCAAGAGAATCTGTCTTCATCTGCAAAGCATCCCCCTTCCCACCCTGTTCTATGAGGAGGGGACACAGCCTATTCGGTCTAACATCTTCTTCAGGGTTGACTCAGGGACTGGCACAGGAAGTGCTCAGCAATGAGTGCCAGCTGAAGGCATACATTCAGTTCACTTCGGTCCCAACAAAGTGCCAAGCGTTATACAGCTGTTGATCCTTCCAGATGAAAAAAGTGTGGCCCCTGTCCTCAAGAAGCTCAAGTCTAGCCTAGCCAGGGTGTCGGGGGAACCCGTGGGAGGGGTGGGGTGGGGTGGGGTGGGGTGCGGAGGGGTGGGGTAGGAAGAAGGCTGGAGGTGGGGGAGGGCCCTGAACCCAGTGCTAGACTCTGTCTGACCGACCAGTGCTTTTCTGCTTCTCAGAGCCATGGGGGCTCCTGGAGGAGTGTCAGAGATGGGTGCCTGAAGTGGGAGCCCAGACAGTGGGACCCAAGACCCCTGCCCCTGCCTTAGCCAGAGCAGCTCCACTCATTTCTGTTTTAAACACTGAGGGTTCATGTGAGCTTTTGTGTGGTGAAAGGGCGCAGGGATTGCAAAACAAAGTCTGGAACCACTGTTACAGGCACTGGGGAGCCACTGACTGTCCAAGGCAGGGGAATGGTGGGAATCAATGCTTGAGCTAGAATGTTTACGGGGGGTGGGAGGACAGCTTCATGTGCCGGGCTGCCGCGTACCCTAGTGCAAAGAGAATGGCACTGCCATGGAGCCATGGCTGTGAACCCAACCAAGAGGAAAATGATCCCCGCTAGAGACCCCCTTCCATGGGGGGGTGGGGAGGAGAGCCCTGGGGTGGCATTGCAATGCCATCAGCTACCAGGAGGGGTCAGCACAGCCCCAGAAAAATGTCAGTCCCACAGGGAGTAGAGACTAAGAACCCCTGGCCAGAGGTTTGGGACTCTCAGCAGTGACCAGCCTAAGGAGAGCAGGCAGCACTGGGGTACAGAGCCAGCGCAGAGGGCTCTGGCGGGGCTGCCACCCGCGTCCTCCACAAAGAAGAGAAGGGCAGTGGCACCCACCACTGCCTCAACCATGGCTGATAAGTGCTGGCTCTGGGGAGGCAGGGAGGTGCCCAGGGGCTCTCCTGGGCTAGGAGGAAGTCTCAGTTCTGTTGCTGTTTTGCTGTGTGCCTCTGCGATGCCCTCAGCCTCTCTGGGCGTCATTGCCTCGCAGTGAAAAGTTAGACCCAGGTGGCCCTTGTATAAATGCCTTCTAGCTCTGACCGTTGTACTCCGTGTGTTTTCAGAGGAAAGAGGCTCCAACCCAGGTTGCAGGCCTCCTGCCTCTCCCTTTGGGTCAGAAGCCCCCCACCCCAAGCTTAGAGGTCAATTTGGGGCCTCATTATACTCCCCTCACCATCACATCTGGGGAGCCCAGAGGTTGGGCTGAGACAGAGATGTCAACCCCCAGACCAAAGCCGAGCTAGTCTCCAACTATCAAGTCAAGACCGGAGGCAGCCGATGTTGGGGGACTCCCCAGGCTGCCACTCCTTCCAACCCTTGTCACCAGCTCCCAGGCCTTGCCTGCCTTCTGTGGGCCCTGCGGGACTGTCTGCCCATGTTCTGCTCCTGCTGTTATCAGACCCGGAAGGTCTGACAGAACAGCCAGACTGGTGCTGGCTTCGGGGCTCCGGAACTCGGGGTTCGGGTTCACAGTCTGGATGTGCTTCCCTCCTCCCCTCAGGAGATGAATCCAGCCCAGGTGCTGCGGTCACCTCCTCTCATACACCCCTCTGTCTCCTGCCCGCCCCCTGCTCCCAGCAGGCACCCTGGGCCCAGGCCGCAGCTATGCTGGAGGTCTCCCTCCCCATCCCTGACATAACCGAGCCAGTCCTTGATTTTCCAAAGGCCCGATAGTCAGGGTGGGACTGGGTGTGGGACCTGCAGGGCTCAGATCCGTGGCTGTGGCCGACCTGGGGTCCCGCTCACCTTCTCCGCTTGGGGCCCAGGTGGGCCGGGTGCTCCAGCTTTGCCTGGGAATCCAGGGGGACCCTGTGTCAACAAAGGGGCAGGCGGGAATGAGGGTGGGGCTGGAGGGGGGACCTCCCCTTCCTTCTTTCTCCTGGGTCTGCTTCACTATGGTTAATACGACGACGCATTCTGACACATTCGGACTTCCTAGAAACATCGCCTCAGAGCGTTACTGCTGGCTGGCCTGCTGCTCCAGGGCCCACCCAGGAGGCTCTGCCCTCCAGGTCCTAGCTCCTGGAGTCAGGCCTGGCCACCCAGGCCGTTCCTCCCATGCATCTTCCCTCCCTTCCCCGGGCCCATCCGAGCCCAGCCTGGCCTGGTCAGGCCCGCTCTTCCCAAATAAGATCACAGAGACAGGGCTGGCTTTGTGGCTTCACTCACCGGTGGGCCGGGAAAGCCTGGCTGGCCTTGAAATCCCTAGGAGAAGAAGCAAGGGACAGTTTGCGGTGCCGCCCACTCTCCCAGTCCTGGCAGCCCGAATGGAAAGAGTGACACCATGAGGCTGCCTCGAGCCACGGGGCCGTCCTCCACTCTGCCCAAGAGCGGCAGCAGGTGAAGCTCCAGTCTCGAGCTGGGAGGTGACAACTCAAGGACAGGTGAGAGCTGGAGGCTAGAGCCGGTCACCCCTCCACATGTGAGGGTGACCACCAGGGAGAGGACCCAGCCCCTTCCCTGTGCCCATGCCCCCAGGCCTCCCCCACGGTCAGGACTGCCAACCTGGTCCTCTGGTCACTCACCTGGTCACCCTTCTCTCCCGAGTTCCCTTGGGGTCCTCGTTCTCCTCGGGGACCCTGTCACCAGAGACAACAAGGCAGCTGGAACCTAGTCATTCTTCCCTTAGACCCCAGGGCTGGACGGGGACCAGGAGTCTCCATGTCCACCGTCCCCTGTCTCCTCCTTCACTCACCGCTGGACCTGGGGGACCTGGGAGGCCTTCAGATCCTGGTGGGCCCTGGGGACACGAAGGAGCAGAATCAGCCACTTGGACTGGGGGAGGTGGTAAATCAGGAGACGGGGCAGGCAACAGGGGCAGAAATAGATGTGGACGTGGTGGGAGACTAAGCCGGCAGGACTCCTCCCCCTGGTTTGCTCCAGCTTCCCTTCTCTTAGCCTGAACTATTGAACTAGGGTCTTAACTAGTCCTGCCACCTCCTGGCTCACTTCAGTCCAGCCAGCAACTGGCTGCCCTCTCTTCTTCTCCAACATAGCTCTTATTCTAACCCTCTCTTGCTCCAAAGCTCCTAAAGTCAAGGGTCACACAGGTGCCTGTTTTGTTCACTGTGGCACCCCCTGAACAGCCTGGCACCCAGAAGGCCCCTGAGGAATGTCTGTTATTGGATAAATGCCCACGGGGTCCACTACATCCCACCTGGGCCTCACTGACATGAGAGGGGAAGGTAAGGCTAAGGCTTGGCGTGTTGGTCACAGACGGACTCGGGTGGGAGTCCAGCCTCTGCCCTAACTCACTCACCTTGCTGGGTGAGCCCCATCACCTCCTGAGACTCAGGGAGAACCTCACTGATGTGACGTCCTCCCCTGAAAACAGCCCCTGTCTCTGCACTCAGCAGAAGTGGGGCTCTGGGCTTGTGGGGTCACACCGGGTGCCACGCAGGGTCTGGGGTCCCCAGCTTGCCCTGCTGGCCCGCCCACCTTTGCAGGGGAGGAGGAGGCTCTCCTGCCGGCTGCCTCCAGGCCCCCTGCCCCTTGGCAGCCCTGGCCAGCCCATCTCCAAGAAACCTGCTGGGATCCTCCTTTTAGCCTCCCCTCCGTCTCCCGCTCAGCCTGTGCTACAGCTGGAGTGACTCAGGGGGCAGGGAAGCAGGGGGCAGGCAGGTCCCTCCCTTCACAGGCTGCTGGGAAGGTCCTGGTGGCAGTGGAGGCGGGGCAGGGACAGCGGAGCAGCAGCAGCAACTCAGACTCACCGATTCTCCCTTCTCTCCTGGGGGCCCGACATAGCCCCGCTCCCCCTTGATGCCCTGACAAGCGAGGAGAGAGAGAGCTGAATTAGCCCCGTGGCCCACCTCACGGTGCTAATACGAGGGGTGGAGACTGCAGCTGGCAAAGGCTGGCACTTCCAGGCAGATGGCACCAAGGACGACGGCTGGGGGAGGAGGGGGGGCTGCTCCCCACCGGCTGCCATGGCCCCCTCCAGGGAACACGGGGACACACCAACCCAGCAGCCTCCAGCCCTGGGTAGGGGGTAGGTTTCCCAGAGTCTCCCTGCCTCTCCTACCCACCCCCCCACCGACTCCAGGCGTCAGAGCTCAGTTCTGGGGTCTGGGTGCTCGGAGAGTCTGGCCCTCGGGTGCAGTGGCCAGAGTCAACCTCCCAAGTGGAACGACAGGGCCGCGCTGCCCTGCCACAGCAGCTTTGGGGAGCCCTGCACAGACAGACGGACGGACAGACGCCTGGCAGAAGCACAGGCTAAAATGCTTAGAAGGGAGGGAGCCTCCTGGGGGATGCAGCAGCCTGGCCCTCTCCTCACCCCCACCACCAGGCTCTGCTACCCCCAGAGCCAGCATCCCCTTACTCACGGGCAGTCCTGGGGGGCCCATGGCACCTGGGTAACCAGGTTGCCCTGGAGGACCCTACAAAGAAAGAGAGGCATTATGGATCAGCCCCCCCCCCAACATTTCTGTTTCCCCCCTACCTTGGGCAAAAAGAGTAGCAGTAGCCAGGATGTCCGAGCTGCCAACTGAGCAAGCCCACGCCCATCCCAGGACAGCCAGCACCTTGGGCCAGCTCCCAGAGGCCCAGGTTCCTCTGACGGAGACCACCACCATGAGCCTGGGGCTGGGTGACAAGTGCCAGCCCAGCCAGGACCCTGGGAGCTGAGCCCGGGGTGGGAGTCAGGCCGTTTGCTCCTTCCAGGGGGTCAGGGCTCACGGAGATGAGACTCCTTTGATCCAAAGGGGGTGTGAAATCCCCGATCTGAGGGACCAGGGGCAGCGAATTGTAAAAGGAGTCCCCTTCCCATCTTCCACTTAGCAGCCATCCTTGGGGGCCCCACCTTTGCCTCCCCAGGACACCTCATCCATCGCCTTCCCCTGCTGGCCCCCTCTTACCGGTTCCCCCTTCTCTCCTGTCGGGCCCCTGAGACCTCGTTCTCCTTGAAGACCCTTGGAGAGAAAAATCATGAGAACCTGCAGGGGAGGACTGTCCCCACCCAGCCCCCAGCTCCTTCTGCCTGCCCTGCAGCCTTCTGTGCCCCGTCCAGGCAGAGTTGGGCATTGCTGATTGCCCCCCACTTAGGGTCCCCAGCAAGGTGACCATGGGTTATACCCCAGAAGGGTAACTGTGAGAGGTTTAGAGTCCCACATCAGGGCACCTCTCGAGAGCATGCCCCCAAGGCAGGTAACTACGAAGATATGCCCCCCTCCAGGTAGGGGACCCTCAGAGGGTGCCTCTCAGGCGGGTGACAGTCACTGGTGTGCCCTACTTCGGTAAGTGGCGGGGCTGTACCTTCAGGAGTCTGACACGTATGTGCTCCCCTGGGGGACAACTGTGAAGAGCGGAATCCCTACAATGATGTTCCTCCACCAAAATGTGTCGCTGGAGAGCCAACACTTACCTGTACCCGCCCCCACTCCTAGCCCCAAACCACCTCCTTTTAGGGATGCAGGGGAGAGACTCGGGCAGACTGCTCCCTCCGGAGCCGTCCCTGTCACTTTGTGGGGTGGAAAGGGAGAGGACTTTCAATCGAAGCCGGAACCCCCATCCCGAAGTCCTCACCCTGACCCTTGTGGATCTGCCACAGCATTAAGGGGCTGGGTCTGCCCCTTCTCCCTCGTGCCCTCAAGAGACGGTGCCCAAACCTTTCCACAACACAAGACAGATGGCTAGACGGACAGATGGCCCCTTCACCCAAGCAAGCAGAAACAGACAAGGTCCGGCCAGGATGAGGACGTGGGGACAGATGGAGCTGCGGCAAGGAGGGGCCCTGCTCCCCGAGCCTCCATCGCCAGGCCTGGGAGGAGCGGAACCAGGCCCCAGGAACACCAAATCTGACAAACGAGGTTAGTTTCCGTGACCCGGGAGGGAGCAACAGTGAGGACAGGGATGATTTAAACACACTTGTGACGACGATGACGACGAAGGCAGAGCAATTAACGACACCTGGCGGAAGAAGCAGGCCACGGCGCCCGGCACCCAGGCGCCGGGCCCCGTGACACCCAGGAACCCCGCTGGCTGGCATCACACACCCAGCCTCGGGGCAGCAGACGGGGCCCGGAGCCGAGGAAGAGGAGAGGCGGAGGAGGAAGCTGCGGGGTTCCTCTAGGACGATGGGAAAGGAGCGAGCGTGGCTACCTTCGGATCCCTGGGGTGCCTCGGGACGGCCCTGCCAAGCACTGGGGCAGCAACCTGTGCCAGCCCGCAATGTGGGGCCCTGAAGCTTTGGCATCTCTGCCGGGCTCTGTGCCAGGTGCCTGGCAGGGCCCCAAGAACTACTTCCAGCAAATCTTCAGTCAACAGCCAAGGTGGGAGAAGCAGGAGGCAGAAGTGAGAAGGGAGGCACCAAGAGGCCCCTGGAGGCACCAGCTTCAAATAAGAAGGTAAAACAGCTCCAAGGCGGGGTGGGGGGTTGGGGGTGCAGTGGGTGAGGTTTGGCGAGGAGTGACGTGGCATTAGGGGAGAGAGAAAGGAGCTCTTCGGTGGGGTGGGGAGAGAGAAGATGAAAGAAGCAGGAGCAGAGGGAGAAGGGAGAAGGGAAGGAAGTCAGAGACTTGGGAAGATGTCCAAGCCGCTGGGGCCGCAGGGAACCCGTGTCGTTATGTGCCTGCAGGGGGACAAAGACAAACATGGAGGAGGGGGGGCGAGGGTTCCACAAGGAGGGAGACAAGCAAACGCCACAGAGACCTGGCTGGTCGGGGGGGGGGAGGGGAGGTCAAGCAATGCTAGGTTCTTACAGGCAATCCGGGGGAGCCAACAGCACCAGGAAAACCTGGGGGGCCCTGGTGGGAGAAACAGGCAGGTCACAACTCATACGCATAGTAACCCTGGGCATCGTCTGGGGCAGAGGGTCAGGGGGAAGAGGAGGTCACAGGAATATTTCCAAGGCGGCTGGAAAAGAGACTCATTGAAGACACCTGCCCCTCCCCCTTGGCTCCGGGAAGAATGGCTCCGCCATCAGCGGAGATGAGAAACAGCCCCCAGAGTCAAGGGCCCTGGCCCAGTCCTCCCGAGTCCAGCTGGATGCCCTTGCTCATCTGGATGCCAGCCCGTTCTGCCTGCTACCTGACCTCCAGACACCTCCAGCTGGGTGGCTCCCTGCTCCTAAGGTGGCTCCCACCAGCCACCTCTTCTCCAAGGAAAGCATTTTAGTTCTTCCAGTCTTTCCTGGTTACTTCTAGTTTCCTGCCATAGCAAGGCCACGAAGGACTCCAGGGCAGACATCCCTGGCCTGGCCTTTGTAGACGCGGCCCAGAGATGGCCCTACAGAGCGACGCAGGGCTGTTTCATCCTAACCCCTGGCCCCCGTAGCGACTGGTGGCATGGAGGCGTGAAGAGATCTGGTCAGGGTGCCACACACATTCCTGGCAGCTGGGACCACGAGCCAGAAGCGCAGGCCCTCCCGCTGGGGCATCCTGGGTCCCCCGTGCAGGACACCGTAGGGCTGGGGATGGGGAGACCAGGGTGTGCCCTGGAGGGCCTCCCCGAAGCAGGACTCCCAACAGAGTGGGACGAAGCAGACCAGTACCAGGGGCTTGGGTGGGGTAGTGGGAGTCCACGGTCCCCACAGATGCTCTGATGAGGGACAGGGGCGGGCAGTAGGATTTCCCTCCTTCTGCCCTGTCCAGCTTCCTGGATACAAGGCAGCAGAATGGAGTCTGGGCATTATGACCCCTTCAAGAGCTTCTCAAGTGGGCCAGGAAAGCACAGGTACTTACAATAGGGCCTGGAGGACCCGGGGAGCCCCTCATGCCAGGCGGACCCTGCAGAGGGAAACGGAGGAAGCAGCTTAGGCTCCACAGAGCCCCAGAGTCTCTGTGGCCTCCCTCCCAGCTCGCCGCCACCAGCACCCACAGAGGGTGGTGGATGGCAAAGCAGGGCCATTTTAGCTGATGTTAAATCTTTCGTTCAGTTCATTCAATCATCCAACAAACATTTATTGAGCAGCTATTATGCCCCAGGCACTAGTCCAGGTGCTGGGGACAGAGCCATAAACCAAACATAAAAATCCCTGCCATGGAGGCGCCTGGGTGGCTCAGTGGGTTAAAGCCTCTGCCTTCGGCTCAGGTCATGACCCCAGGGTCCTGCGATCGAGCCCTGCATTGGGCTCACTGCTCTGCAGGGAACCTGCTTCTCTCCTTCTCTCTCTGCCTGCCTCTCTGCCTACTTGTGATCTCTGTCTGTCAAGTAAATAAGTAAAATCTTTAAAAAAAAAAAAAAATCCCTGCCGTGTGGAGTGATGTTCCAGGGGAGAGGGGGGCAGTAACAAACACACCCGGGCCGGCACGTGGTGCCCAGTGGATGTATGTGGAATGTTCTTCGATGAATGAAATGCATGGTCTTCAGAGGGGGCATGTGCACTGCGTGGAGGGGATCAGGGGTTCTAAGGGTGGTGTTGGGGAAGGTCAGTTTCCGAGAAGTCAGGGAGGGTCTCCCTGAGAAGGTGATCTCTGGGCAAAGGGTGGAAGGGGGGAAGGAGTGAGCCCCAGAGAAGAGCTGCGGGCAGAGGAAGCAGCTTGGGGGGGCAGGAGGGCGTCCCCTGGGCCGAGAGCAGCCTGGGTACCAGCGGAGTGAGGGACGCTGAGCCATGAGAGGTGCCAGGTGACCTGAGACTTGGAGGCCCCCGAAGGGCTCTCAAGAGACAGGGAGCCCCCAGAGGGCCCAGGAGGAAGTTTGGCAGGAACGAAATTGCCCCCGGGGAACGGAGGGCTGCTTGCATAGAGACAGCAGCCCCCTTGGTGCCCTGCCCGGACGAGGCATGGGACTGGTCTTACCTCTTCTCCTCTCTGGCCGGGCAGTCCTGGAGGACCGGGCAGCCCAGGGCTCCCAGCACAGTCTAGATCCCCCTCACCGTTGTCTCCCTGGAGTGGGACGGGGAGGGTGAACTGAGCAGCCGGGGCCCTCCCTGTGGGGCCCGGGGCACAGGCGAGGAGGACCAGGCACGGATCCACTCACCCGGGCCTCCTCAGCTCTTGGGCGTTCCCGCTCTGCAAAGCACTGGGGGGGACAACAGAAGGCCCTCCGTCAGGAGAGGCAGCCGGGCGCTCTCCCCGCCCCAGGCCACCCCACAGCCCAGCCTCCTACCCGGGCACAGCTGTCCAGGCCTGGCACGCCGGGGATACCTTGGTCTCCCTTCTCTCCTTTTTCCAGGAGCGCCACGGGGTGGGCTGTTTGCCCCTGGACACAGTCCCCGCAGATGCTCTGACCAGAGAGAGGAGAGGGCAGCGGGGCATGGGTCCCAGAAGGCCAGGGGGTGCCGAATGGGGGAACCCCACCCCAAACTCAGCCAGGGCACCCTGCCCGCCCACATTCTCTCTCTCCCCAGCCACATCCCTGCAGCAGCTTTGCTCCATCCTCAGGGGACCCGATCCCAACGCTGGCTTTGAGTTGCCTCCAGGAAGCAGCTCTGTGGGGCCAAGCCAAAGCCACTTTCCAGACAGGCGTGTGGGAGGAGGCGGAGGGGCCTGCGGAGGGACCATCTGTCCCGGCTGTTCCTGCAACCGGCCCCCGCTGTGAGGACACGCCACCAGGATTCGGGCTGGGAAGGCCAGCTCCCGCACACCCGCTTCTCTGCCCAAGGGAGCAACGGGGCAGCCGCAGGCCGAGCCAGGCCTTTTGCAGACACCCTCTGGGATGGGGCTTGCCCTCCTGTCCCGGCGGCTGCTGACTGTCACGGGCTCCCCAGTTTGCCCATCCATGGCGGGGTGTCCCTGGGCCCCTGGGCAGGAGCTCCCGCTCCACGTTCACTGCTCATTGCCCAGCCTGGGGATAATGGTTGGCATGGGCTCAGCACCCATGATGCCGGCCACTGTAATAGACCTTTGCCCGTGATCGCATTCACTCCCGACAGTGCAATGAGGCGGGTAATCTTATAAGTGTTCTGGAGATGAGAAAGCTGATGCTCAGAGACACAGTGCGACTCGTCTCTGGTAAGGGGGGGCTGGTGCTGGACCCTGCTCTGCTGAGGCCAGAGCTGGCACTCGATCCTCAGGCCCAGGCTTCCTCTGGGGTGCCATCTGACCCCTCGCCCAGACCACGCTCCGTTCCAGTTTGGGGTCCTCCACAAGGCCATTCAGATGACATGGGACAGAGAAACATGCCAAATCCTGCATTTGGGGTAATGCGATCCCGTGCCCAGGGGCAGGACTTGGGGGATCCCCGGCTTGCCAGGAGCCTCAGGGAGAAGAACTGGGGTTTTCTTGTCACACTTCACGTGATCCAACCTGTAGCTGCTGTCAGAAGGTGAACCCAATTACAAGCTTCTTCTGGAGACATCTACTGTCCAGAGTGGGGACAGGGAAGGCAGTGCCCATGCTCTGGCCTGACCAGGACCCACGGGGGAAGTGGGAGGTCCAGGGTACTGGCCAGCTGGTACTAGAAGGGGGTGGCCAGGACAGGGGGCCTCTGGAGGGACCCCAGAGGATGCTGAGCTGGAGGAGAGGAGGATCCAGGTCTTGTCTCCAGAGGTGACGGAGCAAGGGAAGTCCATGTCACCCTTGGTGCCCAGGTTGGGAGGCCAGACCAGGCCAGAGCCCTCAGGGTGGTCTTGACGCCATTGGCAGCGCTGGCACGGGCCGACCCCACCAGGACTTCAGATCCCCTCTCCTGTACCACCAGAACTGCTCCTGAAATCCTGTTTCCTCCCTGGATTCTTTCCGGATGGTCCTCTGGTCAATCTGTCCTTCTTCCAGGCTCCCAAACCAGTCCCGTCCAAGAACATAAGTAACCTCCACATCTCCCTGCCGGATGACCCCACAACTCTACTCTGGCCCTCCCGCCCTGCTCTAGAAGCTGCTGGAAGCCTGCCTTGGTGGGACCAGGGTGGTACAGGGCCTCATTGGTGGCTCCTGTGGGCAGGCTTTGGGGCAGGAACTGCCCACAACATCCACCATGGGGCTACCTTGGCAGGATTCCTCCAAACACTCATTCAGCAAGGAAGACTGAGGCGCTGTTACGCGCCAGGCACCGTGCTAGGCCCTCTGAGACAGCTGCTTGGAGAACGGACATTCCCCCTGCTCTCCCTGTGTGATGCTGAGCACTTCCTGCAACGATCCCCTTAGGAGACCACTCTGCCCATTCCTCCTCCCCTCTTACCCTCTTACCTTAAGGAGGTGCTGTTCAATTGGTAAGGAGCCCTGCAGGAGACAAGACAGGAGGGCTCAGGCAGGTGGGTGGTAAAGGGGACGGAGACTTACGGGATCAGGTGGGGTCTCAGGAAGACACATGCCACCCTGGCTTCTCCCTGCCTCGAAGGAGGGAGGAACGAGGGCCGGTGCTGCAGCTAAGGGGGCTGGCATGGCCAGCTCCGTCCTGGGAAGGGCAGGGAGGGGGCTGCATGGGGACCCTGGCTGGTACCTACCAGTTCTGCAGTTAGCCCGGGCTGTCCAGGCAAACCGGTGTTTCCAGGCACTCCCTGTAGCCAAGAAGAGACACAAGTGAGTGGACTCCTCTTGAGCCTGAAGGCCGCCCTGCTTCATGCCCACCAGCCCCTTGCCCCTTCCCTTCCTGCAGCGCTGAGAGCCCGGTGGATGCAAGGCTGGCATCCGTGCTTAGCTCAGAATCTCCAGACCGTTTGTGGGGAACGTGGAGGAGGCCCAGAAGGGGGACCCCCAGGAGCAGTCCAACAGGAAGTTTTTCCTACATGTTAGAGGAACGTCAGAAACCAGGCAAAGAGGCTTCCACATAGTAAATACGATCCTTTCTGTGCTGTGTCCATTTCCTATCTGATCTCGCTGAATCACAGAGCTCTTGGTGAGCTAGGCGGTATCCCACCCAACTTAAAGCTGGAACAAAGAATTCTGAGAGGGGGCGCCCGGGGGGTTCAGTCGTTAAGCATCTGCCTTTGGCTCAGGTCATGATCCCAGGGTCCTGGGATGGAGTCCCGCATCGGGCTCCCTGCTCTGTGGGGAGCCTGCTTCTTCCTCTCCCACTCGCCCTGCTTGTGTTCCCTTTCTCCCTGTCAAATAAATAAATAAAATCTCAAAAAGAAGAAGACGGCAAAGAAGAATTCTGAGATGCGAAGTAACTTGCCCGAGGTCACAAGATGAGCAAAGTGCAGGGGTGAGATTCAGAGTCAGGACCACCTGCTCCAAACCCTCTCTTAACCAGGATTCCAGCACCCTCCTCCAAAGACGTTCCCCACAACACTCGTGTACGTAGCCAGGTGGAGGCTTGGGGGCCAGACCTAGGCAGGTGTGAACTCCAGCTACCTGGGTAACCTCCAGCAGCTTACTGGGGGAAAAAAATCTCTGTGCCTCAGTTTCCTTATCTGTGAAACAGCGATCCTCTATGGCGAGGCATAAAGGAGAGCAGGGCGGTGATGAGGAGCTGCGTGACCTGTTTGCCACCTAGACTCAGGCTCACGGTGCATATTTGCATATTAAATACCCACCATGGGGGGCCAGGAGTGTGTTCCCTTCTCAATGACACAGAGGAAGCATGCATTAAAGACACTCGAGGGAACGAGGGAACGCACCGCTGCACACCCTGCTCTTCCTTGGTCCCTTCTGAGATCTGGCCTCCCTTCAAGTTCCAGCTCCCAGCGACAGAACACGGCCACCTCCCCATCCCCCTCCCCCCCAAACCCCCCAGCCCTCCCGTTCCAGGCCAGGCTCTACCAAGGCCCAGGGCAGCCTCCCTCCCGCAAGCTCCTGTGCCAGCCCTACTGCAGCCCGAGTGAGTTCATGGGATAATGTGCCCAGGACAGTGCCCGGCGCCTGGAAAACGCCTTGAACCTGGTTGTTATCCTTATGCACCTAAAGATGCCCCTGCCCCGCTCCACTTGCCATTGCCTGTGTGTGTGACTTCAAGCCCGATACTTGGTGATTTTCTTTCCCTGCCTTCTTGGAACTAGAGGTCCCACCTGTTGTTCTACCCTGGAAGCCAAGAGCTACCCACTCACTGGCTGCTAACTGTATAGCCTCAAGCACGTGGCTCGGCCTCCCTGCCTCAGTTTCCCCTTCTGGGGCATGGATGGGGGATGACAGGAGATTTCATTCCTTAGGCAAATAAACGCTGTCTATCTCTGGGCCCGTTTCTGAGCCTGAAGATGGGGGGAGCTGCCAGGCCCTCCCTTCCTTGGAAGGACTGCAGGGCAGACCTGGCGAGGAAGAACTGTATCTTGCCTGATATGGGGCAGGTGCCTGTTAGTGGCAGCCTTGGCTTGGTCTCCCGCACTGGCGCTGGGCGAGGACTCCGGTGCCTGGGATCAGACTCCGCAGTCACTCTTTTCTGCCTTGTTCCCTCAGCATGTCTTGGCAGGGTTCACACTCCATCAGCGTGTTAATGGGTCACTTTGAAATGACTCTCATGCTTCCCCAAGCAAACTGCAAGACCCCCACAGACAGATTCCTGCTTCCTGGTGGTGCAGCAGGGGGCGGGGACACTTGGTAAATGTGCAGTTGGCCCGTGGGGGAACGGAGAGTTGGCTCTTGTTCCGAGCTCTTGATGAGACAGAGAGAATTGGATCCCGGCAGAGACTCCCATCAGCCGTGGGGACTCACCAGAACAGATTCTCACCCCGGGGGTGGCAGCGGGGGGGAAATGTGGCAAATCTCCGGGGTGGGGGGAAGGAGGGAGTAGTTTGTGAAAAGCTCCCATGGGATTCTGCTCTGCTTCTTCGGGCGCTGGGAGCCAGACATGCAGAAGCCACTGTCTGTCCCTCCTGGGACCTTCAGAGAATGGCGCCTGGCGTGCAAGCCGCTGGGGAGCTGTCCCGCAGGGCAGCGTCAGGGAAGAGAAAATGCTGGGCGCTGGGGAAGCCCAGTCCAGCGCTGCCAATTCTGAGCCGGATGACCTCAGACAAGATACTTCACCCCTCGGAGCCCGTTCGCCCAGCTGAGACTTAGGAAGAATGCCATCTGCCTACCAGAGTTGACGTGAGACTCCAGCGAATGAGGGAACGGATATAAAATAATCACGGGCACCGGCCTTATGTCGGCTAATGCCGTCTAACCGTTTACTGTGTACCAGGCGTGGTTCTACCCATCTTGCATGCCTTAACTTGTTTAAAATTCACAAAAGCCCCATGAGGTCCGTGCTGTAATGATCTCCACTTAACAGATGAAGGAACTGAGACACAGAGAGGGTAGGTAACTTGCCGGGCATCGCACCGCTAGCACCTGGCAGGGCTGGGATTCAAAGTCAGGCTGACGGACAGGCTCTGGAGTGCGCTCTCTCAGCAGAGTGCCACACGGATCTCCACTCCCACTGCTCTCCCCTCACTGTCAGCGGCCTCCCTGCTATTCCCCCAACTGTCAGGCACAGTCCCGCCCCCGAACCTTTGCACCTGCCGCTTTCGCTGTCAGGAATGCTCTCCCTCATGGGCTTACTCACTCATTTCCTCTAAGTCTGGATTCTTTCCAACACTCTTCTCCAACATCTTCCTTGCCCTCCTCCCACTTTCTGACCCCACGCCCTAATTCCTCTTCCTCCCTCCCTCCTCGCGTGAATGAACGTGGCACACTGCTCCAAACCAGGGGCACGCCAGGCCGGTGTAAGGGACTGTTTGATCCAGATCCTGGGTTCCTGACAGCTGACCGAGGCCTGAGCTTGGCCTGGGGGTCAGTAGGGTGCCCAGGTGAGCATAAAGCAGGGCGTTCCTTAAGAAAGGTCTGAGACTGTCCCTAGCCTGCCCTAAAGGATCAGTGGGCACCCCTAATGCTGCTCTGTGGAGCAGGGACCCCCGTGAGGATGGCACACGTAAGTGTTGAGTGAAGGCCAGCACAGAGCCCCAGCACGGCCACCCTGGCTCCCTGCCTCCCAGACTCCCATTCTCTTCTTCCCCTTTACCTGTAGCCCGGGCATTCCAGGAGGGCCAGGTGGTCCGGGAACCCCTGGGGGACCCTGAGGGAGAGGAGAAGTCATCAGACCCCAGAGAAAGTTCTGCCCCACCGCTGGGGGTGTCAGCATCAGGGTGGGCAAGCCACGGGGCGCTGGCGGACAAGTGGAGAGACAGAGGAGACAAGCGACACACACCTGCGGGCCCGGCTGCCAGGAGCTGCCCATCCAAAGTCCCGGAGCACCCTGGGTGGGAGTGGGGGTCGCAAAAGAAGGGAGAGGTTATAGGCAACGTCCACACCAAGCGCAGGGCTGCGTGGGGAGGCAGCTGGCTGGGGCGCAAAGCCCTGCGGCGGGGGCCCTCGCATGTTGAGCCAACACAGGAAGCCAGGCCTCTCCCCCGGCTGGGGGGGAGGGCTCTCAGCGCCACTCACCGGCATGCCAGAGAAGATGGGGTCCCCTCGAGAGGGGCAGGAACACTCCCCAGGCTCGCCCTGAAAATACAAGAGCTTTTGTCGGTGGGGGTGGGGTGAGGATAGAGGACCTTCTGGAAACCAGGATCTAGGAGGCAGCACGGGCTCTAGGATGGAGAGGCCCGGGTTTAAATCCAGGATCTGCCTCTTGACGACTGTGCCCTTAGGCAACCTCTTCAACCTCTCCAGTCTCAGTCACCTTATCTGTAAAACGAGGGTGATCACACCAAATGCACAGACCGTCAGGAGGATGGCAGCGATGGACGTACACGGAGCTCCTGTCACACGGGGAGACCTGAGGTCCCCGGTGGCCGGGTGCTACTGCTCGTGCTGTCAGTTTGCGTTCAGCATCTGCAGTTACACAGGTGCTCTGCCTCTGGGACACTTGCCGCTTGGCCATTGCCCTCCCACTCCCCTTGGCCCGGCCCCGGCCCCCGCCTCTCTGCCCTCTCACCACTGGTCCTCCCCAGCTGAGTGCCTGCCCTGGCCTGTGACTCAGGCCCCATCTGCCAGTGCAGCTGCCCCCACGGGGCCTTAGAGATCTCTGGGTCTTCTGGGATCCTGGTTGAGCCCTGGGCCAGCAACCAAGTGAAGTGAGAAGTGTTTGGGGCCCCGGCTTCCTAGAACCAGGGAGCTGGCAGTAGCAAGGAGACCGGGACGACTCCTCAGCCTCTGCCCTCCAGTCTAGAGCTACCATCATGTATAAAGGTTCCCTTGAGGGCTGGGCTCCAGGGGTGGTTAATTTCCCCACAGTATTGACCACAGGGCCTTGGGACTCACCTTCTCTCCCTGAGGTCCCTTTTCACCCTGCAGGGAAGAAAAACAGTGAGGTGAGCAGGGCGGGGTTTGGAGGCACAATGCCACAGCTTCCTGCCGTTCTGAGACTCTACACTCACCGGCATCCCTCTGGCTCCGGGAAGTCCAGTTTGTCCTTGCTGCCCATCTGGGCCCTGAGGGGAGAGAGCCCAGGGTCAGCGGCGAGCCTGGATGGCAGCCAAGCCGCGCGGCCCACCCACAGGGCAGATAGGACTAGCAGAAGCCTGTGTCCTAGTGCCCCTGTCCTCGAGGAGGGGACTCTGGCACAGGAGACAAGGAATGGAGGAAGCAGGAAGACTGGCATTTCCTGAGTGCCTTCTGGGTGTCAGACCCTGGGCCAAGCACCTGTCAGACAATGCTGAGTGGGACCACTCTCCCACCCCAGTCCTGTAGGATGGCATGTTTCTGTCTGACTGGTGAGGGAACTCAGGCTTAAAGAAATTTTGTAGGAGACCCCCCCCAGCACGACTGCACTCTGCTCCAGGCGGCCCGAAGCCCCTGCCCCCCCCCCGTCCCTCCCTTTCATGCTTGACACTCGTTCTATCGCAAAGGTTATCTCCGAGGACTTAGCAGGAGGTAGAAATTTCTGTTCTTATTTTATCACCAAGGATTTGGAGACTCTGAAAGGCTGTCACTTGCCTGTGGTCACACAACTAGGACTGTGTGGGGGGCTGAGACTGGAAAGCCTCCCGGATGGGGTTCGGCCTGAGAGAAGGAGGTCTGGAGAAGTCCGCCAGGCCGAACGACGGCATTCGGAAGGCTGCCTTTCTGTGGGCTCTGCCACCTTCACACTAGGGACTCGAAACTCCTTGAGGACCAGGACCACCTTTGCCTTTAACCTCTGTCTTTCCCCTGGGGCTCCCTGGACATGGGCAGGGTGCGGGCTCCTCTGGGCTTCCAAGCACCCTTGGCAGGACTCTTATCAGTGATTGCCAAACCAGAACTGGAATTTCTCTAGGGACCCGTAAAGATAGAAAAGGTATCTTTCGCCGAGCTATTTTCCCCATTACCAAAAGCCCAAGAAGAAAAAGCACATTTGCCCACGACCCAGCATGGCACAGGCTGGCTGAAAGGTAGCATTTCTTTGATTTAGGCTAGAATTATACCATCTTGTAAAATTCTAGTAGATTTGTATGAAGCAGAAGCTGACTATTATATAGGTCTTTGATGAATGAAAATGTGGAAATATACTTATTATTACTTAATCTCTGCAATTTGTTCAATAGACACATCTTTTAAAGCATGGGACTCATTGGTGGGACGGTAGTAAAGAGCGGACTTGCTGGTGGGACGGTCATAAAGAGAGGTCTTGGAGGGTAATGAGGTTGGAAGTATTTTGAGTCGAGAGAGATCTGGCCTGTCCAGTTGGGCAGCCAATGGCCACGTGTAATTATTTAAATTTAAATTAATTAAAATTAAATGAAATTTACAGCTTAGCTCCTGAGTTACGCGGGCCACAGTTCAAGTGCTTGATGACCATATGTGCCTCGGGCAGAGGAGAATAGAACATTTCTATCACTATGGATAGTTGGATGGGGCAGCACTCAGTTAGAAGATTCCCCCAAGGCCCAAGGTTTGAAGTAGGGGTAAGTGAGTTCCCATGCGTGCTTTGAGTCAGACAGACCAGGGTTCAAGTCCTGCCTCGGCCCCCTCACACTCTGGCCTTCAGCTCCTCATCTATGAAACAGGGACGGTAACAGCCATTCCCTTTCAGGGAGGTTTAAGGTTTAAGCAGATCCCTGTGGGTCTAGAGCTTAGCAGCAGGCTTAGCAGCCACTGCTCCCAAAATGATGGGGATTGGTAACATCATTAGTCAGGTGCCCCTATCCAGACGGGGTGGTCTTCCTTCTCGGAGGCTGGGCTTCCCTCCTCCCGTCCCCCATGCTGCCATGCCCCAGCGGGGTCAACCCTGTGCCCTCTTCCCAGCAGTAAGGGCCTTGGCCCCAGCAAGCGTCCAGCACAGAGCGCAGAGAGGACCCTTACCGGAGGCCCAGAGACGCTGGCACCAGGGGGCCCCATAGGCCCAGGAGCCCCTTTCAGTCCTGGAGACCCCTGTAGAAAAGAGGACACGGAGGCTACCAGGGGTAATCAGGCAGGTGAGATGCATCAGATCAGGTCTTGGGTGGCCCTGCGGTGGGCATGTCACAGGTCCCCTGTCCCCTCAGCCAAGATACTCCAAAACACCACGGGGCTAGCGCCCTACGAGGCAGAGGCTCACCTTGGCACCCTTCTCTCCAACAGGTCCAGGTGGTCCCCGAGGTCCTGGAAGTCCCTGCAGACAGACGTTAACCCTTGTCCTAAAGGGTTCCTTCCCCTTCCCTCCTTTTCCCTTCCCATCCCCGGCCCCCAGTCTCCTCTGGACCCCAAAGTGGACATACCTGAATACCAGGCAAACCCTGGACTCCAGGTTCCCCCTGCAAGTCAGAAACCACAGGCTGGGCCACAGCTGCCCAGGCCAAGCTGTCCCACCGGCACAGCTGGTCTGGGCTGGGGCATCTACCAGCCCAAAGTCCAGAGAGCTCCGCGGAAAGACTGTGAGGGTAAGAGAGACAGGGGGCCAAGCCAAGGTCCTCCACAGAAGTAATAGCAGGCCAGCCACTGCTACAGGGCTGCTGACTGATTCCCTATGCCAGAGCCGTGCCCTTGAGCGTTCGAGGGCAGACAGAGCTCTGTAGTTTGGGGGGTGTACGGGAGTGAACCGCTGGCTGATGGAAGTGTTGGAGGCACTGGGGGACAGGGAGGCAAAGGTAAGGCTAAACACTCACCTGGGGCCCTTGGACTCCCTTTCCTGGAAGCCCGGGTTCTCCCTGAAGAGGCAGAAGGACAATCCTTGGCTCAAGATTTCCTGCTCCCCCTTAAAACCTCCTTCCCTAGCCTCTTCCCCTTAACCTCCTTTTTTCCAGCTTCTCCCCACTCTGTAGCCTATCTTCCCCACTCCAGGCCCAATGGGCCTATGTATCTGCCCACGCCTGCCCTCACCACACATACCTGCAGCCCAGGCTCTCCCCAGACACACACGTACCTGGATGCCCTTCAGTCCTGGGGGCCCTTGAACTCCAGGTAGACCAGGCTGGCCCTAAAAGATACAGGTGGCCCATGGGTCTCCCAGGGGGAAAGATGCAGGTGAGAGAGAAGGCAAAGCTCAGGCAGGGAAAGACCAGGGGGCAGGCAGCCAGGACTCACCGGTTTACCAGGCCGGCCCATGCCTTCTGGGCCGGGTTCTCCTTTGGGGCCTGGCTTCCCGGGCAGTCCCGCCATGTTCGTCACTGCCCCCTGCAGGCTGGCGCAGGCCGTGCAGCCATCACCCTGGTCAGAGATGGGCACAGCCGAGAGCCCTGAGCCATGGCTGGCCAGGCCAGGAGGAGGCATTGCAAAGGGAGTCCTTGTGCCCCTCTAAGAGCTCTGCCCCTCCAGTGCCCCATCTCAGTCTGGGAAATCAAAACAGCCCCTGACACTCTTTGCTCTTCTCCTCCCTGCCGTGGAGAAGAGCTGAGGCATCTTCATCAGTGACTCTGATATCCCGTAAGGCTCACAGCCTGACTCTGCCGTCCCTCGCCTCATTAACTCTCAGCCCGATTTTTTTTTTTTTGTTCATTCAACAAAATGTCCCCTGCCTGACTGACCTTTTCTCCTTTCGGGCCCATGGGGCCCCGAACCCCAGGCTCTCCCGACAGTCCCGGCTGCCCCGTGGTGCCTGGCACTCCAGGATCTCCAGGATTCCCAGCATCACCCTGTAAGGAGCAGGGGTCAAGAAGGGCCGACCCAGCAGGGGCAGACTGCGCTCTTGGGAACTAAAGGCACTCAGAGACCCTTCACTGGGGCTGGGGTCTGTCCAGGGAGGGGAGAGTGGGCATAGTACAATCAGGAAAAGGAGGTGGAAAGCTCGTCAGATGGGTGGTGCCCACCCAAGCCCACGAGGTTCTCACCTTCTGCCCCTTCAGTCCACGCTCTCCAGCCTTGCCCTGGGGAGAAAGCATTTCTAGCACCCATGCACTCACAGCGGACACCGCTAAGTGTCCTGCACTGTGTTAGACACGGGGAATACAGTCGTATGCAAAACAGAACAAAATCCCTACTCCCGTTCTGGGGGAAGTGATTCTGTATAGATGCAGAGAAGAAACGAGCCAGACTCCTGCCCGGGCAACCCTGGGCAAGTTACTTAACCTCTCTGTGACTCGGCTTCCTTATCTGTCAATGGGGAAGATAAAAATGGCTCTGGCCTCTATCCTGTAGAGTCCCTGTGAGGTTGGACGTGCCAGGATGTGTGAAGCAGTGTGTGGCACAGACTGTACCCTGTGCCAGCGCTCGCTGCTCCCAGTAAAGCCGCAATAGTAATGGGCCCCGTGGTAGCCATCACTTCCTGGATGTCTGTTGTGAGCTGTGAAATGCTTCACACACAGCATCCCGAGGCTCTCCAACAACGCCACGCAGAGGAAGCAGAGGCACGGAGAGGAGTAACTTGCTCAAGTCGAAGAGTGAGTAAAAAGCAGAGCTAGAGTTTGAACCCAGGCCCGGCGGGTCCCAAGTTGGTGCTCTGCGTGCTCTGCCAGGCTGCGTCCTGGGAGGAAGGGCTGAGGCCCCTGAGGCCAGCCTCCTCTGGAGACAGAAGTGCTGACGCTTCCACACCCTCCCACCTGCTCCCCTCTGTCCATGGAGCCAAGAGACCCAGGCAGGGGTCCCTTCCCTCCTTTGAGCCTTGCCTGCAACAACCCAGGAACTCACCTGTTTTCCTGGTAAGCCGAAGCCTGGAGGCCCGGGCTCTCCCTTCTCTCCAGGAGGGCCAGGCAAGGCCACCATGTAGCTTTCCCCATCCTGAGGTCTGGACAGGGCTGGGCATGGCTCACAAGGCTCCCCCTGCCAAGCAAGGACACAGGGTCAGGATGGGGGGTGGCAGGGGATCCTAGGCCAGGCTTGGGATCTGGGGCCTAGGGAACTGAGCCAGGCCTGACAGCATCTCTGTGGGAGGAGGGATATCTTAGGAGAGACTGTGGGAGGACAGGTAAGAAACGAAGGTGGGAGCCACATCATCAAGGTCATCAAGATCTCAGAGGCCATACTAAGGAGCAAGAGGTTACCCTCAGGCAGTGGGGAGCCTTGAAAGGCTGGAATTAGAGCAAGTGTGTGCTGAAGAAGTTCACCCCGCCTGCAGGTGGGGAATGTCCCCAGACTCACCTTCTCCCCTTTGATGCCTGTGGCTCCCGCTGGCCCTGGTGGGCCCTGTGTAATCGATTAAGAAAAGAAGCCATGTGTGAGGCCGGTCACCTGCGGGGGCTATGCTGGGCACACTCCAGGTCTTCCCCCCCCCACTTCCCCCGTTTCCTCCTCCCCCAGAGCTGTCACAGAGCACACTCACCTGCCGGCCCGCTGGCCCTGCCTCCCCAAAATTACCCTGGAGCAAAGCAGAAAACATAGGGTTAAAGTGAGGTGGCCTGACAGGTGCAGGTCAGTCCCAAACCACAAACCACAAAAAGTACCCAGTGAGGACATCTAGACTGCCTACCCCTCTCATTTCCTGGTGAGGGAAACTGAGGCCCAGAGAGGGAAGGGGATTGCCCCCAAGGTTCCCAGGAGAGTCTGTGGAAAGTTCCTGCCCCCAGCCTCACTTCACAGAATCCCAGCCCCCAAAGGTCACTCATTCATTCATCCAATGGCTATTCGCTGGACGCCAACACGGTGTGCAAGGCCGAGGCGCGGGTCGGACGCAGGAAGCAGTGCGTAAGCACCTCGTGGAGTTTACATACTTGTGGGGAAAACCAGAATTTTTGGAGTCACAGCAACTGTAAACTGTGATGAGCGCAGCAAAGGAAACAGGCAGGGAGATGAGACAGGGGAGGCCACTTTGGACAGGGGTCAGCGAAGTGTTGACCACGATTATCATCAGAAAGACAAGAATCAGGCCAGCCAGTGAAAGCAGTGGGGGGAGCATAGAGAGGAAGAATGTGCTAGAAAGCGGGAGTCACAGTACAGAATCTAAGAGGTGAGAGCAGCCTTGATGGGGCCCAGAAAGGAAGGGGGATACACACCTAAAGCCCCAGAACCAGGGAGAGGAGAGCCAGCAGGAAAGCGGGCAGGGGCCGGTCACCCAGGGTGTTGCTAGGCATAGCAGGACTTTGGTATAGACAGAGTCAGTCATGAAGGATTTTAAGCAGGGAGATAATGAAACCTGAGCTCTTTTTACAAGGGCACGTCATGTTAGCTGCCGGCCGACAAATGGGCCGTGGACAGGCTGTGGTGGCCGCAGGCAGCTGAGCCACGCTGGGACTCAGGAGCAGGGGAGGGAGGGTGCCAACAGAGAGGCGGCTGGTGGAACTTTCAGAGGCAGGCGAGGGCGTGCGGCAGGCAGGGGAGCCAGGAAGCTACAGGTCTGGGGCTGGAGGAGCTGGGGACCTGCCATTTACTGAGACCGGGACCCCGCCACTAAGAGGTGGGGGAACAGAAGTTCCATCTGAGAAATGCCAGGTGTGGTTTGCCCGACAGAGCGGAGTCTGAACGTATATTGTGGTGTTTGTCAGCCTTGAACACTCACCCACCCACAGAAGCCCTTGTGTGGGGAGCGCTGTCATTTGTCTCCACCACAATCAAACATACAGATGGGAACACGGGCACCAAAATCAAGCGGCCCAGCCGAGTGGCAAAGATTACAGACTCTGGAGCCAGATTCCCAGGCTCAGATCCCAGCTCTACACCCAAGCAGCCATGTGGCCTTGGGGAACTGACTTGGCCTCCTCCAACCTCCAATTCTTCATCCGTAAAACGAGAAGAATGGAGTAGCTCCCCATCAGGTTTTAGGAGGGGGAAACAAGTTAACACATGTACGAACACTTGGAACGGGGCCTGGCCCATGATAAATGGTAAAGGATAATCAAATATGGTTATTTTATTAAAGGGCAGTCTTACGTGTGCCTAATTATTTTCGATGATCAATAAAATAAAAATACAACAAGGAATTCTCTTGGAGAGCATGCGGGCTCTCACAAGGAGACTCCTGTCTGCAAAACACCGATGACTTTTTTTTTCACCGTGGATTTGATCTCTCGTCTGTATCGTCCCTATTTCCGGCCTCCCTGCCAAGAAAGCCCCAGGGTCCCTGAAAGCTAACTCAGATCTCACCTTCTCTCCTTTCAGCCCTGCTGGCCCTGGAGCCCCAACTTTCCCCTGAAAAGCAATCAGGTCACAATTAGAGCCTCTTCCCACTTCCACGGTCCCAGCATCCACCCAGAAAGAGAAAGGCCAGCTTGGAATTAGGAATGCCACGACTCTGCAGGTAGCTGGCCGTTATTCCTGTCCTGCAACTGGGCACTTGGAGGTCCTAAGAGGGAGCCCCCAGGGGCAAGCAGCCTGGGGCAGTGTAGGGATGGAGGGGGAAGTGAGGCTGCAGGCCTGGGACACCCGCGTCAGGGCCTCCTTCTTGGTCTCTGCCTCGAGACTCAGAGCCAGAAGAGCCAGGGAAGCCACCGGTGTGGCTAGTCACTCACCGGGAGGCCAGGCAAACCGAAGCCAGGGGCGCCCGTATCTCCTTTGGCCCCTGTGGAGGGCCCAAGATGCTGGGACCCTACAGCTAAGCTGCAGGACAAGCAGGAGTCCCCCTGGGGAAGGAAGAAAAGAATTGGAAAGGCCCCCAGCGGTTGGGGGGCAGGGACGCAGCCAGGAGACCGGTGTTCCCTTACCTTCTCTCCTTTGGGGCCTTGGATGCCAGGGTCTCCCTACAGGGAGAAAAGGTTTATGGGCTGAGACTGGGCCTGTCGGGCCCCCCAAACTTCCTAGCCGTATGTGAGGAATGCAGTGTTACACACCATAAACCCTACAAATACCCAGGGGTTCTATGGGGTTCAAGATCAGCACCCAGAGCCAGGGCTCATCAACCCACATAATAGATGGGAGGAAATCAGGCCAGTCTAAGCTACCTTACTGGAAAGTTCCTGTACCTACCCGATCACCTTTCCATCCAACAGCTCCCAGGCCCTCCTGAAAGAAAGTGTGGGGGAGAGAGTGGAGTGGGGTGGGGAGTCGAGCCCAGGATTGTAGCCCAGCCCTGCCCCCCAACCAACACCCAGTCCCAGAAGGAGGGCACAGCCCCACTCACTATAAGGGCTGGCTCCACCCCAGCCTGCCCAAAAGGCATCTTAGAGCCTCCTTCAAGAGCCCTAGGAGGTAGCCACGGAGACCTGGGTGACCTTCTAGCCCAACCCTCCACTCTATGGTTCAACCCAGCTCCCATCTAGATCCGGGACTCTCTGCCCACAATCTCTCTATGGCTAAGAGGAGTACCCAGCCCCTCTGTCAAGCACCAGACTCCTCTCCAGGATCACACTCCCAGGTTTTTTGGGGGGCCCCTCAATGGCCACCTGGGCACTCACCTTGGCTGGTGCAGGATCGCCTGGCTCACCCTTGGGTCCTGGCTTTCCAGGGAGCCCCACGAAGTTCTGGAAGCCTTCAGGCAGCGTTGGGCACACTTCACAGGGGTCACCCTAGCAGAAGAGAGAGACTGTGAGTGGACAAACAACAGGTCCCTAGAGAATGTCCAGCACTCCTGAGGCTCAGTGTCACCCTCAAAGAGGGCCTCCCACTCCCACCCCATCCCGGTGTCACCCAGCCTGGACCTCACCTTCTCTCCCTTCAGCCCCGGCACCCCTGGCTTCCCCTGTTGGAGAAGAAGCAGTAAATGTTAGTGGTTAGTGCCAGCCAGAGGGACTGGTATGCCAAGGGAGGCCCCAAGGACCCGGCCCCCTCTCTCTGGAGGCCTTGGTAGACCAGCCCTGGGCATGGTGGACAGCAGCCCCCCTCCCCGTCCAGCCTGGGCTTACTTACAGGTTTCCCACCAGGACCTTCTTTTCCTGGCATCCCCGAGCTGCCCTGGGGTCAGAAGAAAGGTTAAGGGGGAGGCTCCTAGTCATGACCTCAGCCCCTTCTCTGAATTGGCAGCATGATCTCAGTCAAATCTCCCAACTCCTCCTGGTCGGCTTGGTCAGCAAGCACTTCCTGCCTGCTGCCTGTCCCTCTCCACGTGTAACCCAAGTCCTTCTGCTTGCAAAAGAAGGAAGGATACGAGGCCTCTGTGTATCCCTTCCCCAGTGCAGCAGGTCAAGGGGAATCTGGGTGACCCCAGAGGAACCATAGCAGACAAACAGACAGACAGTCCTTTCCAGGACTTTCTGCTCATCAAGGCATAAGACCCTAAAATGAGCTTGGGTCCCCCAGGTGTAGCCTTTCTGGTCATTACTAGATTTCGGCCTACCTGTCCCCATGACTGGAACCCAGGCCAGGGCTCCCATGTCAGCAAGTGCTGGGATGGGGACCCTCCCCAGTGAGGGCCCTGGCTGAGCTGACCAGCCTCCTCAGCTGAATGTCTGGCTCCTTCCCCGCATGCATGCCTGCTGCCCTGGGTCCCCTTCTGCCTCCTTCCACCATGCAGTGGTGCCCATACTCCTGCCTGTGCTTACCTTGTCTCCTTTAGGGCCTGGCGGGCCACCTGGGTCCCCCTGAGGGCAGAAACAGCATCAGGTAGAGGCTTCCCAGGGGTCCCACATCACAGTGAGACCTACTCGAGCCCCTTCCCCCAACCAGGACCCCCAGGGGCCTTATCTCCCCAGCCCTGGCCAAGCAAGAGAAGGGTTTCTGAGGAAAGAACAGCAGGAGAGCTAGAAATACTCACCGGGGTCCCCGGAAGTCCTATCCCAGGGGGCCCAGGGAGGCCGGGGCGCCCAGGCTCTCCTGCCAGCCCCTCAGGCCCCACGAAGCCAGGGTCTCCCTGGCACAGACATAAGGTTGGTGTGAGAAAGCCGCCGCCTCAGCCCCACCACCCACGCTCTGTCCCACAGACGCCACAACTCACCTTTTGTCCTTTGGGCCCCATGACGCAGATCTCCCCCGGCCGGCCCTGTGGAGTCGGGGAAGGTGGAAGAAAAGCCTGAGGCCTGGCACCTTCCTGGGGCAGCAGCCAACTGCCCCCTCCCCTCAGTGCCCCTCCCCAAAGCCAAGATGATCAGACATCAGCATCACAGCACTAGAGGTCAGGGACTCTTAGGCTAGGAGCCCGGGGGCCTGGACTTGGATCCTTTTCCGTCCCCTCCTTGCTCTGCTTCCTGGGGCCCTGCCTCCCCTTCCCTGGGTTTCTGTTCTGTCTGAGCAAGGCTAGCAGGTTGGACTCTGCTGGTCAATTCCAGCTTTGCACCGAGGGCCACAGGGCTGTGGCGAGGAAGGGTCCCCAGTAGCGTACATCACGGCCTGGCTTTCCTGGCGAGCCCTTGATGCCTCCGTCTCCCTTCTCGCCTTTCTGGCCCTGGGGAAGGAAAAGGTAACGTAACTGGGGTTGAAAGAAAGTGCTGGAAGAACCAAAGCAGCTCTGTCTGGACTGCCTTCTAGACCCCTAGTTTCTGTCTGCCCTGACTGAAAGGCTTCTGTCGCTCCAGGAAGGTGGACAAGAGAAGGACCTTCCGAGCCAGCCCAGCCCAGCCACTCTCAGCGAGTCTGTGTCATTTCCCTCTGGGTCGGTGGGAATTGGGACCAGCAGGGTGACTGGGAGGGACACAGAGTCTTCGGTGGGGACGGTGCTCTCCATCCTCCAAGAAGACTTCAGACATCTCCTTCCTCAAGTCTGAAGGGCCCACAGACCTCCTGGGCAGCCGGCCCTCCAAATCCAGGCCCATTACCTTCTGGCCTGTAGAGCCTGGAAGTCCTGAGGGTCCCTGAGATAACGGGGGTGGGGGGACACAAAAGAAGGGGTGAGGGAAGGAAGGAGAGGCTGGGCCAGGACCCCACGGGCCTGCCCCAAGCCCGGTCCCACACTCACCAACGCTCCTGACTCCCCCTTCTCTCCCTTCGGGCCTTCTGCACACTGAGCAGGGAGAGAAGGTGTTGAGAGGGTCCCAGGGTCACCTCATGGGCTGCCAAGGGCACAGCCCCTTCCCTGGGGGCTGACCCCATATGACCTTGAAGGAGGCCTTGCCTCCAGGTCTTACCTGAAGCGGGGCATCCGGGGAGATTCGGATACAGTCACTGCCCTAAGGGGAGGGAAAGAGGGATCAGGGTAGGACCCTGTTTTGAGAGGGATAGGCTTAAGAGGCCCACAGTCCCACTGGGCATCTTCTAGGTACCCCTAAAAAATAGAGGCTCCCATATACTAACTCCTAGAAAGACACTACCCATCCTCCGCCATGTGGGCCAGGCTTCAGGGGTTTGGCTGAGCGGATGGGATGGTTCACATCCCAGCCCCCCTCCCCCGGGGCACAGCCAGGCAGGGCCCTGCAGTGGGCATAGTTGGGGCACTTACCCGGGCTCCCTTCTCTCCCTTGGGCCCTGATGGGCCAGGCAGGCCTCGCTCACCTTTCCCTCCCTGTGGAGATCAAAGCGGGGAGCTGGGACCCGGGGGAGCACATGGGAGACCCAAGGAAGGTCTCCTCAGGCTGTCTTCTCTACCCATCCCCTATGCACGGGTGTGTAAATGAGCACAGCCTGCCCCAATCCCCAACCATGCACACAGCGTGACATATGGATTCCATATGCCTTCCTCCATATGGCCCTCCCACCCCAAGAGGCTATATTTGGCAAATCTATAGTCTCACAAAAAAGAGTACTTTCCCCACACCCCTACCGAAGCACGCGAGCTCGCACGCAGCTCACCCAGGGGCACAGGGACACGTGTGCACGGATGCACACATGTGGGATGACAAGAACCACGATGGTGAGTGCTAGACTAACTTAGTTCAAATCCTGCCCCGCCCGGACTAGCACGTGACTCAGGGCGCCTCTCGTCACCTCTCTGAGACTTAGTCTCTTCCTCGATAAAATGGGCTTCCCATTAGCCCTGACCTCAGGGGGTTGGGGAGAGGAAGAAACGGGACCTGAAGGCAGCCCCAGGGGCTGAGTTACGTTCCCTCGGGCAAGGACGAGCGCACAGACCCCCACTGACACGCGCGCCACCCGCCCCGTCGCCCACAGGCCCGGTGGTCCTGTCGGGCCCACCAGGACAAGGGCTCAGCCCCCCCACCACAGGGGGCCACACGTATGTGAACATGTAAGCCAGGAGGCACACAGTCAGACCCCCCCCACACACAATCCCTCCGACACCCCCAGTCCCACACAGGGGGCACAGTGGGGTCTGGGGTGTTTCTGAAGTAAAGTGGTAGTAGCTGCCCTCCAGAGTGCTTCTGGGGGAGGCGGGAAGGAACTTGAGCCCCACACTGGGAGGCACAGTAGGACTCAGCAAAGGAGCGCCCTTAACGCCCTTCCTTAGACACACAGGACCCACAACTTCCTCCAACACACACACATACCCCCTAACCACCCCCCACACATACAGGGCTGGGTAGCCCAGATAGAAACAGACAACCATGGGACCACATGCTGTGGGACAGGCTAGGACTGCCAAAAGGGCAAAAGGGTCCTGTTCTCCATCTTGGACTCACCTTGGGTCCAGAGGGACCGACTGTGACCTAGGACGCAAAGAGAGCATTATATCTCAGAGATAGAGAGAAAACCAGGGGCGCAGAGAAGGCAAGCAACTAAGCCAGGGCCACCCAGCATTGTGGCAAGACCAACAGCCTGAATCCAAGACCCCCAGCAGACCAACAGCACTGTCTCCAAGGACACCCAGCAGGCTGAGTTCATATCCCAAGGCTGTTGGACTTGCAGAGGGGGTCTAACCTCCTTTCTCTAAACTGTCTGGTTTTAGCTAGCTCCGCCCCCTGGTTGTTAGGCTTACAGGGCTGCTCAGTTGCCATGGTAACTCCCGCATATCTGGGGACCATCAGCCTCACCAGATTTGGTGGGGGGCTAGATGGAAAGAGGGCCAGGCAGCAGAAGGGGTACTTCCTGTGTCCCCCAAGTTCAGGGGGCTTGGAGCTGAGGGCCACGGGGGGTTGTGCCCTTTATGGACTTACGTGGCATGTCAATTCAGAATGTCAGGCTGTGGGAAAGTAGTGACTTATGCTGCCCACGGAAGAGGCATATTTGGGTACTAGCCATGCTCACACCGAGCCCTCTCCCTTCTCCTTCTGGACCCCCAGAGGGAGAATGGGCCAGAGCCAGCTAGACAGGCAGAGGAGGGGACGGCCTGAGCCAACATGGGTTTCGGGGTCAGTGCCAGGCCGTGTCACCCCAAATCAGCCTTCCCCTTCTCGAGGCCTCCAAGGTGATGTGGGAGGCCTTCAAGCACAGCAGCCCCGAGTCCTTGTGGGGAGTGGAAAGCTGGGATCAGCAACCAAGGTTGTGGTCCCACCAGTCACCACCCTGTCCCCATTCCATCCCTGGATCCCAATACATTGCCATGATCGTAAAGCGTGAGGCTTCCTTCCATGCTGCCCTTGGTGGGGATGGGGGTGGGAGTCAAGCCCAGCTCTGGGGGATGTGCAGGGAGGGGGTGCGATAAGAACACAAAGGCCTGCTTGTCCTTAACCAGGAAGCCAACTAGCCCACTCCCAGGCCCCGCCCACCACAGCCTGCACACCCTCTATTCACTCACGTTGCTTCCCCGGGCACCATGGACACAGGGTGGGCACTGCAAGGGAAGAATGGGCCAGGAGGTCAGGTCGGAGAGCCCGAGGCCAGCCCTCCCCACCCCATTCCCCCGCATGCACACACCAAGCACACAGAACACCATGTGTGTCCTGGGTGAAGTCTAAGGGGGCAGGAAGATAGGAACCCTACCCAACAAGCCTCATCCCTCACCTCCCAGCCAAACAGAGCCAAGCCATTCCCCACACAAGGAAACCGAAGCCCAGAGAGGAGTAGCAGTGGGATCTGGGTTCCACAGCGTGTGGGGGCAGAGGGAGGCCCAGGATCTGGGGTCCCACAGCCAAGGCCTGGATTCCTCCCATGATGCCCGTGGCCATCTGCTGCCAACTCAGCAGGAGTGTCCAGGACTAACTACCCCCACAACTACCACCATCTCCACCCACCCAAGGAGAGGCAGCAGGCAGACCGGGCCCAGCACTGAGCCCCAGGGGAATGCTGGGAGCTGCGTTGTCATCCCAAACCCCCATGCCCAGATCTGATGCCCCAGAGCCTGTCCAAAGGGTTCATGCTGGCACCCCTTCAACCAAGCTCTTTTTGCCAGTCTAGATGGGAGGCTTACCTCATCGGCTGCTGTCTCCTGCCGGGCCTGGGAAGAGGGAGGGCATGGTGATGGGCAGGAGGCAGAGGCTGTGAGGCCCTGTCCAATACTCCTACCCAAGAACCATCGGGAGCGGGTGCCCTGCACTGTGCCAGGTACTGTCTGGCCCGCCCCCATTCATCCCTCCTGTGCGTCCTCAGCTCGGTCCAGGAGTGGGGGCAGGGGGACGTGAGTGGGAGTACAGTGGCTTATTCCAGGGGTCTACAGAGGGCACAAAGAGCAGCCAGAGGGCACGACGGACTCCATCCCCTGCCCTCCCCCTACCATCTCTACCTTTGTTCCCCTCTCTGCCTTCTGGCTGATGCTTCCTGTCAGTTGGGCGTCCACCTGGGCAGACGGAGTGAAAAAGGAACTCTTGAAGACGGGGCAGTGCAGGGACCCATGTTGGAAAGGGGCACCCAGGTGGGGGCATGGCCCCAGGTGGCCCCTCAGCTAGCACCTCGCCAGGCATCGAGAGCCTGCTCAGGCTCCTGGCACTCCCCCAGGCCCTCCTCCTCCTCCCCCCACCCACGTGATGTCGGAGAAAACAAGACCATGAATCAATGGGAGCCTGTGTTCCTGCAGCCAAAGGCTGGCACAATGCCCAGCGGGCAGGGAGGCTGCCCAGCTTGGGGGTGGGGCAAAGGGAGGGACTGGTCTTCCCCGCCACCCTAAAGAACCTGAGAGTGGGTAGGGCAGCTGGCCATGGTGCTGGGTGTAAGACCAACCTGCCATTGGCTGGGGCTGGGCCCGCGAAAGCAAGCAAGCCCGGAGGGAAGCAGTGGGGCCTGGGCTCTGACCCCAGGTACCCCTGTCCCGGAGATACTGCCTTTGGGTGCAAACCTGGTCCTGACATCACCAGAGGGGTCCTGGGTGACACCAGTGAGGGCTGGGTAGTGCCAGAGCTAGAGGCACATCTCTCCATGCCAACAGCTTCATACAGTGGGCTCTGTCTCCTTGAATCCTACAGGGGTGGTCCAGAGACAGGTGGGGCTTCCAGTGCCCTCCCTACCCCAGGCACAACTGGCCCTGTGCTGGACCCCGGTCTCACTTATACCTACCGGCGCTCATGTCTACCTGTCCCGCCCACCCACCTTGCTGTTTTGAGGCTCCTCCAGGCAAAAGCAGCGGGTGTAGACCCTGCCTTCAGTCTGTGGATTAATCTCGATGAGCTCATTGCTCTGGGTATCCCGGCGAGCCTTGGAGGTCTCTGGGGGACACTGTCCAGAGTGGGGGAAGGACTGGGGTCAGTACATAAGGCAAACCCCCCCCAAACCCTACTCATCCTAAGCTCCCAGGTCATCCCGGTCACCCCTCTCCAGCACACTGTGCCCCAGACCTTCCCAGCTGGGCCAGAGCAGGACCACTCACCCCGCCTGGTAAGATCTCACAGCATCCCTCCTCCAGCACAAGCTCTGGGTCACAGTAGATGTGTGCCTGCTGAAGGTCAAACTGCAGGGGACAAGACACACAAATCAGTTTCCCACTTCGTTTGATCAAACGACTCAGCGGTTTGCCCTCATAGGGTTTCCAGTCTCACCTGGAGAGATTGTCAGGAGTAAAGTGAAACAGAGCTGCACATGCAGGAAAGATGGAGAGGAGGGAGAAAAGTTCGCTTTGGCCCAGAGGAACAGGGCCAGAGGAGGTTCAGGTTCAGCGAGGCCTTGAAGGACCGGTAGATGTCCTGTGGATGAGTATGCAACAGCACAGGCAAAGGCGAGCAGGCATGAAAGTAGCAGGTGAGATGGTTGACTAGGAAGGAATTGACCAGAGTAAGCCGTACAGAGAGACGTAAAGGAAGGAGATAAACCATGGACATTTCTAGGGACCAGATCATGAAGGGCCTTGAATGCCAGGTTACTACGTGTAGGGCCATGGGGAACCACAAGAGGATTCTGAGCAAGGGAAGGACCTGGTCAGATACAGATTCCAGGGAGCTCATTCCGGCCCCCAGAAGGCGGGAACAGAGGCCAGCGCCCGACCTAGCACTCACCGAGACGGGCTTCCCCTGGTCAGCATCCAAGCCCAGAAAGACATGGCCCACGGGCCGCATGGGTCGCCGGGGCCCCAGAGGCTTCGAGGAGGCTGAGGTACAGTCCACATGCACGGAGGCCACACGTTCAGCCACGCTCAGCACCAGCTTGTGCCAGCGCAGGTCAAAGAGCTGGGGCACCCGGAAGATGCAGGACACAAAGTCACCATCTTGGCCCCGGGCCCGGAGCTCCAGACTCCGCTCTGGGCTGTTGACTTCCAGGGAAATCTGTGCAGCATTGGGAAAGAAAGAGGGCAGAGAGTCAGAGCCCCACAGGCTCAGTCTGGCAAAGTGCGGGGCTCTCAAAGTCATTTCACAGGAGGCAGACCTGAAGCCCAGAAAGACAGGAAAGCTGGTAGGGCCACAGAGCCATCCACCCTGAAGGAAGGGGACAGGAGCTGCTGGGCGCAGGGTAGCCTCGAGGGTGGGCACTGGGGATGGGGCAGAGGGGTCCCTGAATTCACAAGCTGGGACAGAGGTCGGGCTGGACGGGTACTGCTCGATGCCCTCAGAGCCATGGGGGGACGGGGCAGAGGTGTCAAGCTCACCTGTGGGTACCCATCTCCATCGGTCACTTGGAATAAATACCACGTGCTCTGGTGGGTGTGTTTCTTCAGCAAGAGCGTCAGCACCAGGGCGAACTCATCGGGGAGGCCCCGAGGGAACACTCGTCTGGGGGCAGGGCAGGGCAGGGAGAGGACGCTGAGGCTCAGGTGAGAGGCCAGCCACTGCCCACCCTGGGCCCTCAGGACGGCCGAACCAGCGTGAGACACGCACAGGCCCACACCTCCAAACCGACACACACATGAGCATGTCCGTTCACTCTACTGACATCGCCTGAGTGCCTACTACGTGCCAAGTGGGTCCAGCTGCTGGGGAGTAGCAGTGGTGAAAACACAGAGAAGGTTCCTGCCCTCGTGGAGCCTTCAAGTCTGACGGGGAGCCACAGGGGGGAGAGGTAGGACCCTAGACAAAGAATCCCCAGGATGACTATGTCACTATTTCGTGTCAAGTGTGGTTGAGTTCTTCCACAGACTCCGGGCTTCCCTGGAACCCAGGACAGCCAGGATGGGGCTGGGAGAAGAGGTACTAACAAAAGGTAAGAAGCATTGAGTGTGACGGGAGCAGCTGGCAAGAAAGAGGAACGGTTTGGAAGGTGAGGCTGGAGAGGGAAGCAGGGGCCAGACCCCCAGGGGACTTCTAGGAGTTTGAACCTCACCCACAGGCACATGTGGGTACGTGCTCTCTCTTTCTCACACACACATCCATACACACACATACAACATGACTCTTGCCAGCTTCCCACCCCCATCCCGGGGTCTTCCCAGCGCCCATAGGATGGCTACCTCTACTAGCCAGAGGTAGGGAAGGGACGGGACAGAGGGTGGGTCTGCCACGCATCTCCTCTGGGCCCACCCTGCAAGCCCCAGGGGCAGGAACCAGACGGACTCCCAGCAGGGGGTAGGCTATAATGACCCACAGGCACCCCTGGGTTTTGGTCCCACGTCCAGAGTTGCCAGGGAGTGTTAATTCCCAGTGGTCGCACTGGGGCCTTTACCGTACTGGCTGGGTGATCGCGGCTGCCCCCAGTCGAAGGATGAGGGGCCCCTTGGGGTTGCGGATCTTCTTGATGGCAGATGTTTTCATGAGGTTGAGTCGGCGGATGAGATTAAAGCCTTTGGGGGAGACACCCAATGAAGAGCTCTGCTGGGCAGGTGAGGAGGGGTAACAGCCACTCCAGGAAGATGGGGGAGGGGGACAGCTGAATGAGATGGGCACTCACCGGTCACATTGGTCGATAAATGGCTTCTGTGCTCCAATTTGAGTCCTTCCTGTTGTGAAGGAGGACACTGCTCGCCTGGAAGAGAATCGGCAGTGGGCCATTCAGTGGCCTCTGGCTGAAGAGTCCAGGCTCTTGGGGAAGCTGGAGAGAAGCAAGTTTTTGTTCCCCCAAAATGGGGAACCTGCCTTGGGGCTGCTTTTACCTCTTGCCTTCTGACCCTGGCTGCCCTGGGAGCCAGGAGGACCCCCAGTATACAGATGGGAAGACTGAGGTCCAGAGACTGAGGCTGGGCCCAAGGCCACGAAGTGAGTTCACAGCAGAGCAGGACCAGAACTCCTGGAACTCAAATCCCCCATGATTCCAAGTCAGGGGGAAGGTCAGCAAGAGAAGGAGCAAAAGCAAATCTCAGTAGAGAGCTGGATATAAACATGTGCTTCCTCCTGCATATACACCCAAGCAGGGGGCAAGGGCACCTGGGGGTAAAGAAAATCACATTATGCATGCTTGTGTTATATATGAGCACATGAGCATGTCTGCACATGCGTGAGTTACAGATGCCCGTGCCCCTGGGGATGCCATGTACAGCCGGTACACGTGTTCTCGGCAGTGGGTGGAGTTTACTTCCTACATCTAAAGCAGAAAAGCAAACCAGACACAAGTCTGAGCCAACAGAATGACTTTTCACCTGGATAACTACCTTACGAAACAGTGAGAAGAGACCGAGGGCCTGAAGGGACCACAAGCTCAAGGGAACCACCCACACCTTGGAGCTCCATATAGGGTATATTAACTGGGTAAAGGCTCCTAGAAAAGAATAGCTTAATTATGGTCTCCAGAACCCTGAAGGGACAGACAGGCAGCCATGGGCCTGCCTCCTCTCAGGGATGACTGAGCAAAATGTCAGGAAAGGTGCTACAAGAGGAGAAAAAGGCCAGACTCAAAGAGGCCTTCCCATCACTGCAGGTGGGATAGCTGGGACAGGACAACGGGTACAGCTCCAAGAAGCTGGGCATTGGACTCCCTGGCTGCCTAGCTGGAAGAAAGACTCCTGGATCCCTGGGCCCAGTGACCCCACTGAAGTCCCCCTCCCCCTGGTCTGGCCAGAAGGACTATCACTGTCTTCAGCATCGGCAGCAGCAATGGGTGACTCACCCCTTGGCAACAGGCCCAGATTCCTTACAGATGTTGAAATTCCCTGCCCCATCCCCCAGGGAACCCGGTGAGGGAGAGAGCAAGGCACACGAGCATACATGCAGAAACACATATGTACACACACAACCTGCGGGCAATCACATGGGTGCTGGCCGCACACCCCTCTCACATCGGCACTTTGCTTTTTCTGCCTCCCTCGGCTCGTTTCGGGTCCTAGGAGTTCTATTTCTGCTCAGCCGGGCAGCTAAGCTCGAAACCCAGAGGGCACCCAGCAGGGCAGGGCAAGTTGCCCGGTCAACTTCCTCTGGCTTTGGGCCCTGGAAAGCTGCACCCTCTGTCCCATCCAGCGTCTGGGCCTCGAGGCGGGCCGTTTATTCGGGATCCAGGGCCAGCCGTGGAGGAGGAGCAGCACGTGGGCTGGAGGATGGATTCTCCACCATGAAAAGGAGTGGAAGGGCCTGGGCCTCTTTCAAGATGCAGCTTCCTTCTGCAGGAAAGTCACGGGCCTGCGTGTGCGCAGGATGGGCTCACATGCCGGGGGTGGGGGGGGTCGTCGGAGGAAGGGAGGAGGGCTGTGTCTCACACACAGAGACGCAGGAATAGGTACAGAGCCGCTCTTGCCGCAGAAAGACTCAGAGATGGACAAACACACAGACAGAAGCACAAAGACACTCTGGCTCACACCACTCCAACGCCTCAGGCCACCCCAAGCCCACCCTCTGACCCTCCCTCCATAAACACCCACGTGACCTAGGCACATGGCCACACCTGTACATCAGGCAGCCAATCACAGGCCAATGGCACCCCAAGCCTCATATGGCTCCTCACCTGTGTCTGCCCCCCGGCTGCACACGGCCCAGAGACTAAGCAGCCACAAGCCAGGGACCCAAGGCGCCTGCATCCTGGTCCGGAGAGGTCGGCCACAGCCCCAGTTCCTGAAAACCACAGAGACCGTGGAGGTGGATTCCTGAGCTCACATGACGTGATCCAGAGGCAAGGAGCAGCCGGCCCGTGGGGCCCAGGCCCTCGTGCTGGGGTGGGAGGAGGGCTGGCCAAGCATCCGTCCCTCTCAGAGGCCCAACCACAGGTCCTGGGCTAGGATTTGGGCCAGGGTAATATCAAAATATTTAACCACCGGTATGGCACGGACACGGATCAGCCAGAGCAGAACGCTGGCTGGCGCATTCTGGGTCCGGACAGTTTTGGATGGTGCTGGTGGGTAGTTGCTGGATTAAGGAGAGATCTAGAAGGTCCTAGAAGGCCAGGTGAACTGGGAGAGGGAGAGGGCTTGAGACAGAGACTACCAAGACACTTAGAAGTATTTCAATGTCTTACCAACCTATACAGCTCTGTATTGCTATATACTGGCCTGGTACCTGGCTAGCGGAACCCGGCTCAGCCAGTCAGTCCTGCCAGGCACCCACAAGGTCAGGAGCTGCGTCTCCTGGCAGGTATCACAGAGTTGTGTGTGGGCCAAGGAAGTTTCACCAATGGGTACGGTGGGTGGGAAAGCGGGTCACCGGGCTCAGGACCTTGTTGCCAACCTCCCCCGCTGATGGATGCTCGTCTTTTAGTTTTATTAAACCCTGATGGATGGGCCCAGATAAATCAATGCAGGCTCAGCAAGCGGCCAGCAGACCCATACATCATCCGGCCTCCCCTGAGACAGACAGCACTTGCACGTGCACACACAGAGTTATTCATGTGTCAGCGTGACACACGCAGATACATAAGCACGTGTCCACATGGACACATTTGTGCTAGCGCGTGCGTACAGACCTACCTGCATACAGGATTGCTCTCAGAGACACATGTTCACCGATCTACCCAGACATACCAGTTTGCACGTACACACGTGCCCATAGCCAGCCTATGACTACCCCTCCAGTAGGCCCTCCTGTCGGGAAGTTCTTATGCAAGTCTGACCTCATTCCCCCCAGCTGTTATGGAATTCTATTTCCCTTCCCTCAGTCCTGAATAGGGAGTGAGCGCAAGAAGGATCCCTCACCTCAATATATTTGGAGATAGAATCCCGATCCCCTTGTTCCTGGGGCAGAACGGTTTCTCCACCCCACTCGCCCTCCTTCCTAGGGGTGGGCACATCCCATCACCCAAAACCCTATCCCGGCCTCCCCATCCTGCCCGGGGAAGAGCTGCCAGCTGCGGGAGGCCTGTGACCACATGTGGAGGGGGGAATATCGGTGGGCTTGTCCCCTTCCTGCTCATCCCCTCCAGCCTCCACTCCCCAGAGCAGGGGCTGCAGGGATATGAGAGAAGCTTCCAAAGATGTGATCCCATCCTAATACAAAGGCGCGGATTTGGGGGCAGGGAGAGCAGAACTGAGATGGAGTTTAGAGCTCCCCTACGGAGAAAGCAACTGAGGTCCAGGCGCGGGATGCCACTTGGCCCGAGTCACACAGCAAGCTGGAGGCAGAAGTGCTTCCACCCAGAGCCCCGAGGCAGCCCACTCCACCCCCCACTTACCGTGGCTGGGGATCCCCCACCTCCCTGAGTAATCCACGTAGCCCGGGGGCAGCCAGCCAGGGGAAGCAGGGGGGCTGGGTTCCTCAGGCCCGCGGGCGAGGTCCTCGATCACTTCCGACGGGCCGCGAAGACCCGGCTTCCCAGGTCGCTAGCTCCGGGGGCTGAATGCTGCCCCGCGAGCGAGCGCGCGCCTGTCTGCCGGGGACCGCCGGCCACTCCGGGCGGGGGAAGAGGGGCGGTTCCAGGGGGCTGGGAACGTGCCAGGGCAGCTAATGGAACACAGCTGGACCCGCCCGCCGAGCGGGAGGCAGGAGGGAGGGCCGGGAGGGGGCTCCGGCGGTGGCAGAGACGGCCGGCGGGACGCACGGTCCCGCTCCCGGCCTGGCCCCGCGCCCGCGCGCGCCCCGCCCGCTTCCCCGCCAGGTGAGCTCTGCAGCGAGCGGGGCGGGACCCTGCGTGCCCGGAGCTGCCCTGCGAGGGGGCTCTGCAGCCAGCGGCCGCCGCGGGGTGGGGGAGGCCGGCCCTTTAAGGGCCCGGCCGGAGCGTGAAGGGCCTCCCCGGTGCCACCCCTTTCCCTTCGCCTGGCAGGGGTTCCAGAAGGCTGGAGAGGGCGGGCGGGGGGTTGCAGACCCTCCTCCCCAGTTCCGTGGCAGCGGTGACGTGGCTGCTGCCCAGGCCTCCTCGGTCAGCTATTTCCAGTTTCTTAGCCTCATGTTCCCAGTTAGTCTGTTCCTCGGTCTGAGCTGAACTGGGGCATGGGGAGAGGAGGTCGTCCCAGAGTTGGGGTGGGCGCTGCATTAACCCGTTCTGCTCTAGCCTCTTGCCCAGAGGAGTGGAGCCCGGCAGGTTCCCTTCTTCCTGACTCCGTGAGGTTAGAAGGACTCCAGTCCCTGTCCTCTGCTCTAGCTTTGTGGCTTGGAACTCACTATTTAACTCGGACTCCCTTTTTCATCTGTATGATGGGATAATGATCGCTATACCTCACAGGGTTGTTGTGAGCAGGAAATGAGTGGAAGTCTATCAAAGGGCTTTATACAGGGTCTGGCACAAAAGAGGAGCTCCCTATGGGGCGCCTGGCTGGCTCCATCCGTGGAGCATGGGACTCTTGATCTTGGAATCAAGAGTTTGAGCCCCGCCTTGGGGGTCAAGTCCGCTTAAAAAAATAAACATGCAAGGATAGCTATAAAAAGCCCTAAAAAGAAGAGCTGTAAGAAACGAGGATTGTCAAGTAATAAAAATGATGTTTTTAAAAAGGAGCTCAATAAATATTCATTATTATTATCTTTATTAACATGAACACTGGCAGGAGGTAGGGGGTTGGGGGCAGGGGTTCCTGGGATTCTACCATATACGTCATCGATGGGACTTCTGAGCAAAAAAGAGCAGGTACGGAGTCCAGTTCTACCCAGAGGTGGGGGATAATCAAGGTGACACTCCCAAGGGTACCCAGCCCAAGGCAGCAAACAAATTTCTGGGCACCGAGGCCGAGGAACTACGGAGGCCCACGAATGGAAGGAATGGATAGGGAGAGGGGGAGCGACTGGGGTGCCCTGATGAAGAGAGACTTCCTGTAGAAGCAAAATGGGTGAACTGTAGCTCTCTGGCCCCATCTAACCCGGGAGAGGGGGGAGCAGGACCGGGATTTCCCGCCTTAAGAGCCAGAGGCGCTGAGTCAGCGGAAACCCCAACCAAGACCACAGAGGAGCCCCACTGTGGTCCCGGCCCAGGGGAGCCAAGCTGTCCCAGATGTGGCTATGACAGTGGTGGAGCCTGGGAAACGCTGAGCTCAGCAGGCGGGAAGCAGAGAGGTGGGGCTTTCTGGGCACTCCAGCCTGAGAAGGGGGCAGGGGCACAGGCTCTGCCTGCCCAAAGGTGCTGTCCCAGAGGTGGGCATTTGGGAACCAATAGGCAGTGCATATAGGTCAGGGTCTGTGCTGAGAACTTCACATAGGCTGACTCCTTTACTCTTCACGTCCACCCCAGGAGGGAGAATTGTAGTCTTATCCCCATTTTACAGATGGAGAAACCTGGAGCACAAGAATGATGCAACTTGCCCGAGCTCACACGGCTAGGAGATGGTGGGACAGGTACCCACGCCCAGGAAGCCCACACTCACAACACAATCTTAACTACTGTGCCATCCTGGGCAACTCCTACCCTTCCCCCATTCATGCCCGGCTCTCCAAGGCAGGAGGAGAGGGCTGGACCCAGAGCAGCCAGAGCAAGAAGGACCTGAGAAGGGGGAACAGAGATAGCTCCCCGCAGCATCCCAAGGGTACTCCCACTAACCGCCAAGCCTAGGGTGCTCCCTGGGCCTGGATACAATGCAGACACGGTCTAGAAAGGTACCTCTGCGCCTTCCTCCCTTGGCCACGCAGGCGCACACATCAAGGAGCACGCAGATACGCTTTCTCACAACACGCGTGTAGACTTCACATGCACAGGCAGGCGATTATCTTTACACAGACACACGCATGCACATGCTAGTCCTCCGCATAAACGGACGCACAGAGACACATATGCGAGCACATATGAAACCACAGAAATATATCCCTGGACATACTCCAACACAGGTGCCTAATTCCCAGAACGCACGCGTACAGCCCTGCACGTACTTGGATATGCACACACAGAGTATGTCTGCGCAAACATACATAGACACACACCCGTGCCCACAGGGACAACTACTCTCATACGCGAGCAGAGAAAGCTACAGAACTACAGTGCGTACACGCATGTGCACACAGACACAGGTGGCTCCTGCAGAACCGCCCCCCCCGACTCCCACACGGACCGTGCACGCACATACGTGCGCACGTTTATACGCTTCCGCCCCAGAAAGCCCCGCACACCAGCGAGCAGGGTCTCCTGTGGGGCTGGGCTCAGTGCCCTGGCCCCAGATGGTATCACCACGAGGTAATCAGCTCTGCTAATCGCCACCAGCTGCCCTGGAGCCTGACTGCCGCTGCCGGGTGGGGCTCCAAGGCCTCCCGGGCCCAGGGTCGTATGCCCAGATGTCAGCCGGGCCCAAGGGCTGCCCACCCCACTGTCCCAGCTGGCCGCTGGGGAATCCCCATCTGGCAGAGGCAGCACAGGAAGCTGGGGGAAAATAAAGAGCCAAGACAGGACCTTGTCCCAGGACAGGCCCCAGAGCTCCCACACAGCCAAGCAGAGGTGGTCTGAACCCCACATGCTCACGTGGGTACCTGGCCCCCGGCATATGGGCACACAGGTGTGCATGCACGCACGCATATCCCACATGGCCCAAACAGACCTCCTGATTATTCCCCAAAGATCTGCTTCCTCCTGTCTTCTTCATTCTGGTAAATGCCACCATAATTCACTCAGATGCTCAGGCCAAAGAACTAGGAGTCATCCTTGGTTCCTCCCCCGCCCCCTATCCAGTCCTGTTGACTCTGCCTCCAAAACACAGCCTGCATCTCCCCACTTCTCCCCCACTCTCACCCAAGCCACACCCGCTTCTGCCTGGACTGTTACAGGAGACCCCCAATCCCTACCTCCCACCCAGCAGCCAGCAAGGCCTTTCCAAATCTGTTGTGTTCACGGTCCTGCTTCAATTTTCCGGTTCTCATTTCACCTAGAATAAAACCCCAGATCTCTTCCTTGGCCTTCCTCAGAGCCCATCATGATCTGGCCTCCACCTTCCTGTCCAGCAACCTCGCTCCAGGAGCTGGGGCCCCACTGGCTTCCATTCTCAGTCCTGAATTGGCCAGGTGGATGTTCCCCTGGGGGCTTTTGTACCAACCCCTCCCTCTGCCTGGAAGGATTTGCCCCGATCTTTGCTGGACTGGTTCTTTGATAGGTCTCCTCTCAAAGTTACTTCCTTGGGTGGCCCTCCCTGACCACCAGATCCAGAGGAATCTCAAGTGGCTCCTGATCACATGAATCTGTTTTAAATCTCTGCATAGCTGCAGTATTTGTGTGTGTGTGTGTGTGTGTGTGTGTGTGTGTGTGTGTGTGTGTGCTGTCTTTCTCTCCTAATAAGCAAGAGCTTCCACAAGGGGCCGTGTCCACCCGCTGGTCCTCACCAACCCACAGCTGAGCCTGGCACCCCAGGTGAAGTCATGGGGAAATGCACGCTGGCACTGTCCCAGCCCTCAGGCACAGATGCGCGCCCCGCAGGAGTTATCACACGCCAGCATGGGCGTGAGCGAACACACGTGCAGAAACACCCACAGGCGCACAGCTTCTGGGCCCCAGAGGAGAGGCTGAGACCCGAGGACCAAGGTCACGCTCCGTTTCCCTTGGATGCTCTGGGTGTCTCTAACCCATCTCCTTATGACTCTGGCTGTCTCCCACTGTCTCTGTCCTTTTTGCTCTGGGTCTGTGTCACTCTAGGACTCTCTAGCCTTCTTCCCTGTGCTGCTGGGCGCCCTGCAGCTCCCTCTCGCCTCTGCCTCTCCGCTTCCAACTCTCCTGCGTGCCTGTTTGGGGACCTCCATCTCCAACGCCGAATCTCTGTCTCTCTGGGTCTCTCTGGTCTCTGTCTTTTCCTCCCCCTTTCTGTATCTCCATGTCCCTGTCCCCTGCCTCTCTTTATCCTCGAGCTGCTCTGTTCTCTGCTTCCCTTCGCCCTGTCTCTGTCTCTCCCGTCTCTCTCTGCCTGTGTCTCCGTTTCTGGCTCTGTATCTCTGTCTCTCCCGTCTCTCTCTGCCTGTGTCTCCGTTTCTGGCTCTGTATCTCTGACTCTCTGACTCTGTTTCTTGTCCTCCCTCCACCTCTTTGCCTTAAATCAGTCCCGCTGCCCCATCTCCACGGCTGTCCGCGTCCCTGTGGTGGGGAGACCCATCTTTCACCTCCAGCAGCAGCTTTATGGGCCCAGCGGGTGGGCCGGCGCTCTACTCCGCCTCTCCGATGTCCACCTCCCCTGCAGGGCCACGGTGAGCTGCACACAGACAGCCTTGACCCTGGCAACATTTACAGATGCCCAACCAGACAGGCAGATTTCAATAGCTCATGGCACCCCAGAGCTCCCAGAGAGGTAGGTGCAGACTCTGACAGGTGCTGCTACAGATTCGGTGATGTCAGGGCAGGTGGTCACGGGGGTGGGGGGGGGGTGTTAGGAGGGAGAACACAGTAGGCATCATGAGTCCCAACTTGATTGCCCCCTGGGCTCAGCCCACTTGTTCTGAGGGAACTATGGGGAGGTGACAGGCACAAGAGTCCTGGATTCCAGTCCTACCTTTACCCACTGTGGGATCCTGGGCCCCCGCCTCCCCAGCGTGGCATAAGGTAAACTATAGACTCCCCCCATGAACCCACTTCACCTGGTGTGCTAGGACACCTCGCAGCCCCTTGTCTGACAATTCTCCCTCAGTAGTTCTCCACCGAGGCAATTTTGCTCCCCATGGGACACTGGGCAACGTCTGGGGACACTCTTGACTGTTACAGCTTGGGGGCATGCCTACTGGCATCCGGGGGGTAGCGCCCAGGGGTGCTGCTATACATCCCATGATAGGATATGATATGGACGCCTCCTGTGAGGCACAGGACAGTCCCTCACAATAAAAGAATTATTGGGTCCACCTGCCAGCAGCGGCAAGGTGGAGAAACTCTACTCTACCCCGAGGGAAAAATTCGGCTCCTCGGAATTCCCACGCTCTCTGACCGCCTGTAAAGTCTTCATCATACTCTGAGCAGGGGTGGGGGCCGTTAGAAGACAGTAGCGGTGATCCTGGCTCTGACTTTAATAGCGGCAGCTAAGATTTATTGGGCCTTTCTAAAGCACTGGCTGGCACCAAACATGGAGAAACTCATTTGAGTCTCGCAACAGCCACAGGAGGCCCGGGCACAATCGAGATGCCCGTTCCAAGTGCGGGGATGCAGGCAGAGAGAAGTGAGTCATCAGCTCAGGGTCACAGAGCTGGCAAGGACAAAGCCAGATCTGAACTGGTCATTTTGGGACAGACCCACAGGGCAGAGTCCTGTCTGGGAAAGAGTCCACACAGCACGGTCCTGGGCAAGTCCTTTGGCCTCTCTGAGCCTCCTGGGGTGTTTTTGCTTTTGTTTTTATTTTTGTTTTCATCCGTCAAATGGGATCTACTGTCTCATGTAATACAGCCAGCAGCAATTCTAGGAAATAAGGCATTATTCTTACCTCTTTACAGGCCAGAAAGCCAAGGATTCAAGACTGAAGGCTCAGGTCATAGGACTGGGAAGTGGTGGAGCAGAGATCTGAACTGAGCTCCGCCTGACCCCAGGGCTTCGATTCTGAATCAGGTCACCTGCAGTTGCCCAAGTGCCACAAAGCAGGAGAGCAGAGGTCCTCAAGCTTGGAGAACTGGTCCCACACGGCCCCACCCCCCAGGGTTTCAGATTCAGTAGAGCTTGCTTTTTGAGTAAGTTCCCAGGCCATGCGGATGCTACTGGCCCAGGGACTACACGGAGAACCCCTGCAATAGAACCTGGTGTCAGATCGCGTGTCCCTGGGTTCAAATCCTGGCTCTGGCTGTTGCTGGCTCTGTAACAGAGGGATGGGGGTATGGGGGGGGGTGTCGCTTAACCTCTTCCTCTGAGAAACAGAGAGAATGTAACATCTGTCACTTCAATTTGCTGGAAGGATTGAAGGGAATAATGACAAAGGGAAAGCTGTTCTCAAGGTGCTGGCACCTAGTCAATGCTCAGAGATGCTCGCTGGCATAACGATCCTCTAGCCGGGAAACTCCCCGCCTCCCCAGACAGACTGGAAGCTTCCAGAGGGCAAAGGACTGATGCTTCCTCTTCTCCTGTCTACGGGCCACCTCCCGGGGCTTGAACAGAGATGGTATCTCGGAACAAGCACAGAAGGCGCAATGGGATGTAGCCCTCATTTATCAAGGCACCCCAAGGGGCCTCTGAGCCACAGCACAGGGCCTCCTGGAGCAGGACGGGGAGGAGGGGCACAAGCAGCATCGAGGAGCCCCAGACTGACCTGGCCCTCAACCTTCCTCCAAGCCCTGCCCACCTCCAGTAATCCCTTTTGGGGCCAGTGCTGGCCTCCGGAGATCCTGGTGGAAGAGTTGATAGCCAAGCAATCAACACAGCTCAGTCCTGCTATGCTGTGCCACTCTGAGCCAACCTCTAATCCCTTTCGGGTCTTAGTTTCTTCATGGAAAAATTGAGCAAGAACTCAGAATAGAAGGTAAGGGTAGGGCCTCTAGTCCCAGGATAATTGGGTTCACCCTCCACCTTTCCCCTGATTTACAAGCTGGATGACTTTTAGCAAATCACCCCACCCCCACCCCCGGGACATTAGGGAGCTTCTGTTTCCTTGTTGGTAAAACAGACTTGTTCGAAGCTCCCAAGGGCGCTGTGAAGGGTCTGCGAGATGATACGGTGAAAGAGCTAAGCGTGGCTCCTATCAGTAGAGTAGGCAGCTATCCTGTGCAAACGAGGAAAGAGAATAACCCTCACCGGTGACCACCACACACCATCTCTTGATAGGCTCCCCTGGCCGCCTGCCCTCTACACCCTTGGGTTTGAGACTGTCTTCATTTTCCTTCCCAGGACGGGGTGGGGAACAGCCTCTCAGAAAAGGCACATCTCAACAGAGGCTTGGAAGAACGAGGGGTGCAATCAGTTATCACCCACTGATGTAGCTGAGCGTCTTTGTGCCGCGCTGGACTGTAAGCCGTACAAGGAGCTGCTCTTGCTGCCATTTTATCCCCAGAGCCTATGACAGAGACTAAGCGCCTTACAAATCCTTGCTGCGTGAATGAAAGAGGAGCCCAGGTCCTGTAACAGACACACTCCCCGCCCAGGAGGGCAGGCCAAAGAGTCTCCTCTGGCTAGTGTGGTTAGGAAGAGAGCATCCAGGGACTCCCAGATTCTTTCTTTGCCTGCAAAAGCCTCAGACACTTGGAATCGTAAATTCTTTGAATCCTGGAATCTCTGGGTGGAGAGAAGCTTTGCTGTTACCCAGCCCCACCTCCTCCCAGTAGCGCCTGCCCTGGGGCAGGGCTGGGGAGGCCTGATGGCTGGGCTAGGAAGGGAACTTCCGGGAGTGGGCCGGGGGGAAGGGAAAGTTGAGGGTGAAAATGCAACTTTTTCATCAAGGCAGAAAAGCAAATCAAAGGTCGGAGAGGTTTAATCCTGGCTCTGCTACTTCCTGGCTTTGTTCTTTTAGGCAAATTCCTTCACGCCTCTGAGCCCTCAGTTTCCGTATTTATAAAATGGGGTTGATAATGACAACACCTAGCCACGTGGAATTTGGGGGAGGATTAAATGAGATAATGCATGAAACTAAGCCAAGCCCATATAAACACTCAAAAAAGTTTCGTTATTAACATTATTATTATTATTGCGGAGGGTTAGTAATTCACCAGGGACTCTGGCCCCAAACCTCACACCCACGTTCACATCTGACAGTCCCCCCGTCCCCTTCACTATTTACATAGCTGATTTCATGTCGCTTTGAGAGGTCACTGACATTTCTGACAGATAGAAGACAGGGTGGTTGTTTTTTTTCCTCCATGAAGAAGCCCAAATAACAAATAATATATAAAGAAATAAAATCAGCTGGAGTGTCGTTGTCAGCCTTGACCACTCAGAGAAGGCCTGACAAAGAGCACAGGTGGCTGGAAGGTAGGGGGAAAGAGCCCAAGACTGAGGACCTGGGTTCAAGGCCAGGGTCTGCTTTGATGTACTGTTTGGCTTGGGGGCCAGGGAGGGGGGAGGTTCCTGCCCTTTGGCAACAAGGTAAAGCTGAACTTTGGGGACTCTTGAGCACCTTCCATTCCCCCACATCTGCGGGTCTTAAATCTGTAATGACCCAAACATGCCGTCTCCTCAGAAATGGAAAGAGGGTCAGGTGAGCCAGACCTGGACAAAGCGCAGGACGCAATGCCCCCTCACCTCAACTCCCCCCCGACCCCGTCCCACCCACTCAGAGTCAAGTGTTCCTCACCCATCCCAGCGTCCCTGTGACCACGCCACACCACCTTCTCTGAGTGGCTCTGAGAGGGAGGGGAGAAAAAACAGGTACCAGAGATATTCACGAACTTACTGGACTGGGATCCAACCCAGGAGCGAGAAACTCTCAATACTCCTCTGCTGCTTTCTAAAAAGTAATTTTCAGGGTGCCTGGGTGGCTCAGTGGTTTAAGCATCTGACTCTTGGCTTTGGCTCAGGTTATGATCTCAGGGTCCTGAGATCGAATCCCACATATGGCTCTGCACTCTTCACGGAGTCTGCTGGAGATGATCCCTCTCCCCCTCTCCTTCTGCTCCTTCCCTGGCTCTTGTGTTCTCTCTCTCTCTCTCTCAAATAAATAAATAAAATCTTTTTTAAAAATAAAAAGTAATTTTAATCATTAGGGCAATCCTAAGTGTCTCTCCTGGTTCTCATTTTACAGGTGAATGGCTGTCATCCTCAACTTGAGCTCTTTACAATAAGGAAACAGGCCCTAAGAAGTGGCTTGCAGAGGCAGAGCTAGATTTAAATGGAGGGCTGTTACAGGCTCCGTGATAGACCCCTTCCTCCCTTGGGACTCAGTTTTCTCCTCTGTAGAATGGGGTGGTAACTCCAGAATCTGTAAGATCCAAGTTGGGACTTTTTTGCTGCTCTGAGCCCAGGTCCGCACCCAGAAGCCTCCAACAGCCCTGTGGGCCTGGGCGGAAAGAAGGGCAGGTGTAGACCTGACTGTCCCGCCAGGGATGTGGGGGAGGGGGGACACCCGCGCCAGACTCACAAAAACAACTAAATAAATCAGGGCCGGGAACTCCTAATTCTTCCCGGCTGTAGCTGCTACCGCTACGCCTGCCCAGCCTGGCCTGCCATCGCCTGGCCAGTTCCTGGGGCCTGGGAGGGGGACAAGGCACGGCCAAGAGCGCAGAGTCCAGCCAACAGAGCCGGAGTGATGCCTGGCCATCAACTTGGCCCCGACTCCCAGAGATGAGGGGAGGCCCCGGGTGCTGGATGACTCAGACAACCCAGACCCCCTCCTGGGTGGGCACGTTTGGCGCCTGTGTCTATTTTTAGAGCAGGCTCCAGGCTTGAGCGCAGAGGGGCAGGAAAGGGGAGGGGGAAGCCTCATAGGGGCGCAGGCGCCTGACCAGCTCCTCCCGCTCTGGGCTCAAGCCCCAGGTCATCCAGCTGTCTATCTAGAAAAGAATGGAAACACAATACCAGGTGGGGAGAATTACAGGGGGTGAGGTGTAGGCCCGAGAACGCATCCCCCGCTCCACCCGCCTCCCTGCAAGGCCTGGCAGTTCCAAGGAGCTGGGCGTGGCCTCCCCAGAGAAATGACCTCTCTTAAGTAGGGCCAGGAGCCTCGCGACGGCGGGTCTGGCTGGCTATGGGACTGGGGGCCAGGGCGAGAGCCAAGTGGCTAGGGAAGGAGGAGAAAAGGCTTCCAAGTTGGGGGATCCCCATCACATCCCGCCGTCGGCCACGCCTCCAGCCTACTCTGGTCACGCCCCCCTAGGCCACACCCACAGCCGCTGGCTTCGCGGACTCCACACTAGGCCCCGCCTCCCATCTGGTTCCGTCGGGCCCTGGCCAACCTTGCATCCTGCCTCCAAGGTCCAGAAAGGCCTAGATGCCAGGCGTCTGACGGCCTGGGACTGGACCTGGGCCTGCCTCGGGAGGCCGGGACTGAAGAGACAGGAATGGGTGCCTCCTCCCCCAGCATGGGGTCGGGGAAAAGGAGAGCGTCGGGGGGTGGCGGTCAACCACAACGCCATTGACAGGGAGGTCTCTAAGCTGAGGGCGTATCTGTGGGAGCCCGGCGCTTTTTGAGGCCCAAGTGGCTGAGGCCCCTCGAAACACAGAAACACTACTGTATTCGCGGGCACAGAGCGGTATGCTGAGGCACCTGAGGCAGACGTCTTTGGACTGATACCCCCACCACTGGACCCTAGAGGTTGAGTGCTGGGGCGTGGGGGCAGCTGATTGCCCCAAATGCTTGAGTTCTCTTGGCGAGTTCAGGGTTTGGAGAGGCCCAAGTGAAGGCCAATCCCTGGGTGGGGGGAGGGGGGAGGGGGTAGAGGATTGTTGGGGGGGGGAGGAGCTGGTCTCTTAGCACCAGCCCTCCATCTAGTGGGAAGTTTGGGAATCGCAGAGGGGATGCAGAGTTGGGGTGAGGGGGAGGTGTTCTTTGCACTTTGAATCCTTCCTCTCCCTGGCGGTCCTGCTGACCCCTACCGCCACCATCCTCCCCAACCCAATCTGCTCCATCTCAGGGATTCGCCCCAGATAGTCATTTGAAGCTCTGTCCTCCCCTCTCCCCTATCCATATGGATGGTGTCCCCTTCTGTCCAGCGAGGCCACCACCCCGGGGGTTCAGGCAGCTGCCCTCCTTTGCCTGGATCTCTGCAGTTCCCGCCAACTGCTGCCCTTGCCTCCAACTTTCCCCTTTCCCCCTCCATTCTTCTACTGCTAGCCAACTAGAGTTTCTGAATCAGAAATCTGGTCCTGTCACTTCCTTGATTAATATCTTTCAAAGATTTTTTTTATGATCAAGATGAACAGCCAGACCTTGGCTGGGGACTTGGGAGGCTTTTCACCACTTAACCCCATCTCCTTCACACAGGCCAGCTGTCAGTTCTTCACACATTCCTGCTGGCGCTCACCAAGAGTCCTTCCCACCTGCTGTTCCTTTCTCCCGGAACACTCTTCCTTGCTGTTCTCAAGACTCAGGCTGGCAGAAACTCTGCTCCTTGGGAGGCCATTCCTGGCCCCCTCTCAGAATGAGTTTGGTGTCCCTTGTCTGAGTTCCCACAGTCCTGGGTGCCTCCCTGCCCCTCTCAGAGCGTCACTGCCTGGGTCTCATCACTTATGCACTCCTGTGACAGGATAATTTATAGAGATGTTCATTGTTTTGCTCCCCTCCCAGTTCCATGCTGATAGCCCAGCCCTTTGGTTTTCCTAGCCTCGGGGAAGTGTGCAGGGCTGAACACAACAGTTGTTTGAAGTCTGATGGCTCATCCTGACTTTGGAAAAAGCTAACCTTCTGGAAGTGACTGTGCTGGGTATTCCCAAGGGATGGGGAGAAGAGGAGGGCCAGTGAGGGCTGAGAACAGAGGCAGAGCAGCTAGCTGCAGAGTGGGCAGAAGGGGGATCCTAGGAGTGGTAGGGATGTGTGTCCAGCAGCCCCACCCCTGACTGGTGGCAGGAGCTGTGGAGGACTGAGAGTGGTGCACGGGGGTAGGGAGAGGGCACAGAGAAGGAGCCCAGGCACTAGGTTCTAGCCTCAGTGCTCCAAACTGGCAGAGGAATGGCTGAGTTGCCAAGCCTCGAACCTTGAGCGACCACATGAACCGAGACAATGGGCATCTCTGTGATTGAGGTTGCCGGAAGACAGGTGCTGCCTCCTCCCTGCTTAGCCCCAGTGGGACAACAGGTCCTTGTGCAAGACTCTGGAGGAGGTGGCAAAGGGACCCCAGGGATGGTTGAGATTGCATTTGCTGCCAACTTGTAGGACAGGGCTTAGCGTGGGTCAGATTGGAGCTGACTTAACAAGAATACAGAAATGGAGTGTTTCTTGAGTTTGTCCGCCAAGATTTCTCCCTGGCGCACCTGTCTGTTGTATCTGCACCACGGGGCTGGGACTGTGCCCCATCCTGAACTGAATTGTTGGGACTTAGCAGGGTGCCTGGCACATAGTAAGTGCTCAAAATACATATGCTGAATTCACTTTTCCTTGGTAGCTACAGAAATCTTCCTAAAACCTATGTCCGTTTCAGTGATTCCCCTGCAACCCTCAGAATAAAATCCAAACTCCTATCCTGTCCAGCAAGGCCCACTGTGATCAGAACCCTTCTCCCTCACCGCCTCATCAAGGCAGCCCATCTCCTCCCCTCACTCCACCCCTACTCTGCACTCTCCTCTCCTCTCCAACCAAACCACAGGATTCACAGCTTCCCAGACCTGCCAGCCTGTTTCAGGCCCGTGCCTCCTTTGGTTACCTGGCCCCTGCCCCTTTCTCCACCTACTGAGTTTTCAATCAGTCTTCAAAGCTCAGCACAAGCATTTCCTTCCTTAAGAAGACTTCCCTAATGTACTCCCCACAAAGGCAGAGGAGACCCCTCCGGCTCTGGAGCGGACTGCTCACGTCGGAGGTCAGACTCCCTCTTCCCCCTAGCCCCGGCTCCCAGGTGGCGGTTTCTTTAGTGCCCCGCACCCTGCCATGTACACCGTAGGCTTTCCAGAAATGCTCACTGTTCACTGAACCTTAGTCCTGACCCTCCACGGACTCACGATGTAATCTCGAGCCACCTCTCCCCTCTGTGGGCCTTGTTTTTCCTCACTGCCCTATGGGGGTGGGAGTGGAATGCAATGGTCTCTCATGGCCCTTCTTTCTCTCAGCTGGGTAGGGCAGTGATGGTGCATGGAAGACCATTCACCTGTGTGTCCTGCCGGCTGGCCAAAGGCAGAGCATGCTCAGATGTGCAGCTGCACCTGTAGATCCCCGTGCGCGGCCACCTGAGAGCAAGTCCTTGCCTATATGGGGGCACGTGTGCAAAGGCGTGCATGGTCTTCTGGATGTTGATCCTGTCCACCCAACCCCCCTCCCCAATCAACCACTGGCCCTGACAGTGAGAAATTCAGCAGGAGCCAGAGATGCCAGTCCAGCAGCAAGTTAATATGCAAGGAATGAGCCTCCTGCAATATGCATGGCCTGAGGCTGGTGTCCCATGGGGCTTTGTCCTTCCCAGGCTTGCGCGTGCAATACCCTCCCTCCACCCCCAGGTCTAGACACAGACACGGCCAGCCTGTGGTATGAAGAGCCAGAGATTTAGCTCCAGGTGTCCCCCACTTGACGTCCTATGGGAACCTTAAACTCCACATTCATTCCTTCATCCATTCAACAATGGCTCTTAAGTTCACATCATGTGCCAAGCAGCGACATATATGTCAATGAATATCACCCTGTCCTGCACTCAGAGGTTCGCAGTCTAGTGGGGGAGACAGACAACAAACAGGAAACAGGTGCTGTAGTTTCAAAAAGCAGTACTAAGGAAATATTAGGCTGATGGGATACAAAATGACTCAGAGGGGCAAAGTGTATGTAAGGAAGGCCTTTCTGAGGGGATGGCTTCAATCAAAAGATGAGGAGCCAGCAAAGCAGATAACTAGGAAAGAACGTTTCAAGCAGAGAGTACAGCACATACAAAGGCCCTGGGGTAGGTGAAAGCATGAAATGTATTTGAGGAGGAAAAAGGAAGCCACATAGCTAGAGCTCCATCAGTGAGGAGAGAGTGGCAGGGGACACATCAGAGCTTTGGACACAGTAGGGAGCCTTAACTTTATTCTGAGAGCAAGGGAATGCCCCTAGAAGGTTCTGGGTAGAGGAAACCAAATCTATCCTTTCTCTCTGTGCCTCTTCTCCTTGGTATCCTTCTTTATTTTTTTTTTTTTTTGAGAGAGATTTTATTATTTGACAGATGGAGTGCACAAGTAGGGGGAACAGCAGAGGGAGAGGGAGAAGCAGGCTCCCCGATGAGCAGGGAGCCCAATGTGGGAGTCAGTCTGGGGACTCCAGGATCATGACATGAGCCAAAGGCAGACACTTAGCGACTGAGCCACCTAGGCGCCCTCTTGGTATCCTTCTTAAAGACTATGTCTTCCTCCTCATCATATCATCAGTTCCCAGCACAGGGCTTGGCATGAGCTGGCATCAGACAATGTTTGCTGAATGAATGAATGGCCGGTTCAGGCTGTCCTGGCTCAAGGCTTGAATAAGTGAGTGGCTCAGAGTGGGTGAGCTGGGCCACTGGGGAGTCCTCAGGCAGCTCAGATGGGAGTCATCTGAGCAAGATTAATATATTTAGGAGCCCTGCCCACTGAAAAGAATCTGGTGTTCTTCATACATAATTCATAATAGAAATAATACTATTCTGTGAAGCATAATACTTACAAGCATGCTGAAATGGAAACAACTTCTTTTTGGGGATTTTTCAATTGCAAAATTCTGGATAAGTTCATCGAAGCAGAATTTCTTTCTGTGTGTGTGTGTGTGTGTGTGTGTTGCTGCTGGCTTGCAGGTGCCCCAAGCTGGATTATCTGACCCTTGGGTCAACCATGCTAGAAGGCAGGCCTGACCCAATGGTCCCCTCAGTGATATGGTCTTGGCTTTGAGCTCAGGACAACGTCAAATGCCAAAGTGGCCCCAGTGGCCCAGGCCTGATAGCAAGTGGCCCACAGAAGCACTGTTGGCAGTTCCTCAAGGCTGCGCCTGATGTGGCAGGGGCTCAGTGCAAGAACCCATGCCACCCCCTGGGCCACCAAGGCTTTGATGCCCCTGCCCATCTCTGACCCTCTGAAAACTGTACAAAGTAACCAAGGCACCAAGAAACTTCTCAGAGGAAGAATCTAGGGCTCAGAAAGGTTGTTTAACTTGCAGTCACTCAGCAAGTGGAGATCAAGTTGCAATTTAACATGAGACTGGCCCCCAAGCTGACTTCATTCCCCTCCTCCTCTGGGTGGGCCAGACAAGGCAAGAGCACCAAGAGGCACAGCCTATCTGTCCAGATCTGATTCCCAGAGATGAGAAGAATGAACTGTGGCGCTGAACCCAGCTCAGCCTTGTGGTGGGCTCTACAATGGGCTCAGCCTCTTTAGATGCCCGCTGATCTCTAAGCTCAAAGCACTCCTAAGCCATTCCCAGGGCTTACCTTTGTCTCCAGGTCTCCATGTGGGTCCCACAGCATTATATAGACACAGTGCTAGGGACACAGAGGGTCTCCAAAAGCTTGAACAGAAGCTCTGGGCTTGAGCTCTGGGTCCTAGGATTCACTTTTACTTCTTACTTACTCCCACAGTGGCGGACTTCACAGGTTCTATCCATCATTCAATGCCAACCACACATGCTCTGCTTATGGACCCTGTAGGGAATTAGACTCAGTCCCCTCGGGGGAGGAACATTGACCTCCCTTCCCCACCTCAATGCACTCCCTGGAGACAGGGTTCTGGAAACTCAAACAAAGCAGATCAGAGATTCTCAGGGAGAATGGGAAGGCGGGTGGCTCAGAGCAGCACCCCCACGTGCAGTCCAGTTTCCCCAAGGCAACCCCGGAGTAAGCTCTGCCTCCACTGGGCTCTAGCACACTCCATCCCCGCAACCCCCAGTGGGTGGGAAGTGACAAATGAGCCTGAGGAAGCGGAGAAGGGGAGGCAGCGATCAATAGCATTAACATGATGCCCAAATTAAATATTGACTTTCCTGGTTGACTCTAGGGATGCCTGGATTGATGGCTGGGGCTCTGCCATGCACTGCAGGGAATGGGGACACACCAGCCTGGAGCAAGCCCAGCGGGGAGGCTTGGGGGGAGGGCTCCCCACTGCTCCTCCTGACCAGGCAGAGAGGGCTGCAGAGAGCCCTGGGCACATGCCTGTATCTCCATCTTGTACCCTGGGAACCCCCGGGGGAATCCAAAGTTTCCTCCTCCCAGAGGTCTTAGAGCTGAGGTTTTGTTGAACACCCACCTCTACCCTCCATCTGCTCTGCAGGACTTGCCACTGGCCTGCAGCCCAATAAATGAGTAGAATCAATCTCCATGATGATATCCATTCCCAGGTCTCAGGACCCTGCCTCCCCGAATGGCAGAGCTGGTTATTTTTGGTCTGTCATTATGTAGGATCTTGGGGACAGGGTAAGGATGACCTCTTCATTGCTTGGAAATATTCCATCATCCTTACCAGCTAATTTACCTTCAGACCCTACAGCGGACCCTAAGCTTCCTGTCCCTTTTCGTAGCCCCACTGCAAGAGTTGTCTATACCGTCTTCATTTCTTTACCTCCTGCTCACTCTATAGCCTACTCCAATATGGCCTCTTGCCGCACCCATGACCCTAGTCCAGCTCTGTGTTCCACTTCCGTGAGTCTGACCACCTACTTCCTACTTGAAATTCCCCTTTGACCACCTCCAAGGTATTTCCAGGTTAACACACTCAAGGCCAAAGTCATAATGTGTCTCCCCCAAAGCTGGTTCTCTTCTGGTGCTCCAAATCTAATGGCACATCATAAGAAAGAAGCCCATGAGTTGTCCTTGGCTCCTTCCCATACTGTCTATATCAGGGGCCGACAACTCCACCCACTACATACATATAAATTCCGTGCCCCCTCTACTCTAAGTTCCCTTCGTGGATGGTCCCCTCACTGGTCTCTCTGCATCCATCCTTACTCTTCGTTAATAACCCACCCCTATCCATTTCCCATCCACTCAGTGCAATCCTGTTAATAAATAAATCTGATCATGCCGGTGCCCGGCTTGACACCCTTCTTGACTTCCCACTAGCCTGCACACCAAAGCCCTTATGGGAGGCTCCCCTGCCCTGGACATTAAGATGTATGTTGAGGGCCTGAGAGGGTAGGGGTCTTCCTGGGGTTGGTGGCCTTGGAGAAGTGCAGGGAAGAATAACAGGGGGTGCTAGGGACTGGCCCTAAAAAGCCCAACTGTGTGACCCCATGAACTGCCACAGTAGGCAAGAAGCCTTGAGGGAACTAAGTCCAGAGAGGCAGAAGTTCACAGCATCCTGCACCCAGAGTCTCCCTCAGGCCTCCTTGATCACCTAATTTCTTTTTAATTGGTGCCTAATGAAGTGAATTAAACCCTACCAAGTTTTATGTCTGTTCAAGTGCCAGTCCTAACCTGCCTCCCTTCTCCCAGGGTCTGGGGCTGCAGGTAGAAGGAAGGAAGACAGGCTGTGAGGTAAGGGAAAGGTCTCCTTGGGACACCCCCTCCCTGTCCACCTATATCCCCTGAATACCTAGATTCTAGGAACACTGACTTAAGACCTACTTCATGCTGGTACTGTGCTGGGACTCTTCCTTGCGTCACCTTCTTGAACCCTCACCATGACCCAGTGAGGCAAGTGGTACTTGTGACCTCCTTTCCACAGATGACACTAAACTAACTTGTCCAAGGTCACTGTCTTTATTCTAACTAGAGCTGTGCCATCCAGTATGGTAGCCACTAGCCACACATGGTTACTGAAGACTCAGAATGTCACCAGGTTGAACTGAGATGTGCTGTTCATGTGAAACGAACACTAGATTTCAAAGACTTAGTATGAAAAAGAACAAAAAGTATGTCATTGGTAATTTATGGAGTATGTGTTGAAATGATGTTTTCTGTATATTGGGCTAAATATATTATTTTTTAAAAATCTCAGGTGCCTGGGTGGCTTAGTTTGTTAAGCATCTCCCTTTGGCTCAGGTCATGATCCCCGGGTCCTGGGACTGAGTCCCCCATCAGGCTCCGTGCTCAGCAGGGAACCTGCTTCTCCTTCTGCCTGATGCTCCCCTTGCTTGTGTTCTCTCTCTCTTTGACAAATAGGTAATAAAATCTTTAAAAACAAACAAACAAATAAAATAAATCTCACCTCTTTTTAAAAATGGCTACTAGAGAATTTGGAATTTACAATTGCATATGTAATTTTCATTTTCTTGTTGGACATTGTCCCAGGGTCTGTTCTTACAAAGGTAGGGCTGGTTTGCTCACCCATGACCCTGCCATGGCCCGGAAGGCAAGGGAAGCTGCGGCTGAACTTGGGTGAGCCTCTGGGGCTGTCCTATCTCTTGGGAGGGTGGCCTGTCCCTTTCAGCACCCTGGACAGCGCCCTGGCTCCCCCTCTGGGCCTGGTACTGTGTACATGTCACCAGCAAAATGCTCCCCAGGAATAATACCAGCGAGGAAGGCTGGATAGTAATTATCGATATCTTCATTCTGCAGATAAAGAAACCAAGGCTGGTTTGTGCATTCCCTCTGTTCAGTCAGTAAAGATCTGCTGATGCCTACTCTGGAGCCCTCGACTGAGCTCACAAACATGAACCACATCAACGTGAATATCACCAGTTCTGTGAGCAGTGTGACAGTGAAAGTGCATGCGAGGTCTGAGATGGGGGGTTCAGGGATGGCTTCATAGATGGGCCACTTGGGCTGGATCTAGAAGGGTGAAGGGATTTGCCAGTGCGAGCAGGAGGGAGTTCCAAGCAGAAGAAATGGCATGTGCCTAGGCACAGAGGTGAGAGAGACAGGTTAGGAGAGGTAGACAAGGGTCACATCACCAAGGGCCTTGAATTCTAGGCTAATTCTAGGATCCCTAGGAGGCTTCTGGGCAGGGCAATGGGCAGGCCAGGTGGACAAAATCCTGGAGACAGGAGGCAGAGAGAATAAGGAGGATGATGAGCGGACAGATTCAAGTACAGGAAAGAAATGACAGGTTGATTGCTATCAGCCCTAAAAGAAGGGCTATCAGGCCTACAGATAAGGAAACTCAAGGCTGATAGGGCCTGTCTAAGGTCACACCTGCTGCTGCTAGGCAGTGCCTGGGGGAGTGAGGACTGCGGGGGCCAAAAAGCACAGAGCCTCAGCCCAGGAAAGCTCTGGCCCCGACCACAGATGTGAGTCTCCTGCCTTGGGAGCCTCTGTGCTACAGCTGTGGTTGCTGCTTGAGCAGAATCAACAAGGTGAATACTAAGCTGCCTTAATCCAGACACAGGGCGAGAAACCACAAGAGGGGAGGGGCAAGTGCATGGTAGCTCAGCCCCAGAGAACCCCTGGTGGCCAGCGAAGCCCAGAGCCAGGAAGAAAGGAGACGGGAATATAGGAAAGACACTGAGAAGACACTAGGTGGTAGCTCAAAGGAAAGCCTGGCCCGTGGTTGGGCGGGGGCGGGGAGGGGCGGTGGTTGGCACTGCTGGTCCAAAGTCAAGGCCAGGGGCTTTGTTTATGCCAGCCACGCCCATCACAGCACCCCAACCTCTACCTGGGCCATGCACAGCCCTTCCTTGGGGAGTTTCTGATTGGAATTTATGAGAAAGTTTCTTCCTCTCTGGGGGCAAAGCCAGTGACGGGAGCTAGGAAGCCTAGTTGCGGGGAGTGAGGAAGCTTGCCTAAAAGAATGAAGCTGACACAGAGCAGCTATAAGGCACAGAACATCTGGAGGCACTCTCACCCTGGGTCACAAGACCTATGGACAGCTACACATGCCCGCCACTATCTTCCCTGCAGCTTGCAACTCCTGAGTGAACAAAGTTCTCTTTTATGCAGGCTGGCTGGGATCAAGAGTCTGCCACTCACAGTCACAGGCCCCAGTATAGTCACTTACAAGGTGTGTGTTTGGGAAAGTCATGTCCCCTCTCTGAGCCCTGATTTTCTCATCTGTCAAATGGGGGAGTCACAGTACCTACCTTGAAGTCTCAAATGAGGTCGTTCCTGAGAGAGCCCTGTGCACTGTGTGTGCCTGGGCTGCCGGGGGCGGGGGGTAGCAGGGAGGCCTGGAAGAGCCCAGGGCCTAGAGGCACAGGTCTGAGGACTCTGCTGCTGCTCCTCTGACCAGGCCCACAGCAGGCAGGATTCAGAGAAGACTGAGGGAGCCTGGACCTTGTGGCCAGCCCCTCCTCCAGGGGCTTTTAGCTGTGACCCCTGCCGCAACAGCCAGTCCCTCCCCCCTTCTCCCCCATCTAGGCTCCCACAGCACCTAACCCCTCCCTCTGAAGGGTTGACCACCCCGAGACTGGGTCCCTGGGGAGTGGCCCAGGGGTGCCTGTGCTGCTGAATGACCAGGCTGGCAGCCGCACCCGTGGCCCCTTCCCAATGCTGCCTGACCACAGGAGTGCCACTGCCCACCCTCTAAGACATTTCCATGTGCCAATCCTACACCTCTTCTTCCTGGGCGCCACCATCCACTCGGGCGATGTGTGAGGAATACAACCCAGCACAAGCCTCCCACCCTGGCCCTCTGGCCCCTCCCCTCTACACCCACCCTGAGCCCTGGACCCCGAGGCTCCATGGCCACCCAGTGCCCTGGACCCCGAGGCTCCATGGCCACCCAGCGCCCTGCCGCTCCCCTGCAGCCAGGAAGCTCAGGTCCCAGGGAGTTGAACTCCAGCTTCTTGTCCTGTCAGGGGGAGACTGATAAAGATGGAGGGCGGCTCCGCTGCCCACGGAGCCTGGGCTGCAAATCCCAGCTCTGACTCTGATAGTGGCCTTGAGCAAATCACTTCCCAATTCTGGCCTCGTTTTCCCACCCAGAGACCTAAAACCTTCCAGTTATTCTGAGGGATCAGGGGTTGTGTGTCCGAAGCTCCTAGCACAGAGCACAGCTCGAGACCAAGTGCCAAGAGATAATAGATAAAAGCCTTTAGAAGTGTCTCCCGCGCCAGGCCCTCGCTCAGCGCTTTGCTCATATTAACATGCCTCATCCTCTCAACAACCCTGTGAGGTGGGTACTATTACCAGCCCTATTTCACAGAAACCAAGGTCACTATGCTCTGCCTTGGCTCCAGCCCTGGCAGTCTGGCCTGTGAGTCCCAGGGAATAGTAACCATGACCACCACAGCCAAGGGGGAAGGCCAGCTGCCAGGGGCCCCATCCCACATTCCCAATCTGCTTACCCCAACCCAGGCCCTGACAGGAGACAGGATGTGCCCAAGGTCACCCAGGGAGTCAGGGGCAAAGACAGAGTCAGAGCCCAGGTGCCCCCTCCCAGTCAGGGTAGGCCTGAACCCATAATACAACTGGAGGAGACCCAGTGAGGTGAACCAAGGAGACAGGGGAACAAAACTGGGGTCCCGGGGCTGGGCCTTCACCCGCGGGAAGCAAACAGCTCGGCAGCAAAATCCACAGAGTGAAGTTTATTCCCGACAAAGTTTCCCTCCCCCCTCCCCAGCCCGGGACAGGGACAGACAGCTGGGGTGAAGATGGGGGGCCTCTGAGAAACAGGGAAGGGCCATGGCCCCCCCAGGCCATGCCGTGTCTGGCTCCCCCAGCCCGGCTGAGTCCACTGCGCCTCCCTGCCCAGCCCTCGGGAGAGGGGAGGGGGCGCCGGCTCCTGGGTGGTTCCAAAGTGGAGTGTGAAAATAGAGAGATATATATATTTATACGCAGTGGGCAGTCCGGTGTGCACTCACACCTCTGTCTGGAAGTCACCATCAGGTGGCTCTGCGGGCTCCCAGGCGGCTGCTCGGTGCAAGCCCAGCCGTTCTCGGGGCTTGGGGGGAAGCGAGCCCAACGTCATCGACTTGAAGGTGCTCCAGCTCTGGTGTCTCCGCTGTTGGGACAAGCTGGGATGCTCCCCAGGGCTGGGCTTCTCCTGTGAGAGGCAGTGGGAAGGACCCGTGGAGATGGGCCCATACCCTCTCGCTCGTTGGGCAGGACAAGCGGAGGAGGCCCAGAGAGGGCCAGAAAAGCCCAAAGTTACCCAGCATCCAGGCGCCTGAGTAGAGTTCAGACCCGGATCTGCTTGGCTCCAGAGCTGGAGGAATGAGCCCTGTGTACTGAGAGGCCCCTAGGGTCATGTCTTCTGTGTGCCCATCCTCCTCGAGATCCTGCCGGAGCCCCGGCAAGGCTCCCCATGCCCAGGCAGCCCCAGAACTGTCACTTATGCCATGGGTAGGCCCTTGGTGAGGTGGGCGGAGGTTGCCCAGGAAGGGGAGGAGGACTGGGAGGGAAGAAACCCCTCAGAACCCGCCTGACTCTGACTCTGACCCAGCCCGGGGGACTTATACTACACATGCTCCACTCGGCTGTCCCACCTGAGGACACACTCCACTGCTTCTCCCTCTGCAACGGGGGCCACGGGTCCAGGTCGGACCCTGGGGGGCCCTGTGTCGGGGTGGGCCCTGAGCTGTGGGCAGGGAACACTCGGGAGGGGCCCTCACCTTGGCTGTGGACTGGCTGCGGTAGCGGTCGAAAGTGTGGAATTTCTGGTTGAGCTCGTGGTAGAGTTCCGAGTGCCGCTTCCGGGTGTGCATCACCTTCTGGGAGCCGCAGGGGGTCAGAGGAGGGGGAGGGGACTGCACCGGGGGGCAAGGTGAACTAGCCCCTACCCCTGCTCCCCAGCATCCTGGCACCCCACATCTCTGCCTGCCGCTGGCCCTCTAGGACAAGGCCCGGCTCTCCCTCGACTTCCCAGCTCTGGGCTTGGGCTCGGATTGGGGGATGGTAGGAAGATGCCCACAGAAGCCACGTGCTTGGGGTCCTTGGGTCAGGCTCTGCAGTGAGGTTTTGGCTCATGTTAGGAATGGACCCTCTGGGGACAGACAACATGGACAGATGCCCCCCAACACACTCACACACACACACTCACACACACACGTGCACCGCTTACCTCAAAGTCCAGGTCTGAATATCGTAACTTCTTTCGCTGGGAGGGAGCAACAAGGAGACAGTGAAGGAGAAGAAAGTGTTTTAACTGCACGCGGGGGCTTTAGAGCAGGAGCCCTGGTACTCCACATCTGCCCTCACACCCCCTGCCAGCCCGGGCCCAAGAGCCAGGAGCTCTTAAGGGGAGCCCTTGGGACTGGAGCAACAGGACAGAAGCCTGGGGGATGAGGAGCTGAGGTGTGACCCCACCGCAGGCCCGCACTCCCACCGCTCCTGCAAGGCCCGCACACACCCAGACCTGCAGGCAGACACACAGGGAGTGCACACACACAGACACACCACAGACACTCCAGCCAAGTGTCACCGAGACATGGATTTCTACATGGGATCACAGAGCAAACTGTCCGTCGTCTGGGCCCCGGACTCTACCCTTTCGCCCCATCCTGCCCCATTCTCTGCCAGCCACAGGCACCCCTCTCCTTGGAACCTTCCACTTGCCCCGTGAACACAAGGACTCGGTTTTCAGTCCTTCCTTGGACTCCGCCTTGCTGACAAACCAGGTCTTGCCTCCCTGGCCTCTGCACCCCTCCAGCCCCTCGCTTGCCCAAGAGCACGTTCAAGGCCCTGTGCACCTATGCAGCGTACAGTGCCGTTCAAGAACGAGGACTTAGAGTCTTAGTGTTGGCACCAGGAGTACTCATGAGAGCAACATCAACTGTCCCGGGTTACACTGGGTAAACTGGGGTCCGGGGAGGGGAAGGGACTTCCCCCAAGGCCCTCAGGGATGATGCTAAGACCACCAGCTAAGACTTCCTAAGTCCTGGGCCCAGCAGACGTGGTCATCGCCACTGGCCTCCATGACACTACACCTTCCTGGTCTTCCCACCATCCCTGGCTTCCCCCGCATGAGGCCCTCCATGCTCAGCCCTAGACATTCTCGTGCCCTTGACCAAGCACCACCACGCGTGTGCCCTCCCTGTTCTGGCCACATCTCTCTTTCTGGAGGCAGCAGGACATCTCTTCCTGTCCCCTGTTGCCCACAGGCACCACACACACAGCTGTGCCCAACTAAAAAAACTCCGAATTCCCCACCCCAAACCCATTCCTCCGCCTCCACTCCACTGCAGTTGTCTGCACCAGAATCCTGGACGTCATCCTTGACCCCTCAAGACACCGCCACATTTATTGCTACCTCCCACACACAGAGCCCAAAACTGGCCCCTCCTCCGTGGCCCAGCCCCGGGCAGGTGTCCACAGAACAAAACCTGCCGTGACGCCGACCGAGCTCCTCCCTGGCTCTGGAGTCGTTTTGTCTTTGTTACGCCTTCCTGTTTCTGCCATCTGCAGCAGGAGCGGGCACCAAATGTTCAAGAAACATTTTTGGGAGAGAAACTAAACTTGCAAACCTCTAGCTGCTAACTTAATTTCCTTTGTGCGGAGGATGAGGAGAGATGTCGGAGGCCAAACACGAGCAGCCTACGGTGTCTGAGCTGTGACTCCAGCCCGTCCTTATCTGTGTTTCCATCATCCCTCCAGGGTTCTAGAATGCCCTAGAGTTCTGCAGTGGCCCACTGCTTGTCACCTGCTTGTTCCCAGTAATTCCCTGAGGAAGCTGGAGGGAAGGTGGGGCATCCACAGAAAACACACAGACAGGGAGACAAAGGGGCTTTTCTCAGGAAGAGGGGCTTTTCTCAGGAAGACAGGCTTTTCTCGGGGGCTTTTTTCAGGAAGAAAGGGTCAAGGACCAGAGGCCTAGGGCCAGTGCCTGAGACTAATTTCATGGATGTTAACAGCATCAATTTCCAATTATCCAGCACTTTCTACTTGCTCCACACAGAGGCAAACATTTATACCACTCAATTAGTCCTCGGAACAACTCTACAAAGAGGCTGCCCTCTTTACAAACAAGGAGACTGAGGTTCGGACCTCACGGCTGATCGGTAGTAGCCGGATCCAATCTCAGACCTGCCAGACTCAGCGACCTAGGCTCCCAGCCCGATGTGGCTTCCCTAACAACCCAACACTGCGCCCCTCCAAGGAAGACCCGTCCTAATCAGTCACCCCAAAGGAGGAAACGAAGCAAGGAGGAAAGCATGAAAAGTGTGCCCTCTGCACACGGAGTCCCAGCCCATCTGAGTCCAGAAAAGTCAGGATTCCCTTGTACCAGTGGGAGCACACACCGAGGAAGAAAAGCATGGTGTACACACTCCCAGCCACTTGGTAGAAAGGAGCCGCTTGGCAGGGGGCAGCGCCTGCTGTCCCTCCCTGGCTGCTGCCTGCTACTCAGACATCATCTGAGGCGCATGGGGGCAGGCCTCCCCCAACCCACCCCACGCCCTACAGCCCCTCACCTCCAAGGAGCCCAGCTTCATGGTGGAGCCTGGCACAGTACGGGGCATGGTCCGGCTGCGCTCCCCCGGCTCAGGTATTTGGCGGGCACTGGGTGTCGGCGGGGGTGGCTGGAAGGTCATCCCGTAGGGGTTCTGTAGGGACCCGTAGGCAGGGCCCAGCCCCAGGCCTGAGTGGTCCACAGACAGGAAGCTGGGGTAGCCTTCAGGGTGGGGCAGCGTCTTGGCAGCGCGCCGAGGGGTGCCCTCGGGCCGGGCCCTTGGGGGTTCTTCGCCAGCTCCGCCCCCACTGCCGGGCTGCAGGCTCAGAGTCCGCCGGGGCAGCACCATGTAGTCCCCCTCGGAGCCCGGCTCAGGCCGCAGCCATGTGAGGTCCAGCTGCCGCAGGCCGCCTTCACCACACATGTACACGGGGTTGGCCTCCTGCGGGGGCGGGGGCTCCCCCAGCCCTGGCGAGGCCGCCATGGGCACCAGGATATTCCCGGGCAGCGGTGAGAAGCTGAGGCCGCCCTCAGGACCCACGAGGCAGGACTTGGGCTCCTCGTCCTCGTCCAGGGACAGGCGGGAGAGTGTGCCCGTGATGGTAGATGGGTTGCAAGTGTTGACCTCCTTGAACAGAACTGAGGGCAGGAGTGGGAGAGAGGTAAGTCCTGAGGAGGAGGGGTCCCCGATGCCCTGGCCCAGGCTGGGTGGGTTCCAAGCCCCTGAGCTTGGACTGAGTCCAAGGAGAGGAAACTGAGTCCTGGAGAGATGGCTAGGCGGGAGGCACTCTCTCACATACCAGATGGGTTAAGAAGAGGGGTCGGACCGGCCCAGAGCCCCACAGCAAGGCAGGGCAAGGGATGAAGCCAAGGCCTAGCTCCCACAGGTCAGCTCCCAGTGCAGTCCTGACCTCTGACCCCCACAGCCCCAAGGCCATCAAAATGGCCTTGCTCCTTTCCCTGCCTTGGCCCGGTAGCTCCTCCCCAGGAGCCAGAAGTGGAAAGTGGATTCTGGTACGAAGCATGGAAATCATACAACAACGTGACAGCCACTGCATACCAACCATCCTGCTGGGCATCTGATGTCCCCTAATTCAGTTAAGGCTCCAAGAAGTAAGCCCTTTGCCCAAAGTCACACAGTAAGTGGTGTTCACAGCTCTGACTCCAACTTCGGGCCCTCTGACTAAACTCCACAACCAGACCGTTAACAGGCCCTCCCTTCCCGCCCACCCTCAGGGGCCATTCTGGGCCCTCAGGCAGACTCACCTGTCTGACAGGCCAGATCCACATCCTTTTCAAAGTCTGACTATAGGCAGAGAGGAACAGAGCAGATGGGCAGAGAGAGGATCCATGTATCAGGGTGGGGGGAGGGGGCTCGCCCCTCCCCAGCCACCCAGAGGGGCTGCCCTTGGCACAGTGCCTGACAGAGCCCAGAGCGGCCCCAGACGGGGTCTTCTCCAGCCTCACCCAACAGGTGGGAACACTGAGAGGGGAAAAGACCTGCCTGATGCCACCAAGCTGTCAGTGTCAGGGCCTCACTCCAACCCGGTCTCTGTCCCCTCCCTGTCTCTCATCCCGGGGCAGGAGGACTGGAGAGGGGAGCATGCTCAGAACCCACCCACAGCCTGCTTCGGCCTCCTCGCTCACCAGGATCTGCAGCTGCCCGTTCTTACAGGAGTCCGGGGAGTCTTCACTTTCATCCGCCCGGCACACGCCCATCTGGCACTTCACCACGTCCTGGACCTGGGGGCAGCGGGTGCCCGCTGGGCTTTAGGCCACCACAGGCCCCCTGGCCACAGCTGGCTGTGCCTCCCACCCCAGGCACCCAGGTGGGTGTGGAAGAAAAGAAGTGCATCCAGTGTAGGGGAAGGTCAGAGGGGAGAAGGAGCCCCAGAGGCCCAAAGGCCAAGGTCAAGACCTCCCCAGGCCACAGGCTTCCGCACCCAGCTAGGAGCGCCCCCTCCCCAAACCTTGGGGCTTGGCTCCGCCCCGTCCGCACAGGTGAGGCGGATGGGAAGGGGCGGGGAGAAGCCCAGCCCCACCTCCCGGCGCAGGAAGCAGTGCACCGCAGTGATGACGAAACCCTGCGCGGAGTTGAAGACCGCGAAGAGAGCCTGGAAGAGGACGGAGCGCCGGTCTGTCATGGCCAGGACGGCCGACATCCAGGTGAGCGCCAGCAGCGGCAGCACCACGCAGGAGCTCCAGAGCGAGGCCCTGAGAACGGCAGCAGAGGGCCCATCAGAGTGACCCTCCCTGGACGGGGTTACTGAGTCCAGGCCCGCGATCGGCCTGGGGCCTGTGAGACGCCCAAGACTGGCAGAGGGCCAAACTCCAAGACCTCAGCCATGTCCCCAAGCAGACAGAGGCCAGGAGCCCACGGCAGAGAGACAGAGACCAGAGACAGAGCGGAGAAGGGCTGCAGCGGGGGCCAGTGCGCGGCGGAGGAGAGGTGGGAGGGGTCGGTAGGGCGGGGCTCAGCCAGAGCCAGGGCCGGCGTCCAGGCATGGAGACTGAGCAAGTGGACAGAGCTGGGTGGGAGAGAAGACCCGGAGGGAGGCAGATGCAGATGCTGTTGACTTTCAGCCCCAATCTGCGCGGAATCACAGGCCTGGGATGCACCCCCAGAGATTCCAGGAGAGGCGGGAGGGGGCCGGACATGGAGAGACAGCAGACGCAGGAGGGAGAGAGCATGAGACAGGCCGACACAGAGATCCAGCAGTCAGAGAGCACGGAGGACGTGAGCGCACACATCTTTGGGGATGGACCCAGGCCCAGGGCAGCAGAGCCTCTTCCCCCTCAAGGAGGCTGTGCCGGGCTCCAGGGTTGGGGGGGAGGCACTCAGAGCCCTGGGCAGAAAGTGCATAGCTGGGGCTGGCCAGAAAAGCTGGGGTCATGACCAAACCCACACATCCCCCCCCCCACCCCCTTGAACAGGGACGGCCAAGGAAAGAGGCAGATGTGCCCTGGCATCCGGGCCCCAGCGCCAGCCCACCCTCACCAGCTAGGGCCCACATGGGCACAGCAGGGCAAGCTTGCCCTACTGGGCCAGGTGCCACGCCCAGCCTACTCTGCCTCGTGAACACCCCGGTAGGAGAGTCAGGCAGGGGTGGGAACAGCCCCGGACAAGGCAGAGAGATGGGCAGAGGGCCAAGACCTGTCCTAGGAAGAGAAGCTGGGGGCTATTCAGCCTGGCAGGGGGCGGGCACAGTGGTCTCCACAGCCCCCGGGGGCGCAGCCAAGACTCAGAAAGGGCCTAATCACAGTCATAAGAGCTACCATTGATTAACCACCAATCCTCTGCCAGGCCCTACACTGAACAATTTACATACATTAGTTCACACTGTGATCAAAACAACGCCAGTAAACAGGCATGGGGATTATTATCCCAATTTACAGATGAGGAAACTGGAGTGTGCCCAACTGGGAGAGAGAGACAGAGCTGGAATGCAGACCCAGCCTGGCTGCCTCCAAAGCCCAGACTTTTAACTGCTAGTTCTGAGAGACTGGGTCAGGGAGGCAGACGGAAGCCCGAGGGAGAGGGAGCTTTCTACCACGCACAGCTTCCCAGAGATGGTGCCAGCTGCTTCCAGAAGCCATGAGCTTCCCTGACCCAGGAGGTGTGCAAGATAAAGCTGGACCCCCACTGGTCAGGGAGGCTCCGATGGATTTCTGGCCCTGGGTAGGAGGAGGTTGGGCCCAAGGCCCCTGTAGATTCATTCATTCACTCATTCTGCTCTTAAGTGGCTCTGATTTTAGGATTCTCCGCCTCCGGGGGTTATGTTGGTGAAATAGTTCTCCGTCTGTTAGATTCTCTGTCCCCCCAATTGATTGTGAGATTCAATGCCTCTAAAATTCTAAACCTCAGATTCTGTGACAAATGATAAGACTATGATTCACTCATTCTAACATTCTTAGCTTCTGATTGTTTTATTCTAAGATTCTATCATTCTAAGGTTCTATGAGCTCAAGAATTCTAAGGGCCTAAGATTCTAAAAGCCTCTGTAGGTTGGGGGTGGTGTAAGGAGGGCTCTGCAGCTGTGCCTGGATAAAACATAAGCTGGGAGTGGGGGGCAGGGGTGGGAGCAAGGGGTGGGCACAGGAACCCAGCATTTTCCAAGAGGCACAGACATTCACTCCCCATTGCCCTTTGCTGCATCAGTGCCAAGCCCTTGAGAGTGTGTGGCAGTTGGCAGGGCAAGCTTTTCAGGGCACTGGGCTGATATCCCTCCTCCCCCCAACCATGGGCACTGCCCCCCATTTCTTTTGCCCCTGCCCACCCCCACCCCCTCCCCCCCGGGGGGCACAACTAACATGGCGTTCCTGGCCGAGGCTGAGCTGAGCAGGGGGCTGGGGACCGCTCCACACGCTGAGCAGGGGAGGAGCAGGCTGGCCCAGGGGCACCGCTCCGACCTCGGGGGCGGCACAGACACGGGAGAGGAGGGGAGACACATGGGAAGCGGGAGGAGACGGGGCAGCATGAGCCCCAAGTGGGGTGGGAGGGGGAGGGCAGACGAGAGAGAAAGAGGTGGGTTAGGGTGGGCGAGGGGATGCAGTGGAGCACTCCAGGTGCCCACCTTGCCTGCACCCTTGATGCACCAAGGTCAGGGAGCCCCGGCTGCATTGGCAAGCCCTGAGTCTCCGAGAGGCCCGGCCTGCCCTCCCTGCACCGTTTCCCACAAGGCCAAGTCGCAGCCCCCTTACCCGGCCCTCTGCTTCTTAGACTTGTCGGAGATGCCATCACGTGCCATGAGTTTGTTGAAGACGATGATCCCAATGAGCATATTCACCTGGGGGCCCAGTGAGGGGTGGGGGGAGAGACGGGATCACCAGGTGCCCCCTGGTAGGAAAACCCCCAGGTGGGAGCTGGAGTGCAGGGAGAAGGTAGAGCCCCTACGGCCACACCCTGCCCAGGATGCTAACGGGGCACATACCAGGACAATGACAGCTGCAGGGCCCACAAAGGCATAGAGCAGGCCGCCCTCCAGGGAGAGCCAGCAGCTGGGGTGGAGGGAAAAGAGGGGGCATCAGACACACCACCGCTCAGTGCCCCCTGGGCTGTCGGTGGGGCAGAGCCTCCGGCTGGGTGACAGTAAGCCTTGGGCTCCTGCTGAGCCTGTTTCCTCTCTAACAAAGACCCAGCCTGAGCCCACCATGGGTATCGAACGGTGGTCTGATCCCTGAGCTAAACAGTTCTTAGCGATTATCCCCAATCCCGACACATCCTTCTACAGTCAGGGATACAGAGGCTCAGAGGCAAGATTTTGCCCCAAGCACAGCAGGCAGGGGCTAGGACCGCGGCCTGAGTATACCCCACGCCCTGTGTGACTCGCAAACAGGTCCACTCATCGCCCTGCTGCCCACCGCAGGAGGCCCACGTACTAGCTGGATGTACCGTATCCTTTGGTGCGGGTAAAGCCGACAGACACAGCCACCACTAGGGCCGGCAGACCTGGAGGAGCAGGGGAGGGCCACAGTGAGATGGCTGCGGGTTCTCAGCGTCCTCTCAGCCTCCCAGCCCCAACACAGCTGACCCTGGGCCCAGAGAGCGGGGCCAGGGCCAAAGCTGACCCCGTCCCGTTGCTCCTGCCCCCAAGGCCCACCGACAGAGTCCGGCACAGGCCCTGCTCACCCCAGCCCAGGCAGAGGAAGCGCTTGCGAACGAGGCGGGTACGCATCCGTCCGATGACAGCCAGGTAGGACTGCCAGGCCTCCGTGAGCACCCAGCAGAAGGAGGAGAGGAAGAAGAAGTGCAAGAAGGCGGCAGTCATGGTGCAGACACCCTGCAGGGAGACGGGAGGGAGGGAGTGGCCCTGAGCAGCCACCAGGGCGGGAGGCGCCGGGGCTTCCCACATCCACCGCTGGGCGCTGCCACGGCCGCCCACCCGAGCTCCACCCTACCCCCCTACAGAGCCCTGTCAGGCACCCCCGCCTCTCTGCACCCACACACAGCACGACACGGGCCCGGTGACATGCACACAGCACTCGACATCCGGGAGGCGGGCGGGCAGGCCACCCACACGCAGACAGGGCTGGCAGGGAGGGGACAGACAGGAGCCGCTGCCACGTCACGGCCAGACGGCCCCGCGCCTCGTGCTTCGCAGAGCCGGCCGAGGGGGCAGAGGGGACAGCCAGTCAAGGTCACCCACAGGCAGGTGGCACGAAATGCCCTGCTCGGGCTCCCGCAGACCCAAGGCGGCCCAATGCATGAGCACGGGAGCTCAGCTCACAGACGTGCTCCCAGAGGCACACGGACAGTCACCCCTCGGACACACACCCCTCTCCAATGGCCCCACGTGCACTCACACACACTCCTTCCTGCTCAGTCCCTCCCCCAGCACAGGGCTCGAGTGTTCACAAACAGCTGCCACGCGCGCTGTCCCCAGCAAGCACTCTCTGCCCTCAGCCCTTTCACTCCTCCCTCACCCTGGCACCCATGACCTGCACCTGCCTTGCTCAGCACCCGGGACTGGCCCACGAGGATCAGGATGTTGGAAGCCAGGATGGACAGGCAGAAGTTCAGCAAGATGATGGAGCGCTCGGATTTTATGAACCTGAGAGGGCACGGCAGGCAGGGGCAGAGGAGCTAGCCATGGCACCCAAGCGGGGCTGGCTGGCCACCCCCCAACCGCCTCACCCCGCCCAGCATCCCACCTACCTCCAGAAGGCGGCGTAGATGGCAAGGAGGGTGAGCAGCGCCATGCAGGACACGGCACAGCCGATCACGAGGGGGACCGAGGGGGAGCCTGCCAGCTCCAGGGTCTAGGGAGGATGAGTAGGTGGTCCATGAGGGCACAGGGCTGGGCAGCTGCAGGGGGGCCGCCCCCTCCCCACACCCTGTCTGGCACCAACAGGGCACCTACACCTTCACCCACACTCACACACGGGATGGAACTCCCTGCCGCATCTATGTGTGCACGGGCAGACACAGTCACACACGCGGATGTGCATTTAGGCTCGGTCACCCACACTCTACTACATACAACCAGACATGTACGTGTGTATACAAACATGCAGTTGCCCCCAGGCACATGTTGTCCCTGTGAGCACCCTCCCAGTGGCACGGACTTATGTGTGCAGTCCCCCAAGTGCACCTGCTCGGACCCGCATGCGGGATCACCCAGGTCCCCACCGACACCGCCACATATGGCTCCTGGCAACCCGGGAGCATCCCCTGCCACCCACCCAGCCCAGGCAACTCCCTCCTGCTCACCAGGTCCTTGGGCGGCTGGGCCAACACAGCAAAGGTGGACAGGTGCTGGCACTGGCAGCGAGTGTGGGCTGCTTGTGTCTCCAGCGTCTGGCAGCTCTCAGTGTCCCAGTCCCCTGAGCTGGCATCTCTGGAGTCAGGGGAGAGGTGGAGTGATACCCAGCCCAATTCTGCAGCCCCACCCCCAGAGCTAGAAGAAATCCAGGGTAAGGCCAGTGGCTGGGAGCCCCAGGATGAACCCTGGATCCCTCCAGCCGAGGACAGCCCCAGAGAACTCTTGCCTTCCAGGTGAGACAGCCCCCTGACAGAGAGGTGCTAGAGCTGCACCCCCCACCCCAGCAGAGCCCCCACCCAACTCACGCTCTGGAGTAGTCCCAGCTGGCGCAGTGGGGATCCGTGGTGCCCTAGGGAGCAGAAGTCACGAGCGTAGCATGGGGCGGGGAGCTCCCCCAGACTCCTACCCATCCTGCCACAGCAGACCCCTCACAGGCCAGAAGTTCAGCCTGCTATAGGACAGGGCTTTGGCTGCCCTTGATGGGGTACCCCGAGGTTACTGTCTGGACCCCCACTCACGTTGATGATGTAGGAGAGCTCCACTGTGATTAGGGGCTCAGCTGGTGGCTGGGTGGGTGGCCGCACGGTCACTGTCATCACCCTGGATGTGACGGCCAGTGGGGGTCTGGGGACAGGTACTGAGGTCAGCTCGTGCCAGCGGGGCCCAGTCCCAGGCAAGAACCCCAGAGGCGCTCTCGATCAGGGCCAGGGGGCCACCAGGGAGCCATGGCCCGGGAAAGGCCTAGAGTTCAGTGGGGCTCGGGACTTCATATGAGCTGTAGAGCTCAGTCCAACAGCCCCAGTCCCCAAAAAGCCTCTGAGAGCCCCTGTGTCCCTAGCCAGGCAACAGTGACCAAGGTCCAGGAGGCTGCGGAGGGAGCTCCCCGTGGCCAGCACAGACTCAGTCCTCCTTCTCTCACCTGGGTGGCCCCATCCACCCTTCCCCGGGGACTCACCTGGGGGGAGGCAGGATGAGGCCAAGCGTGCGGTAGAGCACAGCACCGATCACAAAGTAGGAGGACGATTCCTCGGGGTCTGCCGGCAGGAGGCGCTGGTGGGAGTGGCCGGGGCCAGGGGGCACCGTTCCTGGGCCCCTCCCCCTGCCAGGGCTGCCCGCTGGGCCAGAGGCAGCTGGCTTCCCCGGGGAGGAGAGGCTGAGCACCTCCTTGGGTAGGAAAAGACGGTCCTCCGAGTGCCGCACCCAGTCCTTCATACCCCTGCGGCCGCGCATGGGGAATGTGATGTCACTGGACACGGCCGAGACCGGTTCACGCTGAATGCTGATCACTGCGACCGGCACCAGAGACGGAGGGACAGAGGCAGCCGGGAGAGTCACAGGAGAAGAAACAGATGCCAGGAAGGCAGACGCAGACACCAAGGTTGGTACAAACACGCGGGTGGGGGACACGGGCACAGAGAAACAACCGGGTCAGGGGAGGGAGAAGGGAAGAAAAGACAGGGACAGAGATACAAAGAAGGGGTTAAATGAAGGAAAGAGAGGACCCAGAGAGACAGAAAAGTAGCAAGAGCCCCGCAGAAACCATCCCTCCCCCACAGCGGCCTGGGTTCTGCCTTCTCCAGCCCCGGCTCCCTAGCCTGCCTCCTGGTACCCAGGTTGTCTGTGACAATCAGAGAGCTCTGGAAGGCCTTGAGGGCATCGCCCACCAGGTGAATGAAGTCCTCCACGACACGCAGCAGGTGCACAGAGCCAGGGGATACCTGGAGACAGAGAATATATAAGGGTCCCAGGCAGGGATGGGGCGGGGCGGGGTGGGGGGGGGGGAGCCTGCAAGCCCCGCCCCTCACCTGCTGAGCGTCATCCCACTTTTCCTTGTTCTCTGCGTCCACCATGAAGCTCACCACCTGGAAGAAGCGCTGGGGGCAAAAGCCGCAGGAGTCAGGAGGTCCCAGCCCCAGGGACGGTGGCTTCCCCTGCCACCCCGAACACAGACTCTGCCATGGGGTCCCAACCCCCCACTTCAGTCTAGGGTGCCCTCCTTCCTTCTGGTGGGGCAGGGTGGCACCTGCACATCGTCAGCCGAGGGCACATAGGTGGCCCTCTTGAAGGTGTCCGTGACGTTCCGGAGAATATCCACAGAGAAGAGCAGGTCTCCGCTGTAGTAAGTACGCCGGGCCAGCAGCTCCTGCAGGCTGCGCACTACCTGTGACATGCCCTCGCCTGCCAGCATGCGCTGCCCCTTGGCCAGGTGCTCCCGAAGCTGCGGGGGACAGGCGGGCTGCTGTCACCACGGGGTCAGGAGCTGGGACTGGCCACGGGCCCATCCCACTCAGGTCCACCCACTGCTTGCATCCAAGAGGGAGAGAGGGGGGGAAAAGGTTAGAGAGAGCTGCTGAAAGGGGCTCATAGGAGACAGAGTCCAAGAAAAAGACCTAAAGATACTTGAAAAAGACAGAAATAGAAACAGCTAGAAAAGGGAGGTGCTCAGATGTGCACAGAAAAGATGACAAGCATGGCACAGGGACGAGGCGCCTCCCTATCTCAGAGGGGTCAGGCATGCTCCCAAGCGTAACGCACCCTCACTATCACTCTCTCTCTCAAACACGAGCTCTGAGTGCAAACACACAGGTACCAAATACAGTCAGACACGCGCGACACAGAGGCCACATTCGCTACCGACATTCTTACCACCCCCCCAGCAGGCCCTCCTGGGCTGGGCACTGGGGACACAAAAATAAATCCAACTTTGTGCCGCCTTTAAGGAGCCCTCAGTCTAAGGGGACACAGACACTTCGATGAACATTCACGACACCTCATGACCAGGAGGCTCGGGGGACCAGAGGAGCACAGAAGAAGCCACCAGGAACAAGGGAAGACACTTGATGGTTGGGCCTTGAGATGTGACTAGGAGTGTGCTGGGCAAGGAGGGGCACAGCCAGGCAGAGGTACAGCCAGACAGCATATGTCTGCCAAGGCACATGGGCCAGAGCAGGAGGCAAGCTCCCCCCACCCCCCAAGCCTGGGACAGATCCTGTGCTGCCCCAGCCCCACGGGGCACACTCACAGACAGGTACAGGTAGCGGTACTCGTGGGAGATGCAGCGGGCGAAGCTGGGCAGACCCCAGTATGCCACACCCTGGGCACTGAGGAGACAGCGGCGGCTGGCAGACCCTGCGTGGGGGATAGGACGGGACACGGTGTTGGGCGTGGGGGCTGGACTCCTACCCACTTCACTCCACACCTGAGCACGCAGGCTCAAACGGGCAGGGGGTGGGAGCAGCAAAAGGGGGTGAGCAGGAAGGGCAGGGGTGGGTGCTTTGGGGAGAGCCACCGCAGCCCTCACCTGAGGCGTTGGGGGGGCACTTGTTGTAAATGATCTCGCCAGCAGCTGCCTTCTTCCACGTCATCAGCATCACGTACTCGTCCCTGCACATCTCATGGAAGGCTGTGGGGGCAGTGAGGGGCTCAGCCAGGCCCACAGGCTTGCCCCTCAGCCTCCCGGGGGGCCTGCGACCAATACCTGGACACCTCTTCTCGCTGCAAGGCTTCACCTCCTCTCCGGTGCCCTCACAGGGGTAGCCCTGCGCACCCGAGGCCTGGCACATGCGAAAGCGGCGCTGCCACCCTGTGTCGCACGTCTTGGAGCACAGGCTCCATGCATTCCACGGCCCCCACTTGCCATCCGCGGCTGCGGGAGGAGGGGGGGCGTAAGTGGCCCCAGTCGCCCCCCGGAGGCGGGGCTGCCACCTGCCCCCCGCCCTGGCAATGAACACTCACCCGGGCATTCGAGGTTGCTGCACTCGCGGGTGTCCGTGAGTGCCCCTGTACACGTGGCCCAGGCTGGGCCTGCCACACTGCACTTCCGGCTGCGCTGCTGGGTCCCATTGGCACAGGAGGTGGAGCACGGGCCCCACGGACCCCATTCTAGCCACTGGCCTTCCACTGCATGGGGAGACACAAGCAGGGGTGGCTGTTGAGCAAGGGGCGTGGGGAACAGTGGGGGCAGGGAGGAGGCAGAGCCTGCTAGGCATTCCGATTTGAACCAGGCCAGACCCACGGGAGAGAGGTGGATGCAGGGGGGCTGCAGTGAGTAGGTGGTGCCTGGGCCTGGGCCTGCCTGCCTGTCACCAGCTCCAGGAACACAGGATCCCTCTGCACTCAGCACCGAGGTGGCACCTGCCCTCTCCTGGTTAGGGAAATGGGCCCCAGGGATGCCTCTGGATCTCTGCCCACTCTTAAGCCCAGATTTGTGTCGCCTCACAGCCAGGCTGGCCATGAGCACCAAAGGGTGACGAACAGCAAGGGTATCCGGGGACTTAGGGAAAGGGGCAGTCTTCTTTCCATGGGGTTGCAGTGTGCCAACTCCAAGTCTGGGCCGGGCCACATCACCTCCCATGCTGGCCAGTACACTTCGCCAGTCTCCCCATGCTTGGTTCAAGTTCATGGGCCCCCAGGGGCAGGGCACTGGACCTGACTGCCTCCCCTGGGTCTCCCGACCCCCACCCGGCTGGGCAGCGCCCGCCTGGCAGCCCACGGGCGCTACTGACCCGGGCAGGCAGCCATACTGCAGAGCTTAGTCTGCAGCTCGGGACCCTCGCAGGCCTTGCCGCCGTGCTGGGGGGGCACGCAGGTCCGCATCCGGCTCCGGGACCCCCGCCCGCAGCTGCGGGAGCACAGGCTCCAGGAGCCCCACTCCTCCCACACGCCGTGCACTGCAAGGAAGCACGTGGCCGGTGGCTGGGCGGCACCTTGGCCCCGCCCACTGCCCATCCGCCCACTGCCCATCCGCCCACCAATCAGGAGCTCTGGCAGCTCTGCGACAGCTCCTCATTGGCTCTACACTGGGCCCCAGGACTCCGCCCTTGGTGGGGGGGAGTCAAAAACACAGGCTTCTAGTCCCAACTCACACAGGATACTTCCTGCGGACACCGGGACAGGGAGACTAGGACTGACCCAGGAGGGGAGCGGGGGCTCCTCCTCTCCTGGGGGGCACAGGAGAGCCCAGAAAAAGTCTCCATATCCGCCCCAGCCTATCCCACTCCAGCCCTCCCGATCCCCAGACCCAAAGCAAGAATCCAACATGACAGGCCTGGGGCAAGAGTAGCGCCCTTCCCGATCCCAAGCGCATGGACACACAAAGAGACACAAACCTCTACACGGACACTGACACAGAGAGCTCACACTCTGGAACACAGCTTGGCCCCAGCCTTCCGCAAGCTCTTGCCACACCCCGGGTGCCAAGACCCCTTCCCAGATAGCCCTATTCTAAATCCCTGGCCAGGAGCTGGTCATGGCCTAGGCACCGCTGCGCTCCCTCGGGGAACAAGGAACAGGACTGGCGGAAGCGGTCCCCCACCTCCCCCTGGCAGACCACCTGTCCCAGGCAGGCGCATGCAACATTCTCAGTACTCCATGCTGGACTGAGGAGGCTCCCTGGGGACTGGGATGGGGAGTCAGAGGAGGGAGGGGATGGTCAGGCAAGGTTTCATTTAGAAAAAAAAAAAAGAAGAAGAAGAAGAAGTGGCATTTGTCTTAGATCTTAAAGGGCAGGCTGAATTGTAACAGCCAAGGTCGGGATAGGATGAGAATAAGCCAATGCTGGGAGACCGGAGAGTGAAAGAGGCACTGGTATGGCCAGAGCGCAGGGAACACACAGGGCAATGGCGGTAAAAAGATGAGCCTTGATTACTGGGACACAGGCATCAGGAGAGTGCGGGGCCCAGAACCGTGCTCACCGGTTTGGGCCCTGGTCTGATTCACCTGTGTCCCCAGTGCCCTGTGTAGGGCTGGGCACGGTGTGGGGGACAATCAAGTTTGCTGAATTAAAAAAGGAGGCGACCCACCATCTTTGGCAGATAAATCTGCCCGAGCCCCAGGCCGGACCTACCCCTGCAGGCCGAGCGGGTGGGAGGACGGGCATACCTGGGCAGGTGGCCGAATTGTTGCAGGGCCGGGTCTCCCGCAGGGGCCCGCTGCACAGGGTCCCATAGGGGGAGGACACGCAGGAGCGGGTCCGCACCTGCAGACCCTGCCCACACGTCAGAGAACACACGCTCCACGGGGACCACTCCTCGGCCGCCGGGTCGCCTACGAGAGAGGGACAGCGTCGGCGGCAGGGGGCACCTCCCAAGCACTCAGCCTCCTAGGGATCCTCCTGCCCTGACCCCAGGGGACAGGCTCGTAAGGAGGCCGCCCAGCCCTGCCCACAGGCCTCACGTGGCAGAGATGTGACTGAGCTCTAGGACACAGACACAGACGGGCACACGCCAAGCACACATGCCACCAGACACCACACCATCGGGCCCCCGCCGCAGAGGAAGGGAGGCGGGCCCGAGTTACCTGTCTGCGCCATGTATAGCCCAGGCTCATCTGCAGACCTTGGCCACTGGGTTTTCACCTTGGGTTCCTCTTCCGGCTCCTCACCTGGAACACGGAGAGGGTGGCAGGGGCTCAGCAAAGGGAGCTCTGTCCTGCCGGAGAGGCGCAGAGAGGGCGGCCTGGCTCGCCCTCAGCCCGAGGGTCTGGAACCGACAATAGGCGATGCAAGTCATGGCCCCTGCCCCACCACCACCGTTGAACAGACAAGGCAACTCAGAAGGCCACGCAGGACTCGCCCACAGCCTTACAACCGTCTTCTCCTCCTCTCGCCTCAGCTGGACTGAGGGACACCGGAGAGGAGTGGCTGCTCACGTCAACAGGCTCCGGGAGGCTTCTGGGCCATGTGTTACCCACACCTAGCTCCCCCAATCCTCCTCCAGGACGCAGGGACCACCGTCTCTGTTTAAAGATGAAGACACTGAGGACCAGAGAGGGGACGTGACTTGTCTAAGAGCACACAGCTGAGTGAGCCTGAGGCCCAGGTGCTTTCCCCTCGGAGTCCTCAGGCTGACAAACGGACAACCGCCACCCCCACCCCCCAACGCCCCACAGACACCAGTCACTGGGACATGATTCATACCAAGCCAGGGGCTGAGTGTCAGGCCTGGATTCTGCTCCCATGCGGCCCTGGACTGGGACCCGGAGGCCCAGGTCAGAATGCTGCTCCGCCGAGACCCCAGGGCCTCAGGCAGGTGCCTACAACCCCGTAGACCCTCCTCCCCACTGCCCCTGCGGTTGGGAGAACAGCAGGTGCTCTTGGAGGCCGCTGCCAACTCGGCCCCAGCCTCACAGGCTCTCAGCTGACCACCCTGATTTATGTGTCTGGTCTAGGCCTTGGAAGCACCACCAGTGCCGGAGGAGGGGCTGGGAGCTCCCATTCTCCAAAGCTGGCCCCTCCTGCTCAGACATGAGCTCATCCAGGCCCTCTCCCACAGGCTAGGCAGCGAGGATGGGGGCTGACACAAACACAGAGGGGTAAGACCCAGCCCATGTAGAGGCTACTGAGCAGGGAGGAGCAGCATTTGGGATGAGACTCAGCCCAAGCTGTCACTGGACTAGAAGGTACTGCTGGCCCCCAGCCCCAGACCCTCTTCTATATCCCAAAGCCAGGTCAGCACCAAGAAGGCCCGGTGTCTGAAGGAAACCAGGAGGGCTATGCTCTTCCTGCCCCCTGCTGCCCAGTCCAGGCTCTGCGTCTGAGAGAAAGCTCTATCTGACCAGGCGGGAAGAGGGCCACCTTGAGCAAACCCACTGGGCTGGGGGCTCTGAAGTGCCACTCAGCCCAGCTTCTGGTCTCATCAGCTCCTGAGTCCCTACCTCCATTTCAGCCACGAGTCCCAGAACTCAATCTACACCTCCCCGAAAACTTCTCCACCAGCTCAGAAACTTGGGCCCCCAGGACAACTCTGGAGTCAGACAGTCCTGGATCCCAACTGCGGCACGGCCCTGACATGCTGTGTGACCTTGGGCAAGTGTCTTTGCCTCTCTGACTCTGTTTTCACCTCTGTAGAACAGTCCTCGGAATACCGCCTCCCTCGAAGGCTCACTTGAGGGCTCCGTGAGAGGGGGCCATGAAGCCTATAGCACCCTGCTTGGCATGGCGTGAGCACTCCAGAAGGCAGGACCCATCTGGCTTATTTTTACCATCTCCCCCTCCCCTCACGACCTGCCTCTCTTCTGCACCCTCGCTTGCCACCCTTCCGGTCCCCGGGCCTCCTCCCTTCAAACAGCATCTGTGACTCCTCCCGGCCTCACTTTGCGCCCTACCTCCAGCGGGACCACAGAGAGGGTGCCCGTGCCATGCTTGCGCACTCCCGAATTCCCTCACCCAGCCCTTCCACCACACCCGCTCAGCCAGTCCCCAGCCCGGGAGCCTTGTGACAAGCCGCCTTCTCCACGCCCACCCCCAGGCTGCTGAAGAAATCCACAGCTGTGCCAACTGGCACCAGGACAGATTCAGGGCTGCATATCCGCCTGGGCGCCTGGGGCTTCTCAGCAGCACTCCCCAGCTCCCTGCCTTCCCCGTTCCCCACCTTAGCTGTGCCAGACCCTGACCTCTCTCCTTGAGCTCATCTCTGCCCCCTTGCTCTCTGCAAGGAGCTCCTTTACAGAGAAAGCAGGCGCTGTGACCTAGGAACCCCCCTCCCAACCCTGGGCCCTGACTTCTTGTCCTACCCCTCCAACTCCCAAATCCCCTGAAGTCCCTCTTACAAAGGCCAGCCCCCCACCCTGGCCTGGCCCAGCATTCCCTGCTCCTACCCCATCCCACCCACTGTCCAGGAGGGCTCCACCTATGACCCTCTGGCTCAGCATTTGGTCAGCGCGGGCTTCTCACGGCAGCCCCAAAATGGACCTCCATTCTGGGAGAGCCCTACTTCAACCCTCCTTCCTCCACTAGCCACTGTCCCCCACCCCACTCCTCCTCCCCATCAATAAGTGTTCCACAGCTGGCACTCTGGTTTCTCACCTGCCACTCACATGCTGGCGCAAATGTCACCTCGCCTGGTAATGCACCGCAGTCTGGCTTCTGACCACATCTTTATGCTGAAACTGTTCCTGACAAAGTCATCAGCGCCCTCCTTATTGCTCAGTCCTGTGGCCGCTGGCTTTGTCCCACTTGACCCCATGCCAGCATGGGGCCCCATTGACTCTTCCTGCCTGGGAACACTCCCCTCCTCCCCGACCCTCCTGGTTCTCTCCTACCTGTCCGGCCTCCATCCCAGTCTCCCCGACCGCTCTGTCTTCCTGCTGCTTCCCACATGGGGCAGCCGCGCTTTGTCGGGTTTCCACTGCACCCCCCAGGTTTGACTTAGCCCCTCTGAGTGGCTGCTCCCGGGGCACCCCTGCAGCACCCCCACGCTGGGCTTCGCTCCCCTCTTGCCTCCTGAACAGGTCTCCTGAGGAGGGGTCCTCCAATTCAGCCCATCCAGAATCGGACCACCGTTTCTTCTCAAATATCTACCTGCTGGCTTCCCATCTTTTTCACCTCGAAAGCTCCTACCTGAGGTTCAAAACCCAGCTCATGCAGCTTCTCATTTGTGAAGCCTTCCTCGTTCCCCACTCCCTGGGCAGAGTCAGCTGTCCCCTCCCCTGTGGGCCCTGTCCCCACGGAGGATTTCGCCTTCCAACCGTCCGAACCTCCCCACGCCCATGGACCCCTTTGAAGGAAGGTTGTGGAAGCCGTCTTCCCGAGCACAGTGCACGCTGGCCCCAGAGCAGGCCCAAAGGCATACCAGTGAACACCAATGAACACGCCACTCCCAGCTTCTTCCCCCAACCCCACAGGGGTGGCTAGAAATGGTCCCTTGTAAGCCTTGAGTATCAGCCCCGCCCAGCAGTCCTCTGCCTGGACCAGCCCCCATCCTGACACCCATGTCCTAGTAAACACTGCAGACGCTGCCTGCCCTATCACCAATCCAGCTGAGAATCCCCTCATTCAGCTCCTGCTTTGGCGTCTAGACCATCCCTGTGGGGCCAGCAAAGCAGGACGCGATGAGAGAGCTGTCTGACCCGCTTGCCGTGGACCCCCACCACTGCCCAGGGTCTCCACGGCCTCTACAAACCGGGCGCCCAACCCTTTGCTGGCCAGCCCCAAGAAAGAACCAGAGGTGATGGTGGTGGTTTCTAGAATGCACCCGATTTGAGAATCAGAACATGTCCCAGCTCTTGAGTCCCTCTTGTGGCCTCCTGCGCTGGACCAGAGAAGGGAGGGGACAACCCCAAGGCCACGGGTCCTACGTGGACTGCCCTCCCTTCCATCCCCACCTCACTTCCCTCCAAAGGGAAGCCAGCAATTCATGTCCCCACAGGTGAGAGGCAGTTCTACCGGAAGGGGAGGAACACAGGTAAGACCAGAGAAGTCACTACGGAAACCACGTTTACTCAGCCTATACCTCGGGCAGGCCCAGCCGGCTCGGGGCCCACCACTGGGGAAATCTAAGAGGCCGCTGAGCCAACAGCACAAGAAGGGGTCCAGGAGGAGGTGTGAGTAGCCCCCGGAACTCCCAAGTGTCTTGTCCATGGAGCAGCACGAGCTTGGAGGATCCAGGGCTCAGATGCTCACAGTCCTGCAATCTGTGGGCTTTGTCACCCAGGAGCCCACCCTGGGCAGGAGGGACCTACTGCCCAGAACCCACATCCCTGCTCAACCACCGATGGGCTCTTAACTGTTGTGTTTGATTCTGAATGAGGCAACGTTTACTACACAACCCCTCCCCGCCAGTCACCGTGCACACGTGGAGCCTCGCCTCATCTCATCCTCACGAGCATGGGTTCTCCCCATGTTACCGACTGGCACTGCGGCTCTGAGGTCCCATGCCACAGAGAGCCTGAGTGCCATTCGAACCCAGGCCCGCCTGACTCCTCGGGCAGCCACACTCTTTCTTCTGAACCACGCCGACTCTAACACAATGCAGTCCAACTGGGACCTCCTCAGAGACGCCTTTCTTAATTCCCATAGGACCTCAAGTCACTTCCGCCCACCTGCTCGCTCCCCAAAACCCCTCACACTTGCTACTGTGATCCAGTCTTCACACCACCACCTTCTAATTGTTCCTTTGCACATCCACTCCCCACCCTCGAGCCTGATTCTCTTCTGTAGCCTCCAAAGTGATCCTCTGGGAGCCCAGCTCAAAACCACCCCCACCACTAAGGAATCTTCTGTGGCTCTGTACTGCTACCAGCGTGAACTTCGGGGCCCGGCACGTGCTGGCCCCTGCTGACCTGCCCAGTCCTATTTTCCTCTCCCCACCAGGCAGCCAAGCACACTGCAAGGTCATGTGGGCCAGTGTGAAGGACACAGCTTTAAGAGCCAGACAGACAGATGCAGATTTGATTCTCAAATTCACCTCAGAGGCTTGCTGTGTGCCCTTGGGCAAGTTGCCTCACTTCTCTGAGCTTAAACATCTTCAACTGAAAATAGAAATGATACATCCTATCACAGTTCAGAATTAAAAGAAACAAGAAATATGGACTGCCTGGGTGGCTCAGTGGGTTAAAGCCTCTGCCTTAGGCTCAGGTCATGATCCCAGGGTCCTGGGATCGAGCCCCGCATTGGGCTCTCTGCTCAGCAGGGAGCCTGCTTTCCCCCACCCCCCGCCTGCCTCTCTGCCTTCTTGTGATCTCTGTCAAAAAATAAACAAAATCCTAAAAGAGAGAGAGAGAGAGAGATGGACTGCCTGACTACAATAAGAGCTACGTGGAAAGGGAGCGCCACCTCCTTCTTGTCATCCACATGCTTTCCTCTCTGCGATTGGTGTTTCCTCCCCTTGGGATGCCTCTCCTCCACCTCAATCTGCCAAAATTTTCTACATGTTAAATGCTGCCTCCTCCAGGAAGCCTTCCTAGGTTGACTACACAGGAGTTTGGCGACCCTGGTCCCTTCTGTGGCTGAGACCCTAGATTGGTGCCCCCTGCAGCTGTGAGTATCCTGGACTTGTCCCTCTTGTGAGCACTACAGGAGGGTCTCAATCTCCCTCACTCCTCTCCCATTGAGGGCCTAGCTCTGAGCCGCTAGACAGAAGACAGGCGTTCGGGAAACACAGGCCAGATATCTCTGAGTGTTCCCCCAGCCCAGTGATACAGGAGCCGCTCTTGTTTCCCCCCTGGTGCTGGCAGGCAGGGTGGGTGCAGGCTCTCTGCCATATGAGCAAGGACTGCAGACACCTGCTCCCCCCATGCTCTGCAGACCCTGCCCCCAAACCCCATACAGTGCAGCCCCTTCAGCCTCCTTTGTCATGAATGTGTTAAAAATAACCACGATAATCATCACTTCCACGGGGAGAGCAGTGCGATTTACAAAGCGGTCCTCCCTCCCAGGGCTCTCTACATCCTCCCTGAGGCTGGTCCCGGGGCCCTGAGTAGGCACCAACAGATCCCCTTGAAACAGGGCTCTGTCATGTCCCTCCATGGTTTCCCACCGCCAGCAGTGCCTCCCAGCCCTGCAGGGAGGCTGCCCTGGGAGATGGCTTTGAGAGCCCCAAGCTCTTCCTCTGCAGTCCAGTGCAACTGGGTATCCCCATGAGAGCAGATGCCCAGCCACAATGCCAGCTCCCCGCCAATGACTCCCTCCCCCGAGCTGCGGGCCTGTCTGCCCAGCCTCTCACCAGAGCGAGCTGGGGCATTGCCACCTCCCCCACGTGGCCAGCCGCTCCTGGAGAGCAGGGACCACATCTGACTCATCCAGACTCATCCATCCTCCTGGCCTCCCCCATGACACCCAACTTCTTGCTGCCTTATGGCCCTCGGCCAGTGGGGGCAGGGTCCCAGGGTCTGGGGATGGCAGTCAGAGCCTGGCCCCCATCTCCCATCTCCAAGGCTACTGCCCAGTAGCGCCAGTCTACTAGGCCCCCTGGAACCACATGCCCACCCCTCCACGTTCTTGCATGGGCTGCTTCCTCCTGCAGAGCTGCCCCAAAGCATGCAGTAGGACATGACTTGGGGTGGCTCGCAAACATTCCATTAAACAACGCTGGATCGTGGACTGAGGCAGTTCCCCCTTCCGGGTCTCTTTTAATTAGGGTGACTTCCTACCAATCTGCCTGGGGTGGTGTAGTTTGTGCCTGCCCTGATGCCAAGAATAGGACCCCTTCCCTTACTTTAAAACCTCAGAAATGTCCCAGTTAAATGATAAATTATAGGACTGCTTTACTTTTAATCCTTCCAAACGCACACAAGATAAAAGTCCCCAGCACGTGCTCATTTCTCTTTCTAACAAATCGAGAGGAGAGACAAGCAGCTAGTTAGAATTTACTACCGTCGCTTTGTTTTCACTACGGTTGTCTCTTCCGTTATCTTCTCCTTCAAATAAGTGATACTCCCTTTCTGTTTATGATGTGAAATTTCTTCCTAATACATTCGACTTTAAAAGTGATTCAATTAAAAAAAAATTTCACGGGCTAGTGGATTCCTATTCACTCCTCAAAACCCAACTCCGAATCACTTCTCTAGACTGCCTTCCCCCGACTTTGTGGTTGAATCCCTCACTCCTCCTCCTCCCTTGACCTCTGGTCCATGTACATTACACCTACTGAACTAAATTAGGACACCAAGTGACGATTTACTATGTCTCACCATGTGTGAGACACTGGGCTAAGCACTGACCCATAGTCTCTTGCTTCATCTTCACTGTTACTCCGTGAATAGGCTCTACTAGCCCCATTTTACAGGTGGTAAAGTGAAGGTGAAGAAAATGGCCCATAGTCACGCAGCTAGTCAGTGGTGGGGTTGGGGACTGAACCGGGGGCTGGGTGACTTCGGCCTGTGATTGCTGTCCCCTAGCGGTGGCTCTCCCCCATCAGAGGGCAGGTGTGTCTGGCTCATCTCGGATCTCATCCACTCAGAGACGCCCTGAGGCCTGGCACACACTCCACTCTGATAAAGACACGAAGATGTGCCTGTTGGACGGGCTGGGACTCGGTCCCTGCTGAGATGTCTCAGGAATCCGGCCCCCACCCTCCCCATCCTGTGACGGAGCACACAGAGCTCCAGCGGCACGGGTCGGGACTGGAAGGACCTTCTCTATCTAGGTCTCCCTGCCCTCCCGCTCCCGCCCTGAGAGAGGCCCAGTCTCCCCAGTGTTTGAGCCCCAAACAAGCAGTGAAGGCTGCATTTCCTGCCACCAGACGAGGCTGGCCAAAAGAGGACAGCAGGGCGTGAGCGCCCGGGAGGAGAAAGACCAATGAGGACTGGGTTGGGCAGGTAGAAGTAGCTTCCCAGAGCAAACGGGGCGTGAGCAGCTTTGGGAAGAATGGGGGAAGATCTGGATAACCGAGGGCAAAGGGCATTCTAGGAAACAGCCCAAGCACAGGTGGGGAGTTCAGCAAGCAGGGGCTTGGCGGCCAGTGAGGAGCCCTGGTCGAGGGCAGGATAGAATCAGAGGGAAGGCTGAATAGCAGGGGGCAGTGGGGTCTGGGGTGCAGCCGGAACGCCAGATTCAAGAGTCTAGGACGTGACAGGGAGTCTGGGGGTTGGATCAGGGAAGCGATGCGCAGAGGACGAGAGGTCCCGAGGCCCCCAGGGTCAGCCCCTTGTCCAAGTCACTGGGCAGCAATGGCAGAGTGGGGATGTGAACCTTGGCTGCAGGAATGGAGCCGGGATGATGGGGAGGTGGGTGAGTGGTAACCAGCCAAGGATGGCACAGTGGATCTGTGTGAGAGAGGAGGGGGAGGGCTGCCAGAGCGAAAGACACCTTCTCCCGGTGTCACTCCACACAGCCCTCCCCACTGGCCTGTGCCTCATCAGGTCAGGAGGGTCTGTGGGCAGGAACTGCAAGGTGGCAGCTCTCTCTTCCACCCCCCAACCCCGCCCCCGATTCCTGCCCCGGCCCCAGTCGGCATCCGCTGAGCTCCTTCCTGCCTGCTTCCCTTTCTTCCTCTCTCCCCACTTAACAGATTGCGGCAGCAAGATGGCACAAATTTATGGCTCAACTCACCAAAAATAACAAGAGATCTATCAAAGGCAGTTTGCGTGAAATTAACAGGCGCCTGTACCCTCTTGTCAAGTGCACTCAGCTCTGAGGCGGGCCCAAGCACTCCGCTCCGGCGCTGCCCACCCGCGCCCGGCCTCGTGGCCCTTCCAGCAGCGCCCCAGCCCTACTCTACTTGGCCTTGCCATGCATTCCACTCAGGGTCTCCCAGGGAAGGGGAGCACCGTTCCCCTGCTGCAGTACCTGGCAGAGGGGCCAGGCCAAGGGTCTTACTCTCCCTGCTCGCCACCATCCCCACCAATCTTGTCCTCAATCTGGCAGTTCCACGTGCGAGCTGGTTCTCCCCGGGCTGGTACGTGTGTCCAGCTGGCCCGGCGGGGCAGGGGTGGTGCTGCCACCAGTCCAAAGTGCCCTGAGCCCTGATGATGTCCTGGCCCTCCGACGCCCCCTACCACATGGAACGAACTAAGCCATATGTCCATTGTCTCTTGCCCCCGAAGAGATTGAGCAGAAGGGAGGAGATGGCAGAGAGGGAAAGTCTCCTGCCTGCCTGCCAGGGTAGAGGAAGGAAGTCTGGGCAGCAGTGTCCTGTGCCAGCCCACTTAGGAAGACAGACGCCACCTCAGCCCTGGCAACTCCCCCCAAGGGCCCTCCCTGCAGGCAGCCCCAAGGAGCATCCTGAAAACAGGCCAGCAGGACAAGGAGCATGAGCTGAGGTCAGGCGTGGAACAGCTGGGAGCCTGAGGTTCCCTGCTCGGAGATGACACCAGGCCTCGTGCCCAGGGACAGGGAGCATCCAATCTCCACGTATCCCCAGTCCCAGAGGCCCCTGCAGAGGCTGTGATGATGATGGCAACCATGGTGGCCTTCCCATAAGCAGCCCTCTCTGACCCCCAAAGACACCCCAACTATCAACCAACTCCTGCTTCCGGCTTCCACCAAGCCCAGCTGGCTGCTCCTGGCTCTGTGCTCCACATGGCAGCCTGCCCAGATGCTGCTCGCCCATGAGGGGAGAGCATTGCTCCGTCCACTGCGGACCACTGGGCCAATGGACCACAGGGAAAGCCAGACAAAAGGGCCTGCCCTCTGTTGAGCATGATGGGGGAGGCCCCCACAGAGTCCTAGGCAGTGACCGCCAGGCAGGAAGAGCCATAAACCTCCTGATATACGCCTGGCACTCTCCGCCGATGTTCGACAAAGAAGCGAAATTCAATTTCTTCCTGCAGGCACTAAATCCTAGGCCGGCCTCCAGGGCCTGTAACCTGCCCACGGCCTGGCTGTCACTCGGACGGCTTCATCGACCAATGTTAAAGGCCAAGCTGGCCAGGGGGAGAGGCCAGAGCAAGGCCACTGGGCACTTGCCATGGATAGGCATTGTGCCAGATGTCTCCTGGGGGAGGCTGAGGAGGCCCTCCCCACCCACCGCATTGGGAGAGGCCATGGTCATGATAACTAGCCCCTCTAATAGAGAGATATATCCCCATTTTACAGATGAAGAAACTGATGCCAAAAAACGGGATCCGCTGAAGGGAACGGTCAAAGGCAGTGCCCAACTCCAGGGCTCTGGCCTCCAAAGTAGGGGCAGGGACAGGTCATACTCCAACATTCCTAGTGGCCCTCACACAAGACCCCTTGCCTCCCTCTGAATACTCTCAGGCAGATCTAGATGCTTCTTCTGACTTCCAGCCCTGCAAGACATCCTCATACTGGTAGGCCAGGACCTGTTACCCCAAATGGGGAAACCAAGGCCCAGAGAGGGAGGGAACTCCCTCTTAGTACCAGAGCTGGGGACCGGATCCCAGATTTGCCTTCCTCCCACCCCACTCCCTGCCAGGCCCCCTGGCCAGTCTCGGGACACGGGATCCAGATGAGGGGCTGGGGGGGGCTTGAAGCTGCAGGAAGGAGGGTCGGCTGAAGGTGGCTGTGGTGAGGGAGCTGCGGTGGGAGCAAGAGCCGCCAGGACTCGAGGGCTCACAGAGCTTTTGCCCAGTCAGCAGGAAGCTCTAGCAGCTGGCAGCCTCGGTCCCAGAAGACATGGGCCCAGAGGGGGAGATAGGGGATGCTGGGAGCTGAGCCAGTCCAGCCCTCCAAGGCAGCCTCGAAGCCCGGGCCTCTTCACCCAGGCACATTCTTCTACACCTCCCTCTGCCCTGACCCTGGGGCCACTGCCAAAAATCACTGACCCGTGTGGACAGGAACACGTCCCTGCTCCCTGCTGACTCTCCAGCCTCCAGGCAAACTTGTCAACTTGCAGTGCCAGAACCTGCCATGCTCACTCCCAGCTTGGGGCCTTTATTTGCACCACTCCCTCTGCCTGGAATGCCCTCACCGCTTCTTTGGCTTGGCTGGCTTCCACTTGCGTCCTTCAGATCTCTGCTCCTGTATCACTTCCTTCAGGAAGCCTTCCTTGATTGCCCAGTGTGGAGAGTCCTCTCCCCGGGTTCACCACACCGCACTGGCCGATCTCTGCCCCCCATTCACCCTGCCCAGACTGCAACCTCTTGGAGAGTGAGGTCTAACCCAAATTCATTTCAGGGACCCCAACATCAGGACAAGGCCGGACACAGAGGGGACGTGGCTGAAGGACCACATGAATGGCCTGGGGTATCTGTCCAGACAGGCACCAGAGGGCCCCCCAGGCCACCTTGACACACCCACCCCACCAGGGCCCTGGCTCAGACTCACCATATCTCATCTCGGTGGTAAACAGGTCATTGCTGCTCCCTGAATGCAAATCGGCCTCAGCGGGCGGGGCCGGGCCCCCGGGCACCAGGGCATTGGACAGAGTGTGGGCTGCAGGAGGGCCTGGAGGCGTGGTGGTGGCGGGAACGGCCCCCGCCTCCCCGGGGCAGCTGCAGCCCGGCTGGGCGAAGCCACAGGCCCGGCCAGCGGCACGGCCGCACTCCTCGCTCCAGCGGCAGAGGACACCGCAGGTGAACTGGCTGGAGTTGTTGTTGTTGATGAGCAAGACCTCCACGAAGCGGAAGGCCAGGGCGGCGGGCGCTAGCAGGCGTGGGGCCTCCGAGGGCTCTGCCGACAGGCACAGCTGCACGAAGTTCTTGTCAAAGTGCAGGAAGGTGAAGGGGCCCGAGCCGCCGCACAGCTCCAGCCCCGCTGCCGCCTCCTCTTCCTCCTCTGGCCGCCCTGCCTCCGCCTCGGCCTCAGCCTCGGCCCGGGCCCCTGCCGCCGCCTCCTCGGGGCTAGGCCGCAGGCAGGTGAAGTTGACCAGATAGTGGTCCAGGGGCAGCAGACGGGGGGCAAAGTGAGCGCACACCTGCTCCTGGCGGTTGAAGCGCAGGTAGAGGGAGTACTTGGTGGGGTCGGGGTTCTCCAGGGTCCAGGAGCAGCCCGAGGCGATGGTGGGGAAGAGGTCCTGCAGTGAGAAGGCCCCGTAGAGCACGCCCGAGGCCAGGGCGGAGCAGGCGCTGGGGGCAGGGTCGAAGGCGGCGGCCAGGCTCAGGGACAGAATCACAGATAGTAAGAGGGGACAGGCTGGGGTCATCCTATGTCCCTTGCCCTGTGGAGAGAGATGGTGGTCAGCGGTCCCAGGCACGGCCAGCATGAGCTCTCAGTCTCCTGTGGCTCACTGCCAGGAGGGGGCCTCTCGGTGACAACTCTGAAGTCACCCACGTCCACCTGTGTGGTCTTAGATGGGGGGACTCCACTGCGTGGAGCCTCGGTCACCGTACCTGTAAAATGAAAGCACGCGGGAGAGTGCCTGACTCTGGCAGCCCTTAAGAAAACACATCAGTTGTTGTCTCTGTGATCATCTCTGCTGTCTCTGTCACCCTGTGATTCCTCAGTCAGTCCCACCAGCCACGGGCACCTGGCCTGACTCTTGGATCTAGCCCCGTCCCTGCCACCCAACTGGAATTCTCCAGAACCCTTGCTCTCAGTCGCAATGTATGGTGATCAGCTGTGAGGCGTGTCACGCGTAATCCAGTGGCAATTGTCAAAGGAGCAAGGTTTGACAACAATTTGCTTTTTTATAAATCAGAGCAACTCAAGGTTATTCCCCGGAACAATGTCATTCTCACTTGCTTTACTGAGTGGGTGGGGAAAGGGGAGGAGTTACTGGCGAGCCAGGGGCTGCGGACAACCTGAGCCACGCCCATGGAGGGGATCATCTCAAGGATGAATGTCATGAGTACCTATGGGGTGGGTTTCCTAATGGAAACAATGGAGGGAGACATCTGCAAAATGGGTGCACTCTTCCCCTTACCCTTTCTTCCCTTCCTGCCATGGGTTTATCGTCCCAGGCCTGGCTCAAGGCCCGCTACTCCCAGTGAAACCACCAAGCCATCCCCCAGCTCGAAGCTCCTGCAGCCCTTGCCTGCGAGTCCATAGCCCCAGTCATCACCTCTATCCCCTGCTGTCTCCCCAAGGCTAGCTCACTCATCTCAAGGAGTCTTCAATCTCCTAGGAGTGGAGACAAGAGTTCACCGATTTCTCCCTCCCGGCCAAGTGCTGCATTGAGCTGAATGCCCAGCAGGTGTGAATGTACTCCTGGTGTGGGCAGGCAACCAGGACCTAGGCTACACCCTGACAGATACGCAGGGTGGTCAGGCCCAAGTGGACAAAAGCTGGTCGGCAGGGCGCCTGCAGGTACCCTCACACCCACCGGGCCAGGCCGGAGCCACTGCCCACAGCCCGCCCAGCCTCCACCCTAGCTGTCCAGAAAACAGAGCCTGGCACCTAGGCTGGCTCAGTCCTGCTTCCAGCCCTGCCCCCGAGGTGATCCACGCTGCCTCCCTCCTCCGTGCCAGCAGCATAGCTCACAGCACTGAATGGGCCCCTAGAGCCTGATTGCTCCACATTAGAGGAGAAAAGATGAGGCTCCAAAAGGGGCGGCGACCTGCTCAAGATCACACAAGAGAGATCCAGCTGGGACTGGAAGCCAGGACCTGAAGCCCCCGGCCTGTGGTTCCCTCTGGTCCACCAACAACCTCTTGCTCCATCCCCTTCCTTGCCCAGGCTTCAGGCCGGAAGGACAAGCCATTAGCTCTGGGAACTGAGTCACAAACAGAGGATAATTCACAGGTGTGGCCAGATGTTCCCAAGACCCGAAGGCTTCCCAGGCACAGATTTCCCCTTGGCTTTTTGGGATCCTCAACAGAGGCTGGCAGGGCAGGGGTGGGCGGGCAGGAATTAGCACCCCAGAATTCCAATCCCTGTGCAGCATCCAAGGAATGCCTCACTGCCCCAGATCCCGCCCACCTGCCCCTCCCCAGCCATGAAGGAGAGGGGGTGTGGGGGGGACCAGCTCAGGCAGCCTCATTTACTGGGGAGGAGCCACCCCACCCTCCTTCCAGAGACCCGAGTGGAGTTATTCAGCAGAAGTCAGAACAGGCTGCGTCTCCACTGCTCCCGCCAGAACTGACAAAGGGACGCAGGAGCCCTGCCATCCCTGCCCCACATCATTCCTGTCCCAAACCGTGCAGCCCGCCCTGCCTGCTGCGGCACCAGCAAAGCCAGGAGCTGATGATGAGTGACATCCGATCCCCCCCGCTGCCCCCAATTATTTTTAAGCAGGCTGCAAAATTCAGGCCATAGCTGCAGCTCAGCAGAGGGGAGGTGGGGGCTCATTATAACTGGCCTCGCCTCCCCCACTTAGAGCAGGGTGGGGAATCTACACACGCACGCACGCACGCACGCACACACACCCAGGCTTGAACATTGTTTTGCCGTGTGCACCAAGGCACATATGCACAGACTCATGAAAAGACAGGTGTTCACAGGCATTCTGCATGTGAACAGACACACATGCACACAGACACACACACAGATCAGTGAAGGCACTGTGAATTCACACGCACACTAGGGTACAGGCACTCACATGTACAAGGCGTAAAGAGCCAACCACTTAAACACTTGCACAGAGAGGCAAATGTACTCTGCTCTCGTGAACACATCCAGGTAGCTGGTTCTTTGAGGCTTTAGCACATGACAGCTAAGTGTCAGGCAGGATCTGACTTGCAGCTCCTTCCTTTGTGTGCAGTTCCTAAAGCTGGGGGTTCAGACCCCGCCCCCCAACCCTGTCTCCTGGGCCTCAGCGGCTCCCTCCTCCACAGCCCTGACCCATCAAGAAGACCTAGGTCTAGACCCTCCGAGGTGCAGCCCAGCTTCTGCACAACTGAGCCATCTTGAAACCCTGTCTAAGCCCCCTCCTCCGCTCAGTCTCCTTCAGACACCCCCTTCACACCAACTGTGAAATTTCACCTGAGGTCTGTATGACCCTCGTGGTTCCTGCGGTGACATAAGACCTGCGGGGCCCTTTATTTTAACATCATTCCCCATCCATAAAAAAAGGCAAAAAGCCCAATTCCAAGCTAAGTCAGAGAGAGCCTCTCCTGGGAGGGGACCTAGAAGAATCCTTATGTCACAGGCAGCCCAGGTGGTTATGGGCCATGATCACCCTCCCTGAGCCTCAGTTTCCCCCTCTGTGGAATGGAGACCATGATCCCTGCCCTCAGGACTGGGCCACCCTTCTCATTCAGCCTCCCGGTGAGTTCCTAGCACAGAGCCTGGCCCAGGCTCACTTCCCCTTCTTCCCTCCTTCTGAGAACCTCACAAACTCCCTGACTCCCTGACTCCCTACTGAGGTCCACCACTATCTCTGGGAAGGCCCTTTGGGCTGAAACACGGAAATGACTTTGCCACCTCCAAGCCCAGTCCGATCACAAACGTGCCCAAGAGCTGGAGAGGACAGGTATGGAGCTCAGCTCGAGGAAGAACTTCCTGGGTCAGGAGGTTAATGGAGAGGATAATCAAAAGTCCTCCTCCCTCAGGACTTCAGTGGGCTGAGATGGGTGAGCTGCCGGTTGGCATAATCTAAGTCTCCTTTGGGAGACTTGGGCTACCCCCTTGGGCTACTTCCACCACATGCCTGTCGCCTGCCAGCAGAACTGAGAATCCCACCCTCTGCCCAAGCACACTGAGACCCTGTTCCTCCCCAACCCGACAGGCCGCCGACCTCGGGCTTCCCCTTCTGTACCGAAGAGGGAATCGGAGGCTTTCGCAGCAGCTGGCAGGGACAAGACTGGAGGCGGGGGGCACCTCAGGGCAAGGGCTGGGACTCTGGGATCCCCGGGATCGTCCCCCTTGTGCCCTGCGGGCTGAGAGCAGCGGTGCTGGGCGGCCGAGCGCCAGGAGGCCGGGCCGCGGGCGGGGGAGGGGCGGCGGTGGGGGAGGGGGCGCGGCGGTGCGCGCATTGGTCGCGTTTATCCACCTGGCAGCTCCAATTCGCCGGCCCGTCACTCACCCTCCGCCTCCCGGGCACTCGCTGCGGGGCCGAGCCCAGGCCGACACGCGGGCGGGGACCCCCCACTCGGGGCCTTCGGGTCCCCTGCCCATGCACCGGCCGGGTGGCAGGGTCCTCAAGGACCCCTCTCCCGGAGCTCTGATACCCAGGAGGGCGCGCACCTCCATCCAGTTTCTGGAGCTGGTGGGCAGGACCGAGGGGAGGGGGCTCTCCGAGTGCGGCCCCGCCTTCTCCACAGGGCAAAGAGGGCCACTCCTCCTCTAGCTCTGGGGTCTTTCGGTTGGGGGAGGGGCCCTCCCGCACAACACTTCTGGGGGGAGGGGGCGGGGCCGCGAGGGCGGCGTAGGGGGGGAGGGGGCGGTGACTCAGCCGCCCTCCGCCCGCCTCCCCGGAACTTTGCAGCAGCTGGAGCCACCGTTGCTACAGGAACCGAAAGCTTTTGTTCCCCAATGTCAGGGCTACCCGGGCAGACTGGAGGCTGGGAGGCTGCTACTCCCCGGTGGGACCCAGGCCCAGCCACACTGCCCGGAGGACTTCCAGCAGCCAAACGCCACGGATTCGAGCGTTCTCTCTCCCCCTCACCCGCCCTTCCTCCCGGCAAAGCCAGGTTTCTTCGAACTCTTGGGATCCACAGGCCGGGTCGCCCCCTAACTCTGACCTGGAGCATTAACTGTCCTGGAAAGTTCCTGATGGCATCTGACCCCCTGGGGAGAGGTAAGAGGTTCCTCTGTGCACCATGTACTCTTCTGTGGCTGATTTCCCACGTGGGCCCCCCTAACAGGCAAGCCTACCTTTGGGGACCTTGTCTTGGGTTTCTTCCTTGCATTTATCCTACCTCCCCAGACCCTACACTTGGACCAGAACCTCAGAAGCCTTGGCCTGGCTTTCACTGATGAGCCTGTGGCCAGAGCTGATCCCAGAGCAGTCCAGTGGGATGGTGAAGGATGGGTGAGAGAGGGGAGAGGCTGACAGTCACAGGCTCCCTGGACCCTCTCTGGGAGCTGGGTGATTTCTGGCTTTATGATCCTGGGGGTTAGAGTGAAGTCACTAGAACCTGTTCTGCACTTTTCCTCTGGGAATAGGAATGGTGTGGAGAGGGGCCTGACCTTGCTCTTGAAGACAGCCCAATAAACCAATCGTTGTTGAGCATTACGAAGTGCCAGACATTCTATACAATCTAATTTCATTCTCCCAGCAACTCTATGAGGCATTTATCACTGACCCATTTTATAGAGGGCCACCTGAGGCTCAGAAATGTTACACAGCCTGCCCAGGTCACAAAGCTTTTTGAACCCAGGTCATCTGGCCAAAAGCTGACTTACTATCTACTTACTCAGCTCCATTACCTGGGTGTTGGGAGGGGGAGAAGAGGGCAGAGACCAGCTGAGACTTCACTTGGGGTTACAGAAATGCCTACCACACACACACACACACACACACACACACACCCCAGGCTAGACCTCTCCCTTTCTCAAGAGTGATGGGGGAAGGGGGATAGAAGAGAAGAGAAGGCAGAGAAGAAGAGGGGGGGATCTGTCGATCTCAGTCCAGGGAAGACCCTCCCTCAAGCCTCACCACCACCACCATCAAGGCATAACCCATCCAGAGTCCCCACTGACCCCTATGGCAACAGGGCCACAGTCCCCAGGTGCCTGCTCTGTTCTAGGGCCAGGTGGACTCCCCCACCGCCTATGCCATGCCCAAACAGGACTAAGCCCACCTTTGCCCCCACCCACCACCTAGTGGGGGCTGCCATGGGGTAGACAGAGGCTCCCTGGGGACACCTGCCCAAGCCCAAAAGAGCCCATCCAGACCATCTCAAATCCAGCGGCCAGTCCTGCTGGTCTGTCCCTGCTAGCTCAAAGGGCTCCTGAATTCCTGCTGGGATGAGCCCTCTACCCCACCCCACCCTACCCCATCCCCAGAGCAGAGGATCTGACAACCAGAACTGTTCCCACACGGCTAGCACGAGGGGGCACCCGGCCTCGCCCGCCAACCTCTTCTTCCCCAGGGACTTCCCAGCGCCAGTCCCGCAGCCACCACTGCTGCTCCGGCTGCGGAAACCTGGGGCTACCCGCGGAAGGAAAAGGGGCGGCGGGTCCAGGACTGCGGGCAGGGGGCGCCAGAGGACGCCCAGGGGCCCGGCCGGCAGCTGGCGAGGCGGGCAGGCGGACAGTATCTCTGGCCCGGGAGCCCCTCCCCCCGCGGGCACCAGACCCTTCACCCGCTCTGCACCGGCCGCGGCGCAGAGGACTTCCCTCGGACCGAGCTGACTGCGGGAGTGGCCGCCAACTTCACAACCTACACCCCCCCCGCCCCCACCCCATCATGCCAGTACCCGGGGCTGCGGGAGGGTGCGTCTGGTGCCCGGCTCTATGCCCCAGGGGTGGGAAGAGAACGATGGGGGATGGACAGACTCCGACCAGAGATGGACACGGGAGCCAGGGATGCAGGGCCAGTCGAGATCCCGGCCGGGGAGGAGGGGGCTCAAAGCAGACATGGGGTACACGGCCCCAAGTCCAGGCTGAGGGGGAGGAGACCTGCAGCAGAGATTGGCGAGGGATAGAGAGACTCCAGGCAGATATGGGGGAGGAGGCATCGGGACAGAAATAAGGGAAGCATGGTCGGGGTACTGGCGCGGGGAAAGGCAGTAACTATGGGCAGACATGGATGGGAATAGGAAGGACTCTGGGCAGAGATGAAGTGGAGGGGAGGAGCAGGGTCCGGCATCCAGACGAGGAGGGGCGATTAAGGAGGAATACACAGTCGAGCTGCAGGTTGGAGAAAGGGGCTCTAATCAAGGTGGGGGGCGCACTGCCAGGATCCAGGCTAAGATAGGAAGAGACTACAGACAGCAATGGGGGTAAGGTCTGGGTCAGGATTGTGGGGGAGGGCTTTAGCAGAAATGGGTAAGGGGAAGAGGGTGGAAAAGGGACTTACCAGAGATGAAAGGGGCCTCGGCCCCAGGCTTGGAAGTTCCCAAAGAGATGGGAGTGGGTAGATGCAGAAAGAACTCAGTTCGGGAGGGGGAGGATTCAAAAGAGATGGGGCAGGGGAGCGCCCCGAGTCCGGGCCGGTGCGGAAACTCGGGACCGCACCGGGAGGGCTCGGTGCGGGGCCGGGTCGAGGTCTGGGACCGAGCACTCACCTGGGCGCCGTCAGCAGCAGGAGCGGGGGCCGGCGCTGGCGGAGGCAGCCACGGGGCGCAAGTTTGCCATCCCTAAGGCGGGGGCCTGGCCGGGCGCGGGGCAGCTCGCGGCAGCGGCGCGGAGGGGCCGAGGCTCCCGCTCCGCGGAGCGGCGGGTGCAGAAAAGGCGCCGCGGAGCAGCGCGGGGCGGGCGGGCGCCGGGCCGGGCGCGGGCTCCTGCCGCCGCCTCCTCGCCGCGCCGCCCCCCCCCCGCTCCCCGCTCCCCCGCCCCGAGCACCGCCCGCGCCGCGCGCCGCCTCCTATTCGCGGGCGGCGGCCGCAGCCCCGGGCTCCAAAAGCCGGCGCCGCATCCTCGGTCTCTGAGCGCCGCCGCCGCTGCCGCCGCCGCCGCTGCCGCCGCCAAACCCGGTTCCTCCGGCCGCTCCGGCCGCTGCCCGCAGCGCGCGCCGGGCCGAGTGACGGCCGAGGCGGGACGCGGCGCCTGCGCGGGCTGGGCCCGGGAGGGGGCGCGCGCCAGGCCGGGCGCGAGGAGCCGCGGGAGAAGGGGCGGGGGGCGGGGGCGACGCGCGCCGCCTCCTGTTAAAGGGGGAGCAGCGCCAGCCGAGCCAAGCGCACCCTCCTCCTCCCCGCCCTGGGCCCCAGGCGCCGGCGCGGGAGAAGCCCCGGGTAAGCCCCCGCCCCGCCCGCGGCCTCCTGGACCGCAGGATGCGGCGATCCGCGACGCCCCTCCGGCGATACCCCAGGTCGGAGGCAGCTCGCGCAGCCAGAGTCTCCGGAGCCCCGGGGGGCTGAAACATTCGCCCCACCCTCCCCCGTGTGCTTTGCAAATTGCATATCCCTGTGCATGCAGGTGCCACTCCCGTGCGCTGAACTTTGCATATGCTTGTGCACACAGGTGCCTGTGTGTGCACTGCAATGTTGTCTGGCTCTGTGCATGCATTTGCTACACACGTACACGGTGTGTTAACATGTGTTCAGGTCTTGAATGTATGTTGGCCGTTCATGCGGGTAGGGATGCTATATGTGGACAAGCTTACAAGTGCCACCTATGTGCTGAGTGCTCTGGGTCACTTGTATGTAGGAGCCACATATGGACACTGCAGTGTGGTCCCCTTGGTGCATGAAACTCTAGTGTAAACTGCAATGTCGCATGTCCCAAGGCACGAGGATGCTACACGTGTGCAGTGTGTTACATGTTTTCCTGAGTGCCTGTCTAGTCCCACAAGTGCCTTTTCCTGTGCCAGGGGCGCCCCCATGTTGCATCTGTTTGCGTAGAAGCAGCCGGAATGTACGGACCTGCCCCCTCCCCAGCCTGGCACCGTGCAGTTGGGTGGGGCCAGAGCCCACATGGTGGAGGTGGTTCCCAGGGAGATGCCTATGGCTCAGGGCCCTGGTCCGGTGGTTTTGTGGCCTGGGGCATGTAGCCACCAGGAAGGTGGGCAGACCAGGGACACACCACTTCGGCCAAAGACAAGTAGGTTAATCGGATGACTCTGGTCAGAGGAGGAGCCAGCAGGGGGCAGCTTTGCAGTGAGGGTTGGGACGGTTTCAGGAACCCTACTTTTTGAAGGTTCTCTGGCCAGGAGGGGACTAAGCCTGGGAAGCAAGGAAGTCCCCAGTCCACCCAATCCCAAGCCCGCCTCTCCACTGAAGCCCCTTGAGTCGTCACCCCGGAGACCATGACAGGGCGAGAAGATTCCGCGTCCCCCCAGGGGCAGTACCAGGAAAAAGGCAGAGAGAAAAGCCCCCTGTTCACTTCCTCTGTCTCCCCCCGCCCCCAGTAGTCTCGATGACGTTTGTTGTGAGTGATTGTGAGAGATTATCGACTTTAATGGAAGGAGGTAATAAGGGGCAATGAAGGAATCTCACCCGTCACCTTAAGGGAATTTATGAGGCTGTATGAGGCAGGGAGGAAGGCTGGCACCTTTCCTTTCCCAGCGGGAGCCCAAGGAGGCCTGTGCCTTAAGCCTGGCACTGGCAGGCAGGGCTCCTGGGTTCCTGCTGGGCAATCTCAAGCAAACCCCGGTTCTCTGGGTTTGGAGGCTCAGCCGCTACTGTGAAAGCCAAGGCAGGCCTTGCCATCTACAGTGTGTCGAGCCACCCCAAGGGCAGTGGGAGATCCCAGGCCGCCTTCCTTGGGCATTGCAAAGGGCAGTGGGGTGTGTGTGTGTGTGCTAGAGTTCAGGCCTTAAGGAGGTGGGCAAAGGTGGGGAGAGTGGTCGGGACAGGAGGTACGCACAAGGATGTAAGGACAGGTCCTCAGAAGCTTCCAGGACCCAGTACTTCAGAGAGCTCCAGCCCCTTCCACTCCCACAGGGAGCCTGCCTCCTTCTTTATGAATATTCATTGCATTAGCATACTAGAGACCCAGAGCCCAGAGAAACCCAGGCAGGTCTCTCTCGCAGATGTAATGCAGCTGGATCCCTGAGGCCCTCCCTCTCCCCCTAGGATCCAGCTGGGTGCAGGGGTAATGGGAGGGGCTGGGTCTGGAAAGACAGCAGCATTTTGTCTGTCTCTGTGTTCCTTGGTAGCCCTCTGACTTCTCAGCCCCACTCTTTCAGCCACAAAAATGTATGCGCTGGGAAAGACAGGCAGTCAGACAGAGTGAGGGACTGACAGAGATGGTACCCCGTCCCTGGGGGCTCACGGGGCACGGTGTCGAGGTCAGCAAGGCAGCGAGGGCTATGGGAGCTGGGTGGAGAGAACAGACCTCCAGGGGATGTGCAGTAGCAGGCTAGATTAGGGCCAACCTCTAGAAGGCTCTCCCGGAGGTGCCTCCCCGCATGAGGGCTTCCCCACCTCCTTTCCCAAGAGCCCCTGCCCTTCCAGACTCACTCTGGTGATAATGCTGCCCCGGGAGGACTTGGAGTAATTACAAATCGTTTCCATATTCAAATCCAGCTGGTTGAAGAGAAATTACTTCTCTGACAGCCCAGGCGGGGGTGGGAAGAACAAGTCTAAGCCCCAGGAGGGGCCTCTAGGGAGCCTAGGGCAGAGACTGGGCAAGGGAACGTGCCCCAGCCAGAGCCTGAGCACCGAGGGGGTAGACAGAAGAAAGGGATACCACCTTCCCACCCCTCTGCTGAAACACAAAGACTGGGCAAAGGACAATGACCCCCCCAGCCTTTTAGCCTCATTTGGGGCTTCCTCTGGGAACCTCTGGTGGGAGGTAGGGGACCCATCCCCCAAGGGCAACTAAGAAGTCAAGCTCTCTACCATGCTCTCACGCTGCCTCCCTAGGTGACCTTGAGAAAATCCCTCCAGCTTTCTGAGCCTCTGTTTGCTTACCTGTGAAATGGTATAAATGATCCTACCAGGGCTCCAGGGAGATAACGGATACGGATTAGCAAGAGCAGCATTCCTGAAAGGGGCCTTTTTAAGTCATTGTTTTAGTATCAGTTAATTCGTATTTTGGTTAACAATGACAACCACTAGCGGTCCATTCCGTAGGCAGCACAGCCCTCAGCGGGGTGGTTCAGGAGAGGGTAGTGGGTCTGGGGGGGCGCAACCCTGGCCTCCCGGGCCTGGCCTCACCTGCCCGGCCTCAGCCCTGCCTCCCACTGGGCCAGCCACTGTTGTTCTTCGTTGCCCTTTGAACAGATGAGAAAATGTTCTTCTTCTCTTCCCAATGATTTATTTGGCTCAGAGCCTGGTCAGGTTTCCTTCCAGCTGGTGGGACCTGGGAGCGTCCCTCGGTCAGCCCCTAACCTCCCCTGACACTCAGCCAGGCACCCATGGCAGCCCAGAGCTCTGAGTACCAAGGTCCCCTTTTAGTCCCCCAACCCCACTCCAGATACCGATCAGAAGCTCATAACATGTTCCCAAAGACACCCAGATCATGTGGCAATCTTCTATCAGGGTCTGTCCCAGAGCTCATGTGACAAATACCTCACTGCTCTAGATGTCGTGGATCCTGGAGCGGCATCCTGGAAAAGGCGGACTGGTCCTCTCTGCCTGTGGGAAGTCCTGCATGTCCAATTTCCATCCTTCCTGCTGCAGATGCCAAATGGGTTAGGAGCCTTGGGCAGCCCGGGCTGGGTGTTAGCTGCTCTCTAGCCAGATCCTCCCAGAAGTTTAGAGTCTGATTCGTATGCAGCCCTCTGGGCAGTTCCTGCATTCTTTGGTTCCCAGGGCAGGGGGCAAAGAAAACCGTTAGGGTCCTATGCCTTACACTGGAAGGTGCACACAAGAGCCTGCCGCAAAAAGGTGCCTTTGCTCGTGCATTCAACAAATATTTATTGAGTGTTTACTATGTTCTAGGCCCTGGGATCCAGGCCATCAGCAAGTTCCATTGCTTCTACCTCCCGGAATATCCCAAATCTATTCACTCTTCACATCCCCATGGCCAATGTGGGAACCCAAGCCACCAACATCAGGTGCCTGGACCTCCCTTCTTTAATCTCCATGTCCCTACTTCTCCCTCCCAGCCCCAGTCCATTCTCCTGGAGCTCACTGAGCCATCTTTTTAACATGTAAATCAGAGCACCTCTTCGTAAACCCTCCAAAGTCTTCCTGTTGCACTGAGCACCATGACCTTCCAAGCCCCACGTGATCTGGCCCTTACCAGCCTCTCCAGAGCCATTTCCACTACCCATCTTCACACCGTCTCCACACAATATGGGAGTAACCCGGGTCTTCTTGAAAAAGTCCAAATCTTTCCTCCCCCTGGCACTTGCCCCAGTTTACCAGGAAGGTCTCAGTTCCAACATCACCTCCTCTAGGAGGCCTCTGGGATTACACTTCTTTTTATTTATTTATTTATTTATTTATTTATTTATTTATTTATTTATTTGACAGAGGTCACAAGTAGGCAGAGAGGCAGACAGAGAGAGAGGAAGGGAAGCAGGCTCCCTGCTGAGTAGAGCCCGATGCGGGGCTCGATCCCAGGACCCTGGGATCATGACCTGAGCCAAAGGCAGAGGCTTTTACCCACTGAGCCACCCAGGCGCCCCTGGGATTACACTTCTAAAGCAACCCTACCCACCCACCCCCCCATCTCTCCAAACCATGGCCTTGCATTTCCGTCACAACATCATGATTTGAAAATATGTTGTCTGTTTACACACATGTCATCTGTTTCCCCTCTGGACTATGAGTTCTGTAAAGGCAGACCTCGTCCCTCCATTCACAGTGGGATCCCCTGGCACACAGCATTATGTCAAGTACAAGGTAGGTATTTGTCAAGGGAAAGAATGGTCAAAGGGCAAGGAAAGATCCTGCCCTCACCCAACTTCCAGTCTGTGATCCTCGATCTATGTTTGTCCAATAAAACAGTGTTTCGCATTTTCCCATGTGGTAAACGAGGAAGGACTTCTGCCTCTGTCTCTCACTGGTTGTGTGACCTTGAACAGGTCACGTCCGCTCTCAAAGCCTCGGTTTTCTCTTCCGTAAAATGGAAATAATGATCCCAACCTAGCAGAGCTGATGTGAGTCACAAGAGATGGTAAAAGATGAAGGCCTCACACCATGGCAGCCCCTGGGAGTGGTCATCCGCAGGCATGTGGCCCCTTTTGAGACCCACTGAGGGCTGCAGCTGTTCCAGGTTCTGAGGACATGAAGATGACTCAGAACGGGGCTCTGACCTTGAGGCCTTCCCAGCGCCCCCTCCCTCCCACCCAGGGAGCGAGGAATTCTTATCTGTTGAGATCACTGCTGTGAAGGAAGCCAGCGGAGTGAACCGGGACAGTGTGAGTGTGGGATTCCCGCAGAGAAACTGAGTCTGAATCCACTTCTCGGCAGCACCTCCTCTCCTTGTTTGGAAGTCCCTCCTCCTCCCCTGCCTTCCCAGTCTGTGTAAACACATGCGCACACACGGATGCATGTGCTGACAAGCCCGCATCCACACATTTACACAGTCACTGGCCCCCAGACATACATGTGCGGGAAACACAGGTGTATAAATAACCACACACACACACAAACACACAACCCCAGGACTCACACCCTCCCCCCATTTTTCTGGCCACTGGGGACCTGTCTGGCTCATCTATCCGTCCTGTCACCTCCTGCTCTAGGCTAAGGTTAGACTCGACCCTTCCAGGTTGCCAGGTGGAAGCCTACACTCTCCCCCTTGGTCAGTTCTCCCTGAGGCCTAATTTCACACTCCCCTGCTGTAGGCCTTAAGGACAAGGAGCCCCCGCAAGCACTCTGGACACCCAGAAATGACAGCACGGTCCCCTGTACCCACACCCCCCGGCTGGTGACAGGCAGACGGTGGAGGGTGGAGATGCCTGAGAGGAGCTGCTCCCGGCTTCCTACCCAGGTGGAAAGGGAAGGGGAATCCCTCAAGGAGGGTCTGGGCCACTTGGCAGGCATGGGGCACACCGGCAGTGGGGGGCCAGTGTGTCCCCACCATCTGGGATGCTCCATGTTCTCTCCCCCGGGCTCTGTGCCACCTGGATCCAGCTGGACTGGACTCATGCCAAGCAGGACACATTGAGCGTAGCAGGCAAGGGCGGGGGCAACCTAGAGGTCTAGAGGGACCAGCTCATACTGCTGAGCCCCTCTGTGGGCCTGACGCCGTGCCAGCTGCTTTTAACTTATTGTCACAACAAACCCTTCTACCGGTATGGTCACCCCCATTTCCCAGATGAGAAACATGGCTTAGAGGGAGGCAGCAGGAGAACCCAAGCCCCTGTCATTCAGAACGGCCCTGCCTTAGTTCTGTCTCTCCCTCTTCCCCCTGCCATCCCCTCCCCAGGGGGACAGACCAAGCACTGACGGTGGAAAACAATTTAGTTCAGGATTAGGACTGATCTTCCAGGGAGAACCAGCCCCCTCAGGATGAGCGATCCGGAGGGGTCTGACTCCCAGGGCCTGCCCGCTGTAAGGAAAGGCTGAAGCAGGACACCCAGATTTGGGGGAGGCAACCGACGTGGCTGAGGGTGCTGGGAAGGACATCTCACAGGACCATGGACAGGTATAAACACACCTCCCAGGCGCGCACAGCCATGCTCCTTGCTGACACGCCCCAGGAGGACGTCTCCTTTGCTAGAACAGACGTCACCTCATGCAGGCAGTCAAGCGGTCACTGCTGGGTGAGAGGGTGGGCCTTCTAGCTCTTACTGCCAAACTTGACACAACTCTGATCTCTGGGGGCGGGGGGTCCCCGGCCGGGGGGCCAGCCCTGTGGAGGGGGTAGGGGGTTGGGGGGTAGGCTCTGAGTGTTGCGGTTGAAGGGGCGAGGCCCTGGGGTGCATTGCCAGCCGGTGTTCTGCATGTCAGAGTGGGAGTGAGTGGGGCTGAGCTCGGGTACACGTGTGGGTGGTTGTGTGCGTCAATGCGTGGGGAGAGAGTCTGTGTGTGTGTCTGTGGTGTGCCTGTGCGCAGGTTTTGTGTGTGTCTGCTTAGGCCTCGTACGTCAGAAGCCTGGGCCTGGCTCTGGGATCTCTGCTCTGCGTGTGTGCGTGTGTGTGTCTTTGTCTTTGTAAGCAGGGTGTGTGGTGTTTCACGCATAATTTTTCTGTTTGTGTATACGTATGGCATATAATGCATACAGGCACGGGACGCCCGTGTCTGTGTATCCGCTCGGTGTCTAGTGAATGTGGGGTGTGTTGACAGGGCTGGGTTTAGGGTTGTTGGAGTGTGTGTGCAACCAGAATGTGGTGTTTCTTTGTATTCCGTGCTTGAGCCTGTGGTTGGGGGGAAGTGTTTTCAGGCGTGTTGTCTGTGCCTTTTGGCGGGGTATGAATCAGGGCACACGGCATTTGCTGGTCTGTGTGTGACTACCTCTGTGTGTCAGTGTTTGGAAGGTGTCTGTGCCAGCCTGTGGTGTTTCCCTGTGTGTATTTGGGGGGTGTCGGCAGGCACAGGTGGGGTGTGGGGTAAGCACTGTGTCTACAGACCTGTACAGATGACACTGTTGTTCTTGTCTTCGGGCACTTTGTAAGCTAATGTCTCCCAGGAAGCCTCCTCCTTCCCCAAGGCTGAGACCTCTGGCCGTGCACTCCACTCCCAGCCATCTTGGCCAGCTCTGCCCTTGCCTTGAGGGGGAGCAGGGGTGGGCGGGGGAAGCAAGGGAACCCAGAAACTGCCGGCCACGGGTCAAGGTCGCATGGCAGGAAGCGCAGGGGCTCCTCCTCCTAGGGCTCCCCGCTCGCCTCCTCTCTCACAAAGACCCCTACCAGCGAGGCCGCCCAGGTCTCCCCTGAAATGCATTTTAATTTCCGCTCCAGGCGGGCGGCCGTAATGAGGCTGGAGCCAGCAGGGCGACGGCGAGGTGCGGGGCCGCGGGGTCGCGGGGCTGAGGGAGGGAGCGCGGATTTGAATTTCAAAGGCAGCTGGGGCCCAAGTGCGTCTGCGTTGTGCGATCTCGTGTGTGCGGGGCTGGTGTGTCGGCCCAGCCGCGCCTGCGTGTGTGGTGTGTCTGGGTGAGCGTGTTTTGTGAGTGTGCCTCTGAAGGGAGCGCGCGAGCCCCCGCGTGGGCTGCGAGTGCGAGTGCCGAGGAGCCTGAGCGGCCGGGGGCTCTGTCACCGCGTGAACGTCCACAGCCGCGTGTTTGCGCTGGCTTGCGGGCCGGCACTGCATCTGCGAGTGTGTATTTTTAGGACGAGTCTGCACGACCGTGTGTGTGTGTGTGTATCCGTGCCCCAGGCCCTGCGTGTGGCTGCGAGCATGGCCACGGGTTTGGGTGCTCGTGTCTGTGTCACCGACTGGACATCCGCAGGGCTGTGAGGGTATGTCCACCTATCTGTGCCCACGTGTGGACGCGCGTTTGCACCTGTAAGTCCATGCCGGCGTCTGTCTATAGGAACGCGTGTCCGTCTGAGCATGACTGCGTCCAGCCCCGCGTGAGGATGCGAGGGTGTCCGTGCCTCCGTGTGCCGGGGGTCTGTGTCACTGTGGGCCCCTCAGCGCTGGCGCGAACGAGAGTGCGTGTCTGTGCGAGTGTGCAGCGGCCCGGCGCGGGGCAGGGGTGGAGGAGCCGCCGGGGAGGGCGGGGAGAGCGGGGTGCGAAGGCGCCCCCACCCTTTCCCGCGCACCCGCCGCTGCAGTCGCCCGGCTCACCGACCCTCGGGCGCTCAATGGGCTCTCGGGAGGCAATGGCCAGAGAGGATGGGCCGTGAGCCTGAGGGGCGGAGCGGTGGCGCCTGTTTCACGCTCTTCCCCCCCCCCCCCACATCGGAGGGCTTGGGGCAGCTCCTCCGTCGTCGCTGGCCACCAGCCTCTGCCACTGAGAGATCGTCACTGCCCTGTGGCTGCACTGCTGACTCAGGCCAGGACCACCAGGGACCCCAGGGCTGCCATCTAACAGGCACCAGCACACATGGACCCTAACTCAGACACACTGGGCCACGCTCTCGGGCACACTTAACACGCACGGGAGTGTGGGCCAGGCCACCGACACCCACCCCAGGGGTCAGGCCCACTGGTGCAAGCCAGGAAGGCGCACATGTGAGTGAGACCATGGGCACATCTCGCACTCACAGGAACAAACTCACCCCTCCCTGGGTTTTGGACCCTGTGGGGTGAAGAGGGCGAAAGCTCAGAAGTCCTAGGGAAAGGGGGCAGCCTGGGTCACTTCGTTTTCCCTTTACTCTGCCAGGCCCTGGGGTGGGCCCTGACTGCGCTCACCCTGCATCCTGTCTCTCAGAAGCCAGGGGTCGAGGTGCAGGCACAAAGACCCCGAACCCAGTTATTCCTGGTCATTCCTATAAAGTGCCATCCCGCAGCCAGAGGCAGGCAGGAGCCAGGGACTGCCTTCTCATGGGAGGTCCCCCAGGGTCCTGGCTGCAACGGGCAGGTGCTGTCAGGATGCCTAGAGGACAACAAATTAGGAACTAGGGAGGGATGCCAGTTTCAGGTCCTCCTTTTCTGCAGGACTGGGAGCGTTTTGAGAAGGGCTATGCACTGACTCTTCCCAGGAAGGCTCACCAAGGGGCCTGGCACCAAGGGCGGCTCCAAAAACACTATCAACTCAATTTAAAAAAAAAAAAGAAAGAAAGAAAGAAGCGAGTCAGAGAATGTAAAGGACCACCTAAGAGCTGAAAGAGCACCATACAGAGGCAGAAATAGTATACCCAGGCTCCCTGCATGGCTCAGTGTGTGTGTGTGTGTGTGTATGTGTGTGTGTGTTTATGTTGGAGGGAAGGACACAGGAAGCTGGAGGTGAGGCAGGAAACACATCCCTGTGGGCCTTGTAAGCTAAACCAGAAGTAGGTTTAATTCTGAAAGCAACCGAATTCTATGGAGGGTTTCAGATAGGAAACATCATAGTCAAATTTGTTTAAGAAGAAACAGCTGGGCAGCTGGAAGGTGGATTTGAGGAATCCAGGATTGGAGAACAGGAATGGTGAGAGGCTCGTTCATTCTTTCATTCATTCATTTATGCATTCAACAAATATTTATTGAGAGCTTACTAAAAGTGTCTGGCCCTTGGGTGCCTGGCTGGCTCAGTCGGTGAAGCACGTGACTCTTGATCTCCGGGCTGTGAGTTCAAGCCCCACATCGGGCATAGAGACTACTTAAAAAAAGAATAAATAGAACTGTCTGGCAGAGAAAGGGTGAAATGGATACAAGCTAGAACCTCAAGGAATTTCTAGAACCTGATCACTTAACTCCTGAGCTTATGTGGAGTTCATTGCCTAGTGGGGGAGGGGAGGCAGACACAAAAGCGTAAATACACGGAAGGTTAATGTTGATGAGTACAAAGAAGGAAAATAGTGTCCAGTAAGAAAGCAGAAGTGTTAGAGGAGAATGGGGTGGTGGGGGGATTCTAGGTGAGGTGGTCAGGAATGCTGTCTCTGAGAAGGTACCATGGGAGCAGAGACCTGAAGGAGGTGAGGGATTTGCAGAGGAAGAGCAGTCCGTATAGTGGCAATGGTAAGTGCAAAGGTCCTGAGGGGGAGTGCACCATTCCCTCACACACAGAAGACTTATGGGAAGTTGATGATTTCTATTTTGGACATACTGCATTGAGGTGCCTTCAGGACATCCGGGGACAGGGCCCAGGAAACAGGAGAGATGTGGGTAAAGATAGAGATGAGGGAGAATGGAGGCGCGGGTGTGGCTGCAGCAGGAGAGATTAAGGATAGATGGCAGACAGGGAGGAGCCCACGGTGTGGAGTCAGTTTCTGGGAGAATGGCTGTTGGGGATGGGGAAGAGGGATGGGGACCTTGTGGCCAAAATGGCATCCCCACCCCCACAATGGTCCTGGTACTAGCTTTCCCTCCTCCCCATCCCCCTCAGGGCCACAGTCTCTCCTCACTTGCCTGTCTACCCTGCTGCCTGGGAGAGAGGCAGGGAAACAGGCCAGGGTGTTGACAGGAGCCCATTCCCACCAGGAAGTCCCCTGGGCTCCCTCTGCCGCCTTCCTGACCATCAGAGCCAACCTGTCTACCTTCAGAGCTTCTTTCCTCTCACTTCTGCAGCTCCCGCAGCAGGAATCAGTCCCGGGGAGCAGGGGAGCCGGGACTGAGAGTCTGGAAGGCCACAGATTTCCCAGGTGGCCTCTGAGTCTCCATTTCACCCTGTGTTGGGGTTTGGAGGGACAGCCCCCAGCAGGACCTTCAGGCCCTAATGGGATCAGAATTTCTGAGGCTCCTTCAGCACGTTTCAGATGGTTTTGTTGGTGTGTTGTTAACTGTCAAACAACTGGCCCTGGGGAGGGACAGGGGAGGCACAGCCTTGATTTGTAGCATTTGCCACTTTCCGTGATGTAAATCCTCCCATCGTGGTCAACCTAAACAGCCCCGATGTGAAGTCCACTGGCTGGCAAATTCCAAAACATTTAACAACGGGCTCTCATAAACTTCAACCATGTGACATTCTTCCTAGGCGTCTATGCATTGCATTTCCTACAAAAGGTGGACTGTATCCACAACCTCACCCACTTTCCAGCCTCCCTCTCAGAGGGCCCCCCCTTTTTTTCTTTTCTTTTCTTTTTTCTTTTTGGAAACAGAGACCAGACAGCCATGGGCTATGCCACCCTGACCCACAACTAGGCTATGGCTGTGGTCGTTATAGCAGGTGACGTGGATATCTGGTCCAGCTCTGCCACCAGCTCCCAGGGGGTTCCCCTCAGTCTCCCCATCTGTGAGATAGGCAGCTACGGCTGTCTCTCCAAAGGCCCTTTGAACTAGGAGATTCTGCCATTTCTCTCATTCCTTATCTCAGCCCTGATGGCAACTCAGGGCCTCCTCTCTCAGAACATTTCCCCAGCCTCCTAGACCCTCCCTGCTCCAGCAGCCCCCCACCGCCTCTGGTTCCCCAGGCTCCCCGATAAGGGGCCCAACTAATTACATTAGGATTTCATGCCAATTAGCAAACAATTACACGGGCAAATTGGTGCCTAATTTGGAGCAATAACTACAGCTCCACTGGCCGGGGGGGAGATCACTGCACACAAGACCGTTCACCCGGCCTGGGCCTCCTGGAGCCCCTGGAGGTGGGGAGCTGCCTGCTCTCAGCCCCAGACCCAGACCAAAGTCTGCAGTTCTCCTTTAAGGATCTTTAAGTGCTGCTTATGTTGATGACATGGTCTGCCCAGCCTTTGCTACGAGTAGGGTAGAGGAGGGGGAGGAAGAGTGGATAGTAAGGAGAGGGAAGCTGAAGCAGACAAGACCACCTTCATTGAGGAAATGAGGAGGAATGGGAGACAGGAATTCACTGGTTAAAGGCTTGGATGCTTCAGCAGGTCATTTGAGCTCAGGTCCAATGGAGAAAGCATTTAGGCCAGAGCACAGGCTTATGCAGGGGGTGAGGGGTGCCGAGGCTGCCGAGGCTGCCGAGGCGGGTAATTACGGCCAGACAGGGAATGCCATTGCAGCCGATTGAAGCACACTCCTAGAGGCCTGGGAGCCACTGGGGGCTCAGGGGAAGAGGAGGGGACTATGCAGAGACTCATGCTGTGTCCTGATCTGGGGCCACCAGCAACCACTCATCCCACCTACAGCTGCCATGGGGCCCCCTCGAGTCTCCCCTCTTAACATCACTGGAACCTGCTGCCCTTGTCCAGGACCACTAAGACTGTAGCTATAGCTGCCAGTCCTGCCCCTAATCCCCTGTCTGTATTTTCCCCCAAGTGATCACCCTAAGGAAAAAAGCAAATCAGATTCCTCACTTGCTTAAACCCTCAATGGCTCCCCGGTACCCTCAGGATAAGTTCAAGCGCCCCACCTCACTATTCACTGCCTTTTCCTATTCAGCCTCCCTCCCTCCCTTTCTGCCCCCACAGCCACCTGGTGTGTCCTGGAAACTAGATCCCCGTTTCCTGCTTGTTCTCATCATTCCCATCTCCCAGCCTCTGACTCTGCTGTTCCCTCTGCCTGGATTGCTGTCCCAACACCCCTTCTTTGTTACCAAATGCATCATGCCAGGCCCCCCATCCTCTGCCTCCCAGATTCCTCCAGGAAGCACAAATTCATCTCTCCTCCAGGCTCCCTTTGTCACCTTCTTCTGTGCCACTGTTCACTCTGCATCAAAGCTGTTGGTATCAGCGTTGGCCTGTCCCACCAGGCTTGGAGCTGCTCACGGGTAGGGCCTGGAGCTGATTTACTCTGTGTCTCTTTCATCCAGCATAGGAAGCAAACGAACAGAGAAGACAAAGGGATGAGATAAAAAAAAAAAAAAAAAATTTCCCTGGAGGACGGCGGGGAAACTGAGGCAGAGACCCAGAGAAATATCCATGAATCTGGTGGATGCTGCACTTAGAAAGGAAAGCTGGGTCCACTTTCAGCCCCCTGTTCATCGGTGCCAAGCCCAGATGCCATCCCTCCAGGTCTTCTTCCCGAACACCCACCCAAATCTTGGAGTACCTCCCTTCAACCCGTTCTTATCCAGCTGCTTTCACCTCTGCTTTCAGCAAATGACATAAAGGAAACCCCTACTAAGCTAAGGATACCCCCTTAAAAAAAAAAAAAAAGGCGACTCTCATGACGGCAATGGCACAGCAAATGAAACTGTAGCATGAAGGCTTATGGGCAGACTCAAGGAGGGAGCTGCTGACCATCAGCGTTCAGCCCCTAAAAGGATCACTAAAGAAATAAGCAACAGGGAAGGGTTTGGCCTCTCCAAAGGCGGCCCTGCAGCGGCCAGGGATGGAATTCAGATCTTCCTGGAGGCAGGGGGATGACCTGGCTGACTTTCCCTGAGAGCTTGGTTCTCTCTTGGGGGGCCGCCACTCCATCTCAAGGCCCATCACTCACGTTAATTACCAAGAAAAAGCCGATTTCTCCTCATTTCCAGACTCGAGTGACAGTATCATTAGGCTCGTAATGTGCAGAGAAATTGTGCGTGTCTGTCTTGGAACATGTCCTGAGCCAGAGTGGGTGAGGGCACCCCCAGCTAGGGTTTGTCTCCAAGACGCTCCCTGTGGCAGAGAGCCAATCTCAGAAAGAGATGCTGGGCCGCCAGGCCAAAGGTATTCTCCCTCTCTGTTTAGTGGGCATCTGCCAGATGTAAACAAACCCAGCAGTTCCTGTCTCAGAGTCAAGAGCACAAACCCCCTTGTCTCAGTCAAACTTGAACTTAGGCCTGTCTGCTCTCATGTTCCATCCCAGCCTTTCCCAGACACTTTGCTCTGAGCTCCCTGACCGCCTCTGGACCACCAGGCTTCTGGGTACCATCTCATCTCTGGGAGTGGGGAATTAACTCTTCCTGAACATTCCTTCCTCCCTCAGCGAAGCCAACATCCGAATCATGAGCAGACCTCAAACAACAGCCACTGCTCACAACACTTTACACGCCTCTTCACACTCTTCATTTGCTTAATCCTCACTCAAACCCACTTAACGTAGGAAACTGAGACCCACACAAGCAAAGTGATTCGCCCAAGTTCACGTCTCAGAGCTAAGCTTGACCCCAGCTCTGCCCAATGTCAAAGCTCAGGCTGAAGACAGAGTCTTCAATTCAATCCATCTAGCACTCTGGGAACGTGTCCTCTGTCCCTGCTCCTGATACAGAGAATTGGACCCAAACAGTCTCTGCCCTCAAGAGCTGAGGTTGGTGAGGGAGAGGCAGGATGTAAAAATATAATTATAGCTCAGTGTGTTCTGTGCGTGACACAAAAGAGAAAATACAAAAGGTTTATCCTCACCAGTAATCAAAGACATGCAAATTAAAACAACAATACGATGCAGTTTTACCTACTGAAATTAATACTGTGTGTGTGTGTGTGTGTGTGTGTGTGTGTGTGTTTAGAGACAGCACCAGTGTTGACGTGAACTGAAATCTGGGGCACTCTCAGACTCCGCTGACGGAGGAGTAAATTAGAACAACTTTTCTTACATTTTCTTTAAGTAAGCTCAATGCCCAATGTGGGGTTCAAACTCACAACCCTGAGATCAAGAGTTGCATGCTATACCAACTGAGCCAGCCAGATACCCCAAAAACAACTTTTCTGGAAGGCCATCAGGCTGTGCTGTCAAGAATTTAAAAAACAAACCTCTTAGGGATGCCTGGGTGGCTCAGTCAGTTAAGCGTCTACCTTCAGTTCAGGTCATGATCCCGGGGTCCTGGGACTGAGCCCTGCATCGTAGGGAACCTGCTTCTCCCTCTACCTGCAGCTCCCCTTTTTTGTGCTCTCGCTCTCTCTGACAAATAAATAAATAAAATCTTAAAAAAAAAAAAAAAACAAGGGGCGCCTGGGTGGCTCAGTGGGTTAAGCTTTTGCCTTCGGCTCAGGTCATGATCTCAGGGCCCTTAGATAGAGTCCCGCATCCAGCTCTCTGCTCAGCAGAGAGCCTGCTTCCTCCTCTCTCTCTGCCTGCCTCTCTGCCTACTTGTGGTCTCTCTCTGTGTGTCAAATGAGTAAATAAAATCTTTAAAACAAAACAAAACAGACCTCTTAGTCCTGTTAATCCACTTTTAGGAGCTTTATCCGAGAAATAACTGAATACTGAAAAAGAACCATGCAAAGGGATACTTATTACCATTATTTATAACTGTGAAAAATCACAGCCAACATAAATGTCTAGCAGTGGAGGGTTGGTTAAATAAATTATGATATATCCATATGTAAGAATATTATGCAACCATTAAAAGTCATGTTCTTGAAGAATTTTTAATAACCTGGGAAAATGCTCACTGTGTAATGACAAGTTAAACCAATCTATACATATAGGATGCTCTTAATTCTATAAAAAAATTTAATCCATTCATTTATAGAAAGTCTGGAAGGAAATAAGCTGGGAGTTAATCTGAGAGGATTGTGGGTAATTTTTTTGTTTCAATCGGTACTTTTCTGTTTCTTCTAAATCTCCAAATTTGTGGAGAGAAGTCAAAAGTACATGCAATGTGGGGGGTGGGGGAGGGAGAATGTCACGGAACATAGAGACTCCTAACCCCAGTCAGGGAAGACATCCTGGTAGAGGTGATGTCCGTGCTATTCAAAGGCAGGTGGACTGCTTCTAGCCTAGGAAACCACATACAAAGTCACAGAGGCAAGAGATAGCCTGAGCTCTTCTGGAAACTCTTAGTCACTTGTGTGGCTGGGTGAACGGGGCACAGGTAAACCCCAGGCAGTGAGCAAAGACCAGATTGGGGAAGGCATAGAAGACCAGGCTGAGGAGCTGATGCTTTGCCCCAAGAACACAGTCAGTGGATGGTCCCAAGCAGGGGGCATCCCAGGATCCAAGTTGGGTTTTGGAAGGATCATCCCGGGGGCTGCAGAATGGAGGAGGGGATGGGGCACCGGAGGGAGGGTGAGGCTCAACCTTGACCGGAAAGGCAGGGAGTGCTGGGAGGCTGTGGCAGTGCCTGGGTGAGGGAGGGGTTGGCCTGGGCTTCGTGAGGGTGGCAGAGGAAGAGAGGAGGAGCGAGCCGGAGCAGTGATGATGAGGAGATCTGACAGGACTTGGTGATTGATTGGAGAGGGGAAGCCAGGTGGGGGAGGGAAGGCTCTGCCTCTGACCGTGACTAGAGCACACACTGGCACACACTCAGAAATTTAGATCACACAGTTCCAGGAGTGCCTTCCCCCACCCCGTCTCCCAAAGGGGCAGATTTGGACCTTATTTGGTCTTTAGCTGCCCACCCTGGAAGAGGCTGACCTTGGCCAGGTCACCACACTTGACCTCTGGCTCAACTGGGTGCCCCCACTCCCAGCCTGCACCCCCAGAGAATGGGGGTGGGCAGGGTTAAGGGAAAGCCCACCTGGAGTGGGGGAGGGGATGGGCAGGAGCGGACATAAAATTCCACCCCTAGATCTTTCCTCAGGATCTAATACTCCACACCATCACACACATGGACTCGGATACACAAAGAGAGAGCCCAGTCACCCTCGGGGATTCTGAGAGTCAAGTCACAGGCAGAGACATACACAGAGACAGCCTGACGCAGGCTGTTCAACACAGGCCTGTCGCGCACACAGGCACACACCCACCATCAGACAGCCACCGACACAGCCCCACACAGGTCTCACACTCAAGCCACTGTGCTCTGCTGGAGCCCCCAGGTCCTCCGGGTGCTCTTCCCTCCCCAGAAGGACAGGCAGAGGGCTGGCAGAGGGGCCAGCACGGGGGACTGGCACAGGGACCAGCAGCCAAACGGGGCAGCCGGGAGGAAGGGGTTGCCAAGGCAACAGGCTCCTGCAGAACCAACCAGGAGCTTAGATTCTTGACTCTTATTTTTAGAAGTTGGGCCTGGGCTGGTTGGGCCGGCCAGCAGGCCCGGCTCCCTTGGGCGGTGCCTGAAGACATAGACACCAGCCTCAGCCCCGCTGGGGGCAGGGGGGGGTTCCGCTGGGCACTACCCATGCCAGTCTTCTCCCACATGCCCCCAGCCTCCTTCTCCAGGTCACGCCCTGAGTAGGATCTTCTACTCCCTTCTGTCTTCACACAGACCTGGGGTCCCGCCTGCAGTGCCTGTCAACCTCCAGGCCCCAGGAATCAAGGACACAGTCTACCCTCCCACTAGGGGCTATTGATGTCTGTGGTTTAATTTACAGTGTGTTGGGGGGGAAAGGGGAGGGTGGACTTTGGCCAGATTTGTGAGGTGGTAGGTGTGATGCTTGTGTCTGAATGAGTGTGTGTGTATGTGTGTGTGTGTGCATGGCTCTTAGAGGTGACACTCACATCAGCTCTGCAGGCGTGTGTCCGTGTGTGTGTGTGAGAATTCTCCCTTCCACGGGGGAAAAACAAGAGTTCTTCCTCTTCCCCAGCTCCCCTCACTGCCCTTACCCCTAATCTCCACCTCTGTCTGGATCTCTTAAAAATGATGGGGGAAGGGCAGAGATCTCAAGCTGGAGATCACGTTTGGGCCTGGGCCTCGCTGTCCCCCCTTGGCCAGACCCTTCCTGTGTCGGAGCACAGAGCTCCTGATCGGGGCGGAAGAGTGGTAGCCCCGGGCAGGGAGGGGCCAGACGGATCCAGGTGGACAGAGACTGGGAAAGGAGGGGGTTGGGGGAAGCGTGCTCCAGTGAGCTGACTTTATGGTGACTCCTCCAGCTGCTGGGGATTTCTCTGTTAATCTGGGACTGCTCTGTTTGCATCTCATTTGCCTATATTTGCATAACAAGGGTCTGGCTGGCACCAGAGATCGAAATTCCTAGCCTGAGTAATTGTGTGAAAAAGCCTCTGGAGATAGAGCGGTAATTTGGGGGTCAGGGAAACAGAGGCAGAGAGCTGGATGCACTGAGGTTGCTGGTCTCCATTCAATCCCAGAAGCCTCCATTTCTTCCCGCATACCAGTGCAGGAAGGGTGGGGACGTCAGTGGGAATGAGGATGGAGGGCAACAAGATTGAGAGCCCTGGGGTCCCACGTGGACCTGGGCACAGAGCAGTCCCTTTGGTGGAAATGGCCTGAATTTGGTAAGAGCAGAACTGAGGGTGGGTGGGGAAGGACAACTCAGCTAGTTCTGCACGCCCCCCGCCCCCATCAGCCTCCAGGCATCCTCAGCCCCCACCACCTAGTTAAAAACTGATCTAGCCAGAGTTCCTGGGATGGTCTCCTGGATCTGTCACTTAGCAGCCCCAATAATCTCAGCCCTGGGCAACGGCCACCTCTGCCCTGGACCTCTACTTGAGACAGCCCTCTTCTGCATGGAATGAAGAATTTCAAGGTCCACAGGCCCACAGGGTTGTGCCCACCTGGAACTCCACCCCCTTCTAGACCACACCCTAACCCAGGACCCCAGAATTCCCTGCCCCAGCAGCCCTAAGCCCACAGCTGAGGCCAGGATGTCCTCTTCCCCACATCCCTTCCTCAAACTCGACGGGTGGCAGAGGGTGGCCTTTTCCAGGAGCATGGGGGCATCCACAGATCTGCATACGAAGCCCCTCGCACTGTTGTCTAGAGCCCCCTGGGGCGAAGAGGAGAGAGAGGTCTAGGGGGAGGTTTAGGGGGTCTCCTGTTATATTCTTGCCCTAGGCTTTTTAAACATTTGGGGTGGTTCCGATAAGTTGTTTGATCTTGGGCAACCTACCTAACCTCCTTGTGCCCCCAAGTGGGGTTAATAATAGTACCTGCCTCATGCAGTTGTTAGGAGGAAGAACTGACTTAATTCACGTAAAGCACTTAGAGCGGCGCCTGGCACAGAGAAAGGGCTTGCAAGCGTTCGCTATTATTGTCTATATTACCCTGGGATTTGGCTTTTTTCCCTCCAGCTGCAGAAGCAGCACCTTCTCTTCCACTTTGAGAGATGGAAGAAGTAGGGGATGGGGACATCCCTTCCGCTCCTCTCCCTCATCCCTCCAAGTCCAGCCTCCCTCTTTGTTTGCCTCCCCAGCTCCATACCCTGAGGCCAGGCTGCCCGGCTGCCAGGACAGCCAGGTCATTGGACAGGATAGAATGGCTTGTTTAATCTCCTTACTGGTCGAATGAGTGAGTGAACAAATGAATGAATGAAAAACAAAAATTAAATGACTAAAAGTCAAACAGAAGGCTGGATTCACTAACAGAAGGACAGGCCTATAGAGGACGTCTTGGCTTTGGAGGCCCACGAATCTGTTTCCTGTTTGCTCTCATTAGGTGGTAGGAGGCTTAGGGGTCTGGCCAGGCTTTCTGCAAAGTCAGCCCGGGGTTTGGTGAGTGGCTCATGCCTGGGGAGGGGGGTAGCTGTACCTGCGGGTGCTAGAGAGGGATGGGGCATCTGCCTGTGTCTGGGTCGTTCCGTGTCCTGCAGAAGCCTGAGCATGTGGGGATGGCTCTGTATGAACCCCTGCATCTCTGTGTCTGCGTGTCCAATCTGAAGCCCCTCCCTGCTCAACAATGAGAGGCCCCGGGGCAGGTCTCATCTTGGTGTGGGGTGTGGGGCGTGGAGGGTGTCGGTGAGCTTCACTACCTCCTTATTTCCACCTCTGCCCCCCTCTGGCAGAGCCAGGCCTCAGTGCTCCCACCTGTCAGCTGGCGGGTTAGCAGTGACAGAGAGCTCTCCTGGGGCCTGGCAGCCTCCACCATCTGGCCAGGCTGGTGTTGGGGGAGGTGGGGGGAACCTGTCCCAGGACGCCCCTCTGGGCCCTCAGGCTTCGCACTGGGCTCATCTCAGAGAGTGCCGGGCCTAGGGGCACGTGGGAGTGCAGGTGTGTGTGAGCAGCGCTGCACGTGTGCCCATGTGCGCGTGATTTCGCGTGTGGCGAGACTGCGCATGGGTGGCTGGGTCTGGGTGTGACCATGAGTGGAGTTTTATGTTTGTATTCATGACTGTCCATGTTTGTGTGTCTGCATGGCTGATCCTTGTGGTCTGGGGTTTCTGTGTATGATGACCTATGTCACAGACCACAGGTGAGGTGCTTGGGTCTTGGCTCTGCAGGTTTTCCATGGAAAGCCCCCAGACACAGGTGGGAGAGGGACAGGGACCTATTCTCAGCTTTCGGTAGGGAGAAATTAACATCCAGGTCCATTTCTTGATGATTCTCATCTCTCTCTCTCAGCCTGGGTGAGGCTCAGTGGTGCCAAGTCCCCCTAGAGGGGCCGGAAGTCCCTGTGAAGGAAACCACATCGCCCCAGGAGCCCTAGAGCCCTGTTCCCTAGAGGCGGCACCTGGTACCCCCAAGGCTCTCCGGGGAGCTCCTGCAGGGACTCCCCTCACTGGCCACAACACAGACAGGACACTCATAAAGCCACTCGGAAGTAGTCACCTGATTAGCCGGTCATGAGGGCTGGCACAGGCTCACACATGAACCAGAAACCCACATGGTAGTCACAGCTCCACTGAACACGGGCACGTGGACACACACCCATGCACCCATCTTGCCGTACAAACATTCACACGGGCACACAGATGGAAGGCGTGTGCCTGTTTCCACACAAGCACATGCCCATGAGTCACGAGGACATGCATGCTTCGAGTTACATGCATGCAGACATGCTTGCGTGTGTGTTCACAAGTGTTCTGTCCCTTCCCACCCTGGTTCTAGTTCTCAGTCTGATACCCCGCTGCAGCTCTCCAGGGAGGACCCTTTGCAAGGCGGGCATCAAAGGAGGGCAAGTGCCACGTGCACATGGGACCCCCTGGGAACACATCTGTGTCCATGTACATGTCCAGATTTGTGCATGTGCCACTGTATGTCTCGTAGTCTGTGTGGTTGTAGCTCTCTGTTAAACAGGGAAGCATCTCTATGTGACACTGTGGATATTTTTCTGGATCTATGTGTATTTCTGGCAGGACTTCCGTGTATCTCCATGAACACATTTTTTTGTGAGTGTGGATGACAGTGGGGGACTTGTGTATTGTGTGACTAGATCACGTGGACTGTCTCGCCGCAAATGTATGTCTATATACGTCTGTGTGTTTGATTGCACATGGGTACATTTCTCATGTGTATATGGCTCTAGGGTCTGGAGTCCACAGGCTGGCTGGGCTGGCTCCCCTCCCTGCAGAGGCTGTGGCCTGGGGTGGGGCTGGGCGGGACTCGACTGCATCCCTCAGCCACTGACAGTCGTATTTACAGAACTCCGAGTAGGACGTAATTGCTTCTATTAATCTTTCTCTGGTTGTTAATTGCTCACTTATCGGGTTGTGTATTATGCCGACTGTTGCTCTTAATTCGCCTCCGTAGCTGCAGGTGTTTGCTGCCTTATTAACTGTTAATCGGCGCGGCTAGGGATGGAGACTTAATTGGCCCCCAGAGTGGGACACAGGCGGGCCAGCTGGGCACTGCCAGGCTCTCAGCCTGTCCCTGGAACCCTTACCTGTGGAGCACAGGTGGCTACAAGGGAAGGAGTTGGCCCACTGCCATCCGCAGGCGGACAGCAGTCTTGCATCCAGTGGTCAGAGTGACAACTGTAGGGTATAGCCCCCATGTACTCCTACCTCCTCCAGGAAGCCAACCAACCAATCAGAATCCAGCTCCAACCCTCCCTCTCCATCACCAACAAACTTCATCTACCCAGGAGAGGAGCCAACCTCATTTATCTTAATTATGTGAACCTAATTGAGAACGAAGGGACCAACACAGAGTGGAACCGATTCTCCTCCTTTACCACCTCCTCTGCCTCCCCTCTGACCCTAGCAGTCAAGGATAAGGTTACGGGGACTCTGGGAAAAAGGAAGGCAAGAAGGCCAGAGCAGGAAGGGCCGAGGTCAGACCCAGGAGGGCTGTTCCAGGTTTTGAAGAGGCTATACAGAACAAATGGAGGCTGCAGGGAAGGGGGTGTAAGGACGTGCATGAGTGTGTGGGGGTGGTGATGGGTGGGGGATGGGGGCCCATGCTTCACCAACCTGGCCTCCAGCCTCCAAGGACAAACAGGCAAACCAACAGTCCTCATCCTGTGCCTTGAATCCTGACATCTGGAAGTCCTTGCTGGTGTTTAGTTGTCAAGTCTGGCGCTGGAAAGGAAGTTAATTTGCTTCGGTTGGGTCCTGAGAGGAGCTGGATTCTAAGAAGGGAGCATAGAAGCCATTACTAAGGGCCTGCTGTGTGCCAGAAGCAGCATAAGTGGATATAAAAGTGACATCTCATCAAATCCTCACATCATCTGGTGAATTAAGGATTAGTATCCCTATTTACAAAGAAGGAAACTGAGCCATAGAGAGGGGAACTAAACTTGCCCAAGGCCACACAGACAGGAGAGGGCAGAATTGGGATCCCAACCAGCCCTGGCATTGCGTGGGGGTGCTGGTCAAGGTCTTTGGTCAAGGGTACTTGGACGAATTCATGCTAATGGTTCAATAAAGGGCCAGAACGGGAGGTCACTATTACTGATCACCCACCCACCCCAATTCTGGGAACATTAACAAGCAAAACACTCACGCATGCGCGGCCCACGTGCCCCTCGGGCGGGATGAGAGAGAAGCAAAGGGAACTGTCCCGGGATAGTTGCCCAAACAAGTTCCGGCCCCGCCTCTATGTTAATGACATGCAGATATATGCCAATTTCCACACGCTACCGCTCAAACCTTTGGGAGAAATGGGACGGCACAGGAGCGGTTGCTATGGAAACCCAAATGCGAGCCCCCCTCCCCCTCTACCGCTCAAGCAAGCGCAGAGACACGTGCACAAAGACCCAGGGTTCCTCGCTCCAGAGCCCAGAGGATCACGGAGTCTCGAAGGGTATGAACCGGAAGGACCCTCGGAAACTGCGTCCAGCCCCGGGGGAAGCTGAGGCCCGGAGAAAGTCGCGTCTTGCACTGAAGCCGAGGGGAGCTAGGTGGCCTTTCCGGTCCCTGGGGACTCCTACTCAGGCCTAGCAACGTGAGCCCCGCCCAGCGTTGCTTAGCAACGTCCATCGAGCCCGGCAACCTCCGGTCACGCCCCCTAGCAACACATCGCCTAATCCTTGCTCCTGGCCTCCTCCGCCGCAAGAAAGGCGAGGGAAGAGGCTTATGGACTAGGGCCAAAGCGTGGGTGGAGGTCGTACTGTCCAGCCCCAGCCTCCAAGCACGCTGCAGGATTTCGCGGTCCACCTCTAGCCCTCTTCGCGGGGCGAGGTGCTGGAAGGCCAAGTCATCACCCCCATTTGCAGGGTGGAGGGGGGAACTGAAGCTCCGAAAGGAAGGCCCGGCCGAGAGTACGGAGCTTGCTCTTCCCTGAGTGCCCTGAGAAGGCAGCAAACGCTCTCCTGTCTCCCTGAGAGGAAGCCCCGGGCCTGGGGAGAAGGGGTGCGCAGCCGTCTTCCCCTTGACTTGCCCCAGCTGCGTTAGGAAAATGACCCAAGTTGCCGACTCAGATCAAGCTGCAGGTTGCATAGTAATTTGTGTCATTTACATACAGAACGGAGGCTGTGGCGCTCACTAGCCCGTCGGAGTCGGTAAAGTTACCGAAGGAACCCCGCTTTCTCAGTCCTGATTCACTTGTCCAGTCCCCTCTCCTAGTCCTCCTCCTGCCCCCGCACCACACTCCCAGCCCCTCTTCCTGTCCCTCCGGCTAAAATTCCATACCTCTCCCCGCCCCCAGCTTGTCCTCCGGTCCTGCTAGCCCCGACCTCCATCCCTAGGCCGAGGGCCCCCTCTGCTGTCGGCCGCGGGTAGGGCAGCAGCAGAGCTCGTGGGGCAGAGAAGAGGGGCTCCCCCCAACCAACCAATGCCCCATCCTTCCCAGTACAGCACGGTCCAGAGCGAGGCGGGTGCACAGGTAGACTTCCAGAGGGATGGACGGGGTATACACCCCTTTAGGACCGGGGAGGGGGGGTGAGGAGGGAGGAGGGGTCCGGCCAGAAGTTCTTTCCTCTAAGCAGGGCCCTGCCTCTTCCCACTGGGTTAGGCAGCCAGGGGGGCAGCTAGTTTCCAGGTGGGTCCCCGAACTCAGTTCTCGCGGGGTCCACCCCACACTGAAATGCTTTACAATTGTAGCTGCTGTTAGGAGCTCACTCCAGACCCCAGGCAAAGCAGCACCATCCGGCCCTAACAGGAGCTTCCCAGCCTGCCCTGAATGCCCACCCCTTCCCAGGCCAAGACCTGTGGTTTTCTCCTGCACCAGTTTCTGGGAGCTGGCAAGAGGCGCAGAGAAGAGTCATCCTAAATGGATCTCCTAACTTACTCAACAGACACCCATACACAGACACACAATCAGACATCCATGCACACAGAGGCACACACATGCTCACAAGCCCATGCATACAGAGACACACAGATCCACATGGATACAGAGACACAGAGGGAATATGGTGGTACCCAACTAGCCAAATGAAAAAATTCCTGGTAACTGAAAAAAATTTGGGGGGGTAACTGAAAAACTTTAAAATCATTGCAACTTGCTCTCCTTTTTATCCCTAACAATCTCTAGTTGTCTATGCTCCAGCAAAAGCCTCATTTCTGTCTCCCCCACCCTAGTCCTGCCCCCTCTCCCATGGCTTCTTCCTCCTAGTTCAGAATACTTGCAGAATGCTTCCAGAACCCACCACGGCAACAGCTGTGCCCTGGGGCGCAGTGATGGTTCAGGAGCTCAAGGCAAGCAACTGGCAGGGCTGCCCCCTCCATCCCCAGCACTTCAGCTCTGCTACATCTGTGCACAGAAAGTCACAGACACACCTACCCGAACCCACACCTGGCCCGGCCCCGGATCTCTCCTGATCAGCCAGCAGAGGCAATCTCACCTTTGCCAAACTCTTTATTGAACCAAAAATCAACACCAAGCAGACCGCAGAACAAGAAACTCAAACAGCTGATCCTCCCCTGCTTCCTCTGCCCCTCCCTCTCTCCGGGAACAGCTCAAGATTCAGCCCTGGGGAAGGAATCAAGGCCTCTCTTCTGGTTGGCAGTGAGGCTCAGGTCTCTCTGGGGAGGATACACTCAGAACCAGCTCCATCTGTAGGACCCAAAGAGTCAGGAGCCTGGCCAGGGGGCTCTGGAGATGCAGGGGGCTGGCAAAATAGGCCAAGAATTCCAGGGGCTGCGGGGGGCTGGGCAGGGGTTAGGGGAAAGAGCCCCTGGCCTGGGGAGCTCAGCGAGGCTTGGAGCTGGTGGCTCATGGACACCAGGGATTCCAGATGCTGGAGCAGGGCCTGGTGGGGACAGGAGGCCCTGTGGAGATGCTGGCTGGGGCCAGATGGTGCTGCTGAATGGGGATGCCATGACTGGCACCGGCCTGGGTTGGGGGGCCACTGCCCTCGCCCAGGACCCTGCCAGGCCTCCGGCTCTCCCCACAGTCTCCCCCTGCCTCTGGAAGGCCTGTGCCAAGCACAAATTCCCTTTGGAGCCAGGCTGCCCACGTCCTGGCTCGGCAGCAGAGCACCCCTTGGGGAAGGGGAGCCCTTCAAGGCCACGCTGGGACTCCTGTCCTCTGGCTGATAGCTTCTCCTCTCCACTTTTCTGTTGAAGGAGACCATCTTTCGAACCTTCCCCCACAAAGGGCTGGACTCCGCTGTGTGTGGAAGCCCTGCCTTGGGGAGCAGCACAGCCAGGACCAGGCTTGAGTGAGCGGCTTCCAGGCCTGGGGAAAGAGGGAACAGAGACCAAGGGCTGGGTAGGAGAGAACACACCATCCCCAGAAGCTGCACTGTGGCGGCAGCAGGTCTGGAGAGGAGGCCCCAGGGAGAGCTTTCTAGCAGTGAGACGGGGGCCCATGAGACGCTGGGAACAGTAAGAAGACGGTGAGCCTGTCCCAGGCACGGGAACGGACTCTCCTGACAAAGGGTAGGGCAATGGCTGGTTTGACCTCAAGACTGTATGGGTTCAGTCTGCCACATTGTCCCCAGGACACGCAGCCCAGAAGGGCCAAGTGTTCTGCTTGGAAATGGAGGCAGCCAACCCCTGACCCCCACCCCCACCCTGGGGGCTTTGCTGAAGCCACACCCTGTGCACCACGGCCAACCTTGGCCTAGGACCACTGCGGTGAAAACCTCCCTCCTTCCCATCTTGGGTGATGCTTTCGATTGTCTGCGGGTCCTGCCTCTGTCCCGACATGTCTGCCTTCCTTGTGGCCCCCCCCAGGGGTTTCTAATCCAGATGCCCAGTTGAAGAGGCAGTTCGTGTGGTGGTCAGCAGCCCAGTCTCTGCAGCCATGCCGCCCGGCTGTGAGGCCTGGCCCTGCTCCTGACTGGTCGTGTGACTCCAGACAAGTCACCAGCTTTCTCCCTACCTCAGTTTCCTCATCTGTGAAATGGAGAAACCGACATCAGCATTCTGATGGGGTTTATTCTGAGGACTCAATAAATTAATAGAAGTGAAGCTTCTAGAACACCGCCTGGCACCCAGTAAGCAATGCGGAGCTATGATGGTCACCCCATGTGCCAGTCTCAGGAGTTCCCTGCTGAGCTGAGCTGAGCCTGCCGCCTCCGTGGACTCCAGGGTGACCTTCAACAGTGCTCCCCCCTGGTCACAGGGGAGGGGAGGCAGGGTCTGGTTCGCGCATTGGGGCACTCACCGGGGCCTCCAAGAGGGCGCAGTCTGGGGGGCAGGGGCTGGAAGGCGGGCAGGGGCAGCAGGACCATGCCCACGTGCTCCACAGCTGCCAGGCCGTGGCGCTGTTTGTTGTTGAGGTAGGAATAGAGCTGACGGCAGTTCTGGGTGTCCCGAGCCCCGTGTGGGCACAGTCTGACCACGCAGATGTCCTGCAGTTGCAGGAAGGAGGGTGGCTTCTGGAGCAGCCATCCTTTCCTCCTGCGAACACCCCCGCCCTCATCTAAACCTCTGACGACCCTGTGAGGACATGCGTCCCCCCTTTCCTGAGGAGGAAAGAGAGGGACTTGCCCAGGGTCACAGAGCATCTATGATTACAGGGGGAACCAGACCCAGACAGCCTAAACCAGGCCTCTGCTCCAGACGTGGAGAGAGACAGAGCACAGGGCTGGGGGTCCCCAGCTAGGAGGAGAGGGTGGTGCCCAAGGATGCCAGTTACCTTGGCCTCTGCCGGGCAGACGCTGGCCAAAAGTTCCCAGACAGTACCAGAGGGGATGCAGCCTGCCGAACGGATCACCTCAGGCAGGGTCTGGGGGCAGGGAGGACAGCCAGTCAGTCCCACCCACTTAGAGCACGCTCCGCACCCGCCATGGCAAATCCACAGCCTTCTCAGTGACAAGGATAGTATACCAGAACCCCAGGAAGGTCAGTGGCGGCCTGGGAAGCCCTGACTGTCCCTGGAGGCCTACAGCCTACCTGGACTCACTCCTGTAGCTCCTCAGAAGCTCCTTCCTCCCTCCTTGACCCTTCCACCCCCATCCCTTGGTTCAGCTTGACCATTCAGTCACTCGACCATCCCTCCTAACCCCCCCTCCCCGAGTTCAGGGAGGCACCGCACTCCTCTCCCAGGGCCCTCTTGCATTATGCCTTCGGTTACAGGGAATCCTTGATTCCCGTGCGAGTGGGACGTGGGACTTGACCTCCGCAGGAGTGGGGCTGGTGTCTCATTGGCCCCGTGCCCAGCACAGGGCCAGACCCAGAGAGGGGCCAATGCCTTGTTCTAGAACGAGGGAGTAAGAGAATCAAAGAATGAAAGCAGTGCGAGGAGCTGACTCCCGGTGTGTGAGGGGGACGACCCTGGTGAGCAAAGCCGGAGTACCGTGAGGAGCCGACAGCTGTTTCCAGACACCAGCTGGGCCTTGGCCCTGAACCGCTTGATGGAGAACATGTCCAAAGCTCCCTCCCAGGGCGGCTGGCTGGGCAGAGCCTTTGTGGGCCCAGCAGGCACCTGGAGCCTAGAGGGAGGGACAGAGAGGCCCAGACAGAGCAGGTTATCAGGCCATCCGTCACCATCTCCCTACTTTTCAGAGAAGGCCCTGTGTTCCCCCATGTGGGTGCTGGAACACTAGTCCGAGCATGGCCTTGGGGGAGGAACCAGCAGGTGGCGATGGCCGGTTCCATTGCACAGATGGGGAAACTGAGACCCAAAGAAGAGGCAGGACTTGCCCCAGGCCACAAAGAAAGAAGAGGCCATACTGTGTCTTCTGCCCCCCGGGTGGGCGCCCCGCCCCCGCTGACCCCTCCCAGCCCCAGCCCCACACCTGTCCTGGAGCTGTGTGGGAGGCTTCTCCCTAGCTTGGGGCATCTCTGGAGAGGATGGGAGGGCTGGGCTTGGAGCTCTCTCGAAGATACTGTCCCCTATCCTTGTAGTAGCTTTGAAAGAGCTTGGCAGCTCACACGAGGGCTTCCAGTCTACAAAGAACAGCAGCAGAGGCTGACGGGCAGGCGGCTAGATGAAGCCAGCCTAGGACTTTGGAGCCAAGCTTTGAACTGGGTTCTTTTCAAGGTGACCCGGGACACAGATAGGCCCACCCTGCCACCTTCTCCCCAGGCCATGGATCCCTGTTGCTGCTGAGCCCCCACTCGGCCCCAGCCTGCCCACCACCCCTGCACCCAGCCCGTGTCTCCCGCCAACCCAGGCAGATGCGGCAGCTGGGGTCCAGGAAGTGGTGCTCGTGCTGCCCCGTGGTGTCCTCGTCCTGCTCTGTGGTGGCCTTCGACGTGGCTGCCAGGGCTGGTGGGCTGTCGTCTATGGACACCATGGGTCCCTAGGAAGCACAGGAGGAGAGAGCAGTGGGCTGGCAAGGTGCCAGAGAAGGCAGTAGCTCTCCATCCGTAGGGAGCCTCGGGGATAAGGTTTTATTTTTCCATGTAATACATTCTTTTATTACAGAGATACGGTGAAGGTGTTGGAGAAAATTTGGAAAATACAGAAAATTTGAAAATCACTGAAAAGTCACCCCTGGCCCCAGCACTCAGAGACACTTGTCCTTGTAGCAGATTTCCTACACACAGGGTGCGGGGTCCTTTGAGTAAAATAGCTGGGATCAAATATTCCGCCTGTATCCTCATCGCGTCCCTGAATTACAGCAGAGATGCCTGCCGTGTTGCCCAGCACCTGAGTAACCGGGAGGGTGGGGGTGGGGGTAGGGGGGTGGAGAGGAGCGTCATATGTGCATTGCCACCACTCCTGGATGGTGGGGTCATTCCCAGAGTTTCATCATTATAAACAGTACTGAGGACGTCCTTATGCAGAGAGCACTTTCCTAAGCTTTCATCTCTGTCCTCAGGACAAGTTCTCAGAAGCAGATGGCAGAATCAGGGAGAATGAGCACTTTTTTTTTTTCTTTCTTCTTTTCTTATTTTATTATTTTTTAAAGATTTTATTTATTTATTTATTCGAGAGAGAGAATGAGAGCCAGTGAGCATGAGAGGGGGAAGTTCGGAGGGAGAAGCAGACCCCCTGCTGAGCAGGGAGCCCGATGCAGGACTCCATCCCAGGACTCCAGGATCGTGACCTGAGCCGAAGGCAGTCGCTCAGCCAACTGAGCCACCCAGGAGCCCGAGAATGAACATTTTTAAGACTTCATGCTCACTGCCAAATCACCTTTCTCTCTCACAACAGAAATAGCTTTAACTATAAAACAGGGACGCCTAGGTGGCTCAGTTAGTGAAGGGTCTGCCTTCAGCTCAGGTCATGATCCCAGGGTCCTGGGATCAAGCCCCACCTCAGGCTCCCTTCCAGCGGGGAGTCTCCTTCTCTTTCTGCCCCTCTCCGCTGCTACTTAGGGCACGCTCTCTCTATATATATATTAAATAAAATCTTTTTAAAAAAATAAAAAATAAACACAAACCAAACATAGCTTTAGGAAGATTTTGAAAGATTCAGAAGCTCCACTCTGGCCTTATAAACCACCTCCAGAGTAGCACCAAGGCACAGGCCACAAATCACAGCCTCCCCCCAGGACCAACTAAGTGACCCTGGGCACAGCGCTTCGGGTTCCTCATCCAGGACACTGGCATCATCCACCTCGTAGCTCACTGTGAGATCTGAACAAGGCACTGTTTGTCAAAGGGGCATACAGTGGGGCTGGATAAGGAGTGAAGATGTTATTACATGTTACTCCCCTCTCCGCTTCTCTGCCATTCTCTCCCCGGTGAGGGCTCCTTTCTGGGTTTTCTAGTTCCTCCCTCTACACTTAGGTGCCATTTATTTGGGGAATACTGATTGGTTTTGCTGGGAACTCCTTTCCACGCAGGTAGCGGGAGGGAGCAGGGATTTTTATCTGTCACGTTCACTGTCATTTACTGAGAGCACGTGGCTCACAGGGTCCATCCACGCTGTCCACCCCGGACACAGAGCTTATTAGAGGCAGATGAGCATCTGAGCCACAGAACACCTAAGCCAAACCAGACCAGCCTCCTGGGAGTGACTGAAATAAGCCAGGGGGAGTTCTAATCATCTGCGGGAGGCTGAGCTGGTGATGAGTTCATTGATTTGAGGGCTGCTGAGCCACGTGACAGGCCACGTGCAAGACAGGGGGTGGGGTGGGCAACAGGGAGGAAGGAGCAGATCCCCAATGATGCAAGGGGAGTGTAGTGACAGCCCTGGACTCCGGGTGGTTCTGCGCCCCCAGCACCCCGAAGTCCTGCCACCAAAGAGAGTAGGTCTCTGTTCCTCATATCCAAAACCAGTCGCTGACTCAAACAGTGTGACCCTCCTGCTTCCCCACCAGAGATCCAGCAAGAACGACTGGGGCTGGAGAAAGCAGCAGTGATAAGACTTATTCCCACTCACATGGGATGACTTGGCATTAGGCTGGAAGGAGGGGACCACCGAGAAGGTGAGGACAGGCCAGTCCCAGGGGTTCAGTCCTGCCCCCTGTTTGACTGGACCCCTGTGGCAACGACCATCCCCTTGTTCACAGTGAAGACCCTGGCACTCACAGTGGTCCAACAACATGCTCAAGGCCACCCAGCTGCCAAGGTGAGGAGTGGGACCCTGGGCACCAGACCACCCCCCCTCCCTGCCCCCAGTGCCAGGTCAGGCGGCCACTAACCACAAGGTCCTCCAGGGTCAGCGTCTGGTCCACGTCCCGCGGGATCTCCACTTCACCCTTGTGGGTCAGTTTGAAGGCTGGGAGGCTGCACGACTCCTTCTGTTGCTGCTCAATGATCTCCAGGCCCTGGCAGCAGGGGTAGGGGGGGCAAGTAGCCCAAACTCAGCCAGGTCAGGGGGTCCCAGTCTACCGGGAGCCCAGGTGTTCACTTTCCTCCAGGGAGGCCCCTCTCCCGAGGATCCCCTCCTGGGCCACCCCTTCCTCTCCCTTCACACTTCTGCTTCCACCATTCCCCATGCCTAACAGGCCCTCCCCCCTCAGCCCTACTGTTCCAGAGCTCACGAATTCGCCCTCCAAACTCGAGCCCTGCCTCCTCCAGCAAGCCCTCTTGGACTTCCTCTTCTCCCACAAGTCAATTCTGCCTCTGACAGTGCCCCACACTCTGGCTTGGGAAGAACACGGTGGTGCCGTGGAAAGAGTGCAGGCTCGGAAGCATCAGCTGGGTCGTGACTAAAGACCCCCCAAGGCGGTGTGGCTTTGGACAAGCACTTCACTGCTCTGAGCCTCCATGTATCTGTTTTCGAGGAATTAAATTAAGGGCATTAAATTAAACGACAAATGTAGAATGCTTGGCTGGAGCCTGGCTCACAGTAAATGCTACCTGTCATTCTTATTGTTGATCAACGTCATCTTATCTGAAATGTTTCCTGGAAGCCTGGAGGAGGTCCCGTCCTCCCTGGCGGGGCTCGCCTCATGGCTGAGGGCTCCCGCGCTTACACGGCCAAAGCCCTTCACAAGGCCCCTGCTTCATGCTGTCACCATCCTGAAATTCTTACTGCTTGTTGAGCAAAAGGCCACACTTTTTTGTTCAGCCCTGCCCCCCACAAGATATGTAGCTGGTCCTGCTCCTGGTCCCCCACAGGTACCTGGACAGAAGCTCAGCCTACAGTGGACAGAGTCATCTAGTGGGTTCCAGGTGGATCTAATCAGCCTAGTATCTTCCAGAACGGAGGGTGCAGCAGCCCACCCCGCCCCACCAGCCTACTCTGAGATCAGCCCCCTCTCTGTCAGGGACCACCCGCAAGCATTCCCTAAAGTTAGCTCAGTGCCCACACCTTCCCTGTCCCTGAGCCGTCCCCAGGAAGGAAGAGACCCATGGACATGGGTTGTATGAGGACATGACTGTGAAGCATGAGGGCTGTGGGGTCCCTCCCCCAGCCTGAGGCACCAGGAAGACTTTTCTGGGGCTTCTGACGCTGATGTGGGAACAGAGACACCCCAGGGGGTTCTACCCCCATCAGTGACGGATGACAATCCTGGACTCCAGACCCCAGACCATCACACTCCGTACCCCCACCCCCGCCCACAGCCCAGCTCTGCAGAAAAGCAAATGGAAGATGACACCTCTCGAGGGTCACCACTCCACCAAGCTCTCCATCGCCAGGCCTTTTCCTTTTTGCCTCTTGTCCATTTTTTTTGTAGAAAGGTGTCTCTCCCTCTCTCTCTCTCTCTCCTTGTCTTCCTGCTCTTTCTTTCCATTTCCTCCTTTTTTATCTCTGTCTTGTGCTCCCCGAATCTCACTGCCCCCCCCCACTCTGTTCTGTCTCCCTGCCGCACCCTCAGGCCCTCCCCTCCCCGGATCCCTCCCACATCACCTATCCTGACTTGACCCAACAGCTCACCCTCTTCTCCTCCTGGTCCCGCCAGCGGGCCAGCTCTTGGGGGGCCAGCTGGGTGGAGCTCATCCGCACCAGGTTGTGGGGGGTGACATCTCCCCGAACCACTTTGAGAAACAGGTCCTGCAGGGGCAGGCATGGGGGTTGCACCTCACTGCTCCAGAAGCACCCCCCACCCCAATATCCTGCCTGGGCTTCGAGCCTCCAAGGGAAGGTCTGGGCTCGCCCCCAAGCTCCGCACACTGGATTCACGCACCGGATTCCGGGGATCACGCAGGTTGAACAGCAGGCTGCGGTACTTGGTCTTGTAGCGACAGCTGGTGGCTTGTGTCAGATCGAAGAGGGCTGTCTCAATGCCAGCAGCGATGCCCTCCACTGCCTCCTCACTCAGCACCAGATCTGGGAGCTCCTGGAGGCTGCGGGACCCACGGCTCTGAGCCTGTGAGGTGATCTCGGCCGGACCGGGAAAGTATGGGGCAGGGTCTGGACCAACTGTGGGTCCTATTCTGTGCATCTCCCTATGTATACGTGTTCATTCTCACCCCAGCTCTGTGGCAAGCCATATTCTCATTCTCCATTTACAGATGGGGTGAGCAAGGCTCAGAGAACATAAGGTGCTTGCCCAAGGCCTCATGATGAGCGGCAAAGCAAGATCTGACTGATCGGCCCACGCTTTATCCTTGGCCAGTGGAACTGGGTTGGAGGAAGCCTGGGGGGAAGGGGAAGGAAGCAGCCAGGCAGGGGACTGAGCCCTGGCCCTCAGTGTAACACAGACTCTGCCACTGACTTGCTGTGTGGCCTTTGCCAAGTCCTACCCTCTCTGAGCCTTGGTCTCACCATTGTAAATGAGAGCTCTGGGCTCAGAGTTCTCAGATATCCCCCGCACAGTCACTGTGTCTGAAAGCATTTGCTGTGGGTGGCAACCACAAGGACAGGAGCAGCAGCAGTGGCTTAAGGGGAGGGCGTGACCTTGAAGCCAGAGAGACCCAGGTTCAAATGTCACCTCTCCACCAGCTCACTGTGCAGGCAGATGAGCTCACAGCTACAAAATGGGGTTCGTCACACACTCAGAAGCCCTGAGAACATGGCAGCACGGGCCTGGGAGGCGAGGACAGCTCTCAGGACATGGGATGTCAGGGAAGTGGGGAGCGAGTCCTTACCGACTCCGCAGCACCTCCTGTAAGGCACGGACCACCGTAGCCCGTACCCCGACATCCAAGGCCAGCTTCTCCTGTTGGGGCCGAAGCTGAGCTGCATGGGGGGAGAGGGAGAAAGAGAGAGAAAGAGTCACCCCCACGGGATGCCTGAGGAGCAAGGGGCAGGGGCGACTCAATGCTGAAGGGTTCAGGTAGGCAAGGTTGCGGGCTCCCAACTTTAGGAACCGGAGCCATTGGGTCCAATCCCGGGCAGCTAGCAGCCCCATCCCTCTGTGGAAGGACTGCGGGCAGTGGGACTGGGGGATGGGGCGAGAGAGAGAAGAGTCCTAGCAGGGGCTGGGGCCAGAAGCTGGCCATGGAAAACGAGCAGCTCCTGGGAGGGCTCCCTCCCCGGCATCTCACCTGAGTCTTCTCCCCCGTCCTGTTCACCAGGCTCCTCCTTTTCAGCCTCCACTGGGCCGCACTGCCCGGAAGGGGAGAGGAACTGAGGTCATGACTCTGGGAGTAGCCTCCCAGCCCCAGGGGGCACTGCTCCCTCCATTATCACCTCCCCAGCTTCTGCCTGCTCCAGCAGGGCGTGGGGAGAGGCACTCACCCCAGAACACTCAGCACAGGCCTCACACACAGGCGCCCCCTCCTGAAAGAGAAAGGAATGGCTTCAACAGCAGAAGTCAGAGGCCACCAGGGGCCCAGGCCGTCCCTCCAGAAGGAGGGGGCTAGAGGACCTCCGGATGGCAGAACATGCTGGTCAGCCAGGAACAAAGGTCAGCAACTGCTCCCCATCCAAATGCACTGGAGGCTCAGCCCCTCCCTTGCTCCAGTCAAGCTCGGGAATTCGGGAGCACTGGACAAAGAGCACACAGACCCCACTAGCAGACATGTGGGGGGTCTAACCCCGTCTCTGGCTAGCACATTCGGTGTGACCATGGGCAGGGATGATGGAACACTGTCTATGTGAAGAACTTGCTCTGTACCTGGCACCTGGCAGGGTCTTGGGCCACGGGCCTTTCCTTCCTTCTGGGCCTCTGGACAGGCGATGCTAAGCTGACCTCCATCATGTTCTCCAGCACCTCCAGCTTTGGGGGCTGCGGCTCCCCTGCCTGGCCACGGCGGAGGGCCCCCAGGAGGTGGAGCACTGCCCCAGAACCAAGCTGCAGGCGGAGGAAAGCACCTAAGAACCAAGGAGCAGCAGCATCGAAGGCCCATTTGGAGCGCTTACTTCCTCTGCACTCATTTAATGTCTCTCTCCCGCTCTGTGCTGTAAATAGCATGAGGACAGAGAGCACGGATGTCTTGGTCCCACTATATTCCCAATGCCTAGAACAGGCCTGACACGAAGTAGCATTCAAGAAATGTTTGCAGACTGCAAGGCCTCTGTGCCAGGAGAGGAGCTGGTCTTCATTCTCATCCTCTCAACTTCCCCGCTCACCCCAGCCGCATTGGGGATGAATAAGCATTTCAAGGTAGAGTGGTTTTTGGTCTTTTGATGAACTATAGACTCTATCCTGCTCCCCCTTTTTGCCCTGGCTGCCAGGAAGCTCAGCATTAACTTAGAGTCCAACAGTCGTACCTTTCCAGGATTGGCAGAGGGTGAGAGGTTGTCATACCAAGATTTCCCCTTCACTTCCCCCTTTTCTCTAACTTTAGGCTTTTATCCCTTTCCAAGTATGTTTTGATTCTTTTGATTTATTGCAAACCACAGGGAACTACTGTGAAAGTAGGGTCTGAAATCTAATGTTTGAATGAATTCTCATGAATGGTCAGGTTCCAAAGGTCGGGGAAAACTGGAAATCTGAGGTTCAACACCACAGGGGGTGGGGAGTGCCACCATGCTCTGGAGGAGAGTTGGGGGGGGGGGACAGAATTAACTCTAGGTCCTCTAGGAAGACCCCTCCCATCCCCCCAGACCTGAGGAGAGGGAGGAAGAAGAGCAGTAAGAAAAAGCAAAAACCTACGTAACACACGTGCTTCACCCCATGGGGCATTTCCATTTCCTCCTTGGAGAGAAAGGAGGCAGAGGTTAGGATTCAGAGGACCAGTGACCCCTTTGGAGGGAGTTCACAAGAAGACACTCACACAAAGGTGAAAGAAGTTCAGTGTTCACAGGATTGGCAAAAAGCCCCCACAAAAAAACAAACGCATACCCTCCAATGTCCATCAAAGGGGGAATGATTAATAAACCGTCACATATCATCCTGTGGATTCTAACTGGCCACCGAGTAGAGTGAGTCATAATAAAATCAATACATCATTCATCAGAGGCTTATAACATAGCTGCCCCAAAGGAAACACATCACACAAGACCTTATTCCGGGTCCCAGATCAACACTATGCAGTATGTACCATTTCTACCCCCATTTTCCAGATGAGGGAAACTGAGGGTCAGAGAGGATCTGAAAAGTCCCACAGCTACCACGCAGCAGAGCTAGGACTCGTGCCTACTTCTGTCTGACTCAAGCCCAGGCACTGAGCTGCGGGCTATGTGGACAGCACAGACAGATGCGGAAAGATTCGTGGAAAGATGTCAGGGTGTATTATTTGGAGGGAAAAAATAGGTTACAGAGCAGTATTGTTGCATAAGGCCCATTTATGTAAATATGTATTTATAGACGCAAAAGGCAGGTTATCTCTGGGGAATGAAATTCCAGAGGGACTTTCAGTTTCCGCTTGTAGACACTTGGGTACTTATGTTACTCAAAATGAGCATGTATTTCTTTTATAAGCAGAAACATATTTTTTAAAATTAAAAAACAAGTTTAGAACAATGTGTGTAGTGTGCTCCCATTTGCGTTAAAAGAGAAAGAATTTTTAAATTTGTATTTGCTTGAGTCTGCATAAAATATCTCTGGAAGTATCCATAAACCTAAAAACAGAGGCTGCCAGTAGGAAAGGGACAGGGAGCTGGAAAGGGGGCTTTTTACTTTTTTTTTTTTTAATTATGGGGATGAATTAGCCTTTCAAAAAAGTAAATTGAGGCAAAGGGATGGGGGGAGAAAATGGGATATCTGGGAAGGAAAGCAGGAAAGACGTTAAGAACAGCCCTCCATGGCTTAACACTTTCTAACTGGCCCCTGTCTCGGGGGCCTGTCCATCAGTGTTATGAGGCTCCAAGACAAAAGGCAGCCGAATCTGACCAGCAAAGACTTTAGATGCCGGATTTATCAGACTAGAATACAAAATATGGGGGCGCCTGGGTGGCTCAGTGGGTTAAGCCTCTGCCTTCAGCTCAGGTCATGATCTCAGGGTCCTGGGATCGAGCCCCGCATCGGGCTCTCTGCTCAGCAGGGAGCCTGCTTCCTCCCCACCCGTCTCTGCCTACTTGTGATCTCTCTCTCTGTCAAATAAATAAATAAAATCTTTAAAAAAAAAAAATAGAATACAAAATATGGGTAACATGTTTAACAAAACAAAAGAAGGAGTCGAACATGTGAGTGAAGAGCAAAACAATATTACACAGTAACCAAGCAGATTTGGTTGGGAACCAAACACAACTTCTGGAAATAAAAATGGGATAATCATGAAAATATAAGACTCCATATCTAGGTCTAGCCTATTAGACACAGCTGAATACGTTGGAGAACTAGAAGACATTTTAAATAATCCAGAGTAGGGCTGCCTGGGTGGCTCAGCTATTAGGTGTCTGCCTTTGGCTCAGGTCATGATCCCAGGATCCTGGGATTGAGCCCCACATCAGGCTCCCTGCTCAGCAGAGAACCTGTTTCTCCCTCTCCCACTCCCCCTGCTTGGGTTCCCTCTCTCTGTGTCAAATAAATAAATAAAATATTTTAAAAAATAAATAAATGATGCAGAGTATTCACAACCCAGAGACTTTGAAAACACGATGAACGAGTGAAAAGGACTAATTAATCTGACTAAAGTTCCAGAAGGAGA